>NC_137059.1:14495708-15013208 GCF_032717465.1 Coenobita brevimanus
TATGGTAGAATACTCATTGATAGGGTTAGGCATATGACAGAGGAACTAGTTAGAGAAGAACAAGGGGGATTTAGGAAGGGAAAAGGGTGTGTAGATCAGATATTTGTTCTAAGATGTTTAGTGGAGAAGTATCTAGAGAAGGGAAAGAAAATATATGCTGCCTTCATGGACTTGGAGAAAGCTTATGACAGAATAGATAAGCAAGGTATGTGGAAAGTACAGTATTAAGAATATATGGGGTGGAGGGGAAATGGCTGAATGCTGTGAAGAGTATGTACGAGGGAGCTAGGGCTACGGTGTGAGTGGATGGTGAACTGAGTGAGTTCTTTGATCTCATTGTGGGAGTGAAACAGGGTTGTGTGATGTCTCCATGGCTGTTTAATATATACATGGATGGGGTTGTAAAGGAGGTGCAAGATAGGGCAGTGGATGTGGGGGTGGCTCTAATGAATGAGGGTGAGATTTGGAAGATTCTGGTGTTGCTGTTTGCTGATGATACAGTATTGTTGAGGGAAGATGAATGGAAGTTGCAAGGTTTGGTGAATGAATTTGGGACAGTGTGTAGGAGGAGGAAGCTGAAAGTTAATGTAAACAAAAGTAAAGTTATGGTGTTTGAGAGGAATAAAGTCACAGAATGTACAGTAAGGTTGGATGGTGAGGATATGGAGAATGTGAGTGCATTCAAGTACTTGGGTAGTGTGATGAGTAAGGATGGAACTTTGGGGAATGAAGTGCATGAAAGGGTACAGCAGGGAAGGAAGGTTGTTGGTTCACTGAAAGCAGTGATGAGAAATAGGGAGGTGCGTATGGAATTTAAGAAGTCACTGCATGATAGTATTGTGATCCCTACCCTGACGTATGGAAGCGAGGCATGGACCTTGCAAGAGGGGAACAAGTCAAGAGTGAGAGCAGTGGAAATGAGTTACTTGAGAGGAGCATGTGGAGTGACGTGGAGGGACAGGTTGACGAATGAAGAAGTGAAGGAACGTTGTTGGGTGGATGTGGATGTGGTTGAGAAGATTAGGAGAAATACACTGAGGTGGTTTTGACATGTGGAGAGAATGGAGAATGAATGACTGACTAAGAGGGTGTATGTAGGTGAGGTGGAGGGAGGGAGAGGGAGGGGTACACCGAGGATAAGGTGGAGGGATGGAGTTGAGAGGTATATGAGGGAGGGGGGGGGGAGTTGGGGGGAGGGTAGTCAAATGGTGGGTGACAAAGCGACTTGGAGGCGTTTTGTCTGCGGCCACCCTTTGCGGGATTAGGGCGTCGGGCTATAGATAGATAGATGGATAGATTATAATATTCTGCTATAGATTATAATATTCTACTATTATAATTAAATATACATTGAATGAACTGTGACAAAGTAGATAGAATGTTTGGAATAGATACTGGAAAAAAAGCAACAACACTCACCACCCAGTTTTGTAGTGTTGCTGATCCATTATTAGTGTTGCCATACTCGTAGTCCTTTAAACGGTCCATAGTCGTCAACGTGAGGGCAGCCAGGCAGGCGGCACAGGTGCATGTTATTGTGCCGCGCCCGATTGCACTGGCACTGGAACATCCACGTACTCCCACGTAGTGTCGTCAGGATCGTCACCGTCATCTTCGTCACTCACATGGGCTCTGTTGGTCTCGAAGGTGATCTTGACGGGCAACCAGGTTGTCCACCAGCGCCTGCTGTTTGAGGTCAAGAAGACTGTGCAGGCTCTTGAGGTTGGCTAATTTCTCAGGTTTCAGGGGTCGGTCAGCAGTGTACTTCGGCAGGAGGTCTACATCACTGAGGATGAACTTACGATAGGAGTACTTCTCCCTCCCCTTCATCAGACGAACTCTCTGCACGCCTTCACGTTCGTCGAAGTCGTAGTTGCTCGTAATGGTGTAACCTTCTTTGTAGGAAATGTCCACAACAAGCTGACAGGCCTTGGGAAAACCAGCAGCTGGACGCCTGGTTATGTAGTCGAGGAGTTGTCTGACGTTGAGGAAGTCGGGTCGTTGCATGGCAATGACAGGGTTCTTCTTGCCGATGGCGTTTGCAATACCATCCATGTAGGTTTCTGGGCATGAGATGATCATGTACGTTGCCAGTTTCTGCTCAGTACTCCCAAACGAATGGTCACAAGGAAGGTATGAGTGGCCAGACACCATGGACACAAACTCCACACACATCAGAATAGAGGCTTGCACTTGTTGCAATGCCATGAGAACCATGATGATATTCTTATTTTGCCCGGCATAGTTGTCACAAAAAATTCGTAGAACTGTGAAGTCCTGCCCTTGCTGTTGTATCTTGATGTCCAGCCACTTTAGTAGGCAACTTGCCATCTCGTCTGCACCACATCCTGCTGTGACCTCCTCCCAAACAAACATTGAGGCCTCCTGCTCGGTCAAGTCGTATACACAAAAGTTGTACAGCCTTGCTTTACGTTTGTAGTAGGCTGCACCTGCTCGAAGTCGTGGGCATGGCAGTGTTTGTTGCAGGTCAGTTGCAACTATCTTGGTGTTAGCCGACCGTCCCGTGCGTCTCCCCTCCTCCTCGGCTGCCTTCAGTAGGTTACGCGGCACCTTTGCTGCTTTCTCGTGCTGCTCCAGTTGCAACTCCTTGTTGTTCTTGATCTTCATTTTCAGTGTCTCACAGGTGGTACACACATCAGTTTTAGGGGCCTGACACACCATATTATAGTCCCGGGTGAAAACAGTCTGGTAGAACCGCTGTGACACAGTTTTTTCATTCAGGTGGTTCTTAAACATCCACTGCAGATACTCAAAATGTAAGGTGGGGATACTGGAGCCAGCCTCGAGGTACCGTCGATGTGGGGTGTGTGCCTTTGTGTAGTGGCTTGCAATGTCAGGCAGGGTTGCAATGTGAGTGTGCACGAGCTCAAGCTGCCTGCCCACAATGGCTCGTGGACTAGGTTTTTTACCACGTTTATCAGGGACAGGTGTTCTGTTGCCTGACTCCTTCTTTTTCTGAAGAAGCACCTCGAGTTTCGTCTTTGTGATGCCATGGATTGCAAGGAATGCACTGGGACACACGCGAATGTTTTTATCGTTCACTCTAACAAAATACTCGTAGGTCACTTTCCTCCTGCTTACCTTGGATAATGTACATTTTCTCTTAATTGGCTCGGTATGAATCAGGGCCTGCAGGTACGCATTTTGGCTGTCATAATTTCCGATGGCCCAGAAACACGTGAAAATGTCATTAATATTGTCCATGCCGACCTTCTCGAAACACCCAGTATTACAGTTAGGCCCGACTTTCCTAGCAGGCATTACTTTCTTTGATGCATAAGCCACATACTCCTTGCTGAGGTTACGCTTTTTCTTAGCAATGTTCTTCTCCCACTTCTCTGGCCGCTGTTTGCGAGCCCGCCCTTGCTTTTCAACATGCTTGGGGGCCTTGCACACACTAGCCCCATCACTAGCCTGTACATCAGCCTCACTATTCTCATTATTATTATCACTATCACTATTATTAGTCACAACATAATCGGGATCATCCACACCATTGTCACTATCGACGCGATCCATTTCGCCATCATCAGCGCTTCTTTTACCAACATAAAACTGCCTCACAGGTAAAGCACTTGACTCACCCAAATCACTAGACATTGTGCTCACTATAAAATATCCGATTACACTGTTCTGACACGGAAAAAGCTTGCAAAATCCATGGCAAAGGTGCACAACACGAGGTTGATGTGACGAGAACAGGCACCACGTGTTTACTGACGCTTTTTGTGATGCGGGATGTCTGGGTACTCAGAGAGCAGGAAGCAGCCAGCCAATCACAAAGCGCGGCGTGTGAAGCTCTTGAGTTCTGATTGGCCCGTGCTGTCTCGCCCCCAACGCACCAAGAGAATGTGAGTTAGCCGGGTTTGGACGTGGGACGTCTATGGGGGACACTTGCTATGTCGTGGGTAAGGTTGAAAATAGTGCCTCTCTTTGAGAGAGTTTCAACTATGTTTCCAGTGCCTAAATGTGGATATTTCTACCACCGACCGCAAGAGGAAGGGTGAAAATAGTGCTATCCATCATAAAATGCATTTGGCGGGAAATGGCGCTTACCCGGGTTTCGATTCGTGGCCCCACAATTAGTGAAATGGCAAGTACAGTAGTCAACCACGAGAGTATCATGGAAAAGCTAAAAAATGATACAGAGACAATTAGGCAAGTAAGCAATGTGATAGATTAGAGCAGCGATACTGAGGAGAAGATAACACAGGTAAACGAAGCGATGCATAGCTACAAAAATGATGTGGAAACCACTTATGCTGAAATGGTGAAAGTAATGAAAGACTTAGAAACAAGGGTTGACGAAAAAAGCATTAAAAAGGAAGTGAAAGGAATAATCCAAAACAATCCTAAATTGGTCAGAGATTCAGTAGATATCAACAAATCTGTAGTAATCACTGGTATAGAAGAGGAAGAAATAAAAAACAGGATTTCGAAAGACGAAAAGGAGATGGCAAATGTAATGAGTATATTGAAGGAAGTATCAGAGGAAATCTGTAATAAAGGCATAGAAGAACCAAAAATGTTAGGGAAATATGAGAGAAATAAATCAAGGCCCCTAAAGGTAACCTTCCAGAGTGTAAACACTGTGGAGAAGATATTAAAAAATGCAAAGAGACTCATGGAAAAAGAGGAGTTCAAAAACGTATGGATAAGAAGATGCCTAACTCAAGAAGAACTGGAATTACTGAAAGAGAAGGGGAAGGAAGCAAAAACAAAGAATGAGGGAAGATCAGAGGAGGAGAGGAATACATTTTTTTACAAAATAATTGGATTGCAGGTTCGAAATTGGTACATAAACAGGAGGGAATAAGAAGGAGTAAGGCAGTAGACTCAAGTCATGACAAGAATGTAAACAAGATGATTAGGTTGATGTGCTCTAATGTAGATGGAATGATATCTAAATTATTAGAAATGAATGATTATATCAAAGAAAATGAACCACGTATAATATGCCTAACTGAAACAGAATTGACACCAAGGATATCAAATGTCATCCTAAACTTAGAGGAATACAATATATAGAGAAGAGATAGCAACTTAAAAAAAGGAGGTGGAATTATAATATTAACAAAGAAAAGTCTAAAAGTCAAGGAAAGAGTACAAGTGATTGTAGTAGAGATCAATACATCTTATAGGAAAGTCTATCTATCTGTCTATTGGCCAGACGCCTCAATCCCAATCGGAATGGCCACAAACAAATCGCCTCAACGTCACCCTGTCCCTCGCCATTTCACTGCCCTGCTCCCAACTCACACCCCCCTCTCTCACATACCTCTCCACCCCATCCCTCCATCTCATCCTCGGCCTCCCCCTCCCTCTCCCCCCCTCCACCTCACTCACATACACTCTCTTCGTCAGTCTTTCACCCTGCATCCTCTCCACATGGCCAAACCACCTCAGTGTATTCCACCTAACGCTTCCTATCACATCCACATCCACACCACAATGCTTTATTTCCTCATTTGTCAGCCTGTCTCTCTATGTGACTCCACAGGCTCCTGTTAAATAACTCATTTCTACTGCTCTCACTCTTGACTTGTGTCCTTCCAACAACGTCCAAGCTTCACTTCCATACATTAGAGTTGGTATCACAATACTGTCATGTAGTAACTTTTTCACTTCCATGCTCACTTCCCTGTTTCTTATCACTGGTTTCGAGGAACCAGCAACCTTTCTTCTCTGCTGTACCCGTTCAAGCACTTCACCCTCTAAACCTCCATCCTTACTCATCACACTACCCAAGTATTTAAACGTACTCACATTTTCCAATTCCTCGCCATCCAACTCCACTGTATATTCACTGACTTCACCTCTCTCAAAGACCATCACTTTACTCTTCCCTACATTCACCTTTAGATAGGAAAGTAATTGTAGCAAATCTATACATGCCTCCCAGATCAAGCACATGGGAAAGAGGCAAATATGAGAATCTGGCAGAGAGTACAATTCAGAGTTTAAGTGGATTACTATATAGAATGGAAGGGAAATCAGAAAGAATTATACTAACTGGAGATTTTAATACAAATGTAAATTGGAATACTCTAGATATAATAAGCCAAGAGAGCTGTTGGGACCAAAAGCTCCTGGATCTCGTGCAGGAGTTTTTCTGAATGCAACATGTAAGGGAAAACACCAGAAAAAGAGGACTCGATTTATCCTCAGTGCTAGATCTTATATTTACCAGGCAAGAAAACGATATTGACGAGTTAATGTATCACCCTCCATTTGGCAAAAGGAACCATGCAGTACTAAATTGCAACTTCAGGACTGCATGACATTGTTAACAGCAATGAAAGTTACAAAAAGAGTTTAAATTATAAAAAGGGAAACTGCCATGACCTAAAGAAATACTTATTAGAAATAGATTTGGAAAAGGAGCTTAGAGGACAAGATTTAAGTGCCATGTATAAAAGATTCTGTGAACTTTATGAAATAGGAGTCCAGAAGTACATCCCACAGCACAAAGAAGCAGAAAAGAAAAGAAAGAAATGGTTTAATACAGAATGCAAAAAATCAAAAGAAACAAGAGACTTGTTGTGGAATAGGTATAAAAGATACAATAGTGAAAGGGCATATAGCAACTATAAACAGACAAGAAATGATTATACAAGAATAAGGAGGGAGGCCTGAAAATCGTTTGAAGAGGACATCATAAATAAAAGTAGTGATCAACTGAAGCTATTTTACAGCTACATCCGAAGCGAAACCAAAGTAAAAGATAAAATATAATCCATTACGGATGACGGGATCACCTATACATAAGAGAAGGATATTGTGAAGCACAAAATAAAAATTTCCAATCAGTTTTTACAGAAGAAAATAATTTTGAGACGGTTGATGTGGAACATGCATGCCCACACATACTACCAGATATACAAATATCAGAAAAAGAAATACAGGAGGAGTTAAGTAAATTAGACAAAGGAAAAGCAAATGGTCCTGATGAAATTTCATGTTGGGTGCTACATGAATGTGCAAAGGAGTTACCGGTAAGTAAACCATTATCTTTAATATTCATGGAATCCATGAGACAAGGTAAACTACCTGATATTTGGAAGAAAGCAAGCATTGTTCACTTGTTCGTGACTAGGATTGCATTTTTCCACAAGTAATCGAGGAGACCGATAGTAAAGGAGTAATAAGCAAAATAAATCGCATAGGAAAAAGTGTTAGGAATCTTTTGACTAGTTACTAAGGAGACGCATTCCTACAGTGGATGATCAAACATAAGTGTATCTATCTTTCTATATCTATCTCTCTCTCTCTCTCTCTGTTTATCTCCCTATATTTAACTATCAACCTACTGGTATCTGTCTATCACCCTATGTGTCTGTCTATCTGTCTATCTACTTGTTTGTCTATCAGTCTGCCTGTACAGTATCTGTCTAGCTATCTCTGTGTTTGTCTGTTGATCTGTCTGTATATCAGGCTATCTGTCTATCACCCTGTCTATTTGCCTGTCTGTCTGTCTGCCTGTACAGTACAGGTATCTATCTATCTATCTGTCTATCTACCTGTCTATCTGTGTAGCCTATCAACCCATCTCAATCTGTTTATATGCCATTGTATGCCTGTATCAATATATCTATCAGTCTACCTGTCTGTCTCCATATAGCACACTCTCTCTATATACTTTATCTATCTATCACGTATCAGTCTTTAAAAACCACTACGGTATATCTGTTTATATTATGCATCTGTCTATCAACTGTTTGTCTTTTTTTTTTTTTTTTTTTTTTTTTTTTTTTTATGCGAGGAAGAAGGAACCAAAGGCCGTGGCCCGCAGTAACAGTTCCTTCCAAGAGAAAAACAAAATACAATAGAGAGCCAAATTCAAGATCCGATCATTTTGAGATGCCTGGACACACTGCGTTTGAAAGACTGGAGATCATAGGCAGCAGGAAATACAGACAGAGGGAGACAGTTCCAGAGCTGACCTGTTGCATAAATGAAAGACTGGGAGTAACGGTTAACTCTTGCATTAGAGAGTTGGACAGAAAAAGGATGAGAGTTTGCTGCCAGACGGGTGCTACGCGCCCGTCGTAGAGGTGGAGGAATGCAAGCAGACAGTTCAGAGGAGCAGTGACCATTAAAGTAGCGATAGAAAAGAGATAAAGATGCAACAGTGCGGCGATGAGACAGAGGTTGAAGGGAGTCAGTAAGAGGAGGAGAGTTAATGAGACGAAAAGCCCATCCCTCTGCCTGTGTAAATATCTATTTATATGGGTAACAGTCAATAGCTAGTGTTACTTGTGCAGTGCTTCTTACGCCAGCCTCCCCCCCCCCTCTCTGTCTGTCTGTGTGTGTGTGTGTGTGTGTGTCTCTCTCTCTCTCTCTCTCTTTTTCTCACTCACACACACGCACACACTCAAGTCGTAATTGCTCTTTTTTTTCTTTACATAACACTTTCACAAGCGAGAGAGAGAGAGAGAGAACACCCCAGGCCACTGAGCAAATGAGATAGAGACAACTTGAGTAGGTGAAAGTTGAAGGGAGGGAGGGAGGAGAAAGAGAGGGAGAGAGAGGAGAGAGAGAGAGAGAGGATGAAATGGACAGGGGAGGAGGGAATGGGAGGGAAAGAGAAGCAAAAGAGAGAGAGAGAGAGAGACTCCCATCACACAGATGTATGTATGTATGTACAGTATACCTGTCTATCCGTGTATCTGTGGTACCACACAGTCATTATCTACTGTACTTTCACTCTCACTCTTGCTCACTTTCACTCGTGTGTGTGTGTGTGTGTGTGTGTGTGTGTGTGTGTGTGTCTCTCTCTCTCTCTCTCTCTCTCTCCTGATAATACGGTAATAATAATAATAGATAGATATGTAAATAGATAGATGATTAGATAAATAAAGATATCAAAGATAGACAGATAGGTTAGACAAAGGTGGATAGATGGAGACAAAGATAGGTGGATGGGCAGATAGGTTGATACACAGATAGATAGATAAATTGATAGATAGATTTTTGTGTAGTACCCAAGGAGTTACCCGGTGTGACTAATTCCCATTTTCGTTGCAGGGCCTACTCCATAGTAGATTCCTCCCGTGTGTCTACCTTTCTCATCTCCATTCTGCTGATTGTCTACGGTAGTTTCAGGTGAGAGAGAGAGAGAGAGAATGATGATAGTAGTAATAATATTGATAGGGGTGGTGATGATGATGATTGAGAGAGAGAGAGAGAGAGAATAATGATAGTAATAATAATATTGATAGGGGTGATGATGATGACTGAGACAGAGAGAGAGAGAGAGAGAGAATGATAGTAGATGATGATGAGAGAGAGAGAGAGAATAAGAGTAATGATAGTAGTAGTTGTAATAGTAGTAGTAATAATAATAATAATAATAATAATTTATGATAATAATATCGTTATGAGCCAGTCCCATCTGCCCTCGGCTTAGGGCTCACCTTACAGCCCACTCAGGGAAAACACACAAGAAAACAAATAATACTTGCCCTGCTTTACTGAACCTCCTGCTCAGGTTAACATAAGCTCTTCCATACAATGATTCTCCATTAAATGATGATCCATACACTCAGTTGAACATAAACACAAAAACACAGAAATGCTGCCACTCCCTACCCAGTCAGCCGGCAGTGTTGCAGCAGTGCCCTCCATGCACTGCAAGTGTAACTGCCGTTTCCCTCACCTGCAGGATACCCCTCCGCATAGCAACTTCACAGCCCCCACCATTGTAGCACCAACTGTGGCTCCCCTGCCAGGGCTCCACCACACTTACGTCAGTGTGATATGGTCCCCTGGTGTCTTGCTCTCTCTGTTTAAGTGGCAGTGTCACTTAGTGTCCACTTCATCAGTGAGGAGCCAGTCCATGCTGGCTTACTGGACCCTGCTCCACCCAGGCATCTCCTGGAGGCACAAGATGCCTGGAAACCTGTTCCGAGCCATCAGCAGTAAAAATCTTTAGATCCAAGGAGAAGCCTTAGCACAGCCACACATCTGCCAGTCCCACATCTGCTTCGCCTTTCCCACGAACTCCTGCTGATACAGTCTCATGACAGTTCAACCACCACATACCATCAACACCCTATTCTACAGAACACCCTACATCCCCCTCCTTATACAGCACTACCAGCAGAGGCACATTCCTACTTATATTAGGCAGAATCACCCACTGCACCACAATTAGCCACACACGGGTGGACGCTATTTACATTTTCTCCCGCCAAGAGGCAACACCATGAGGCTTACCATGCTAGCCCACAAGCTTACACAGGGAGCTCAGTTCTAATCCTTACACTTACCCCCTCCAACTTCGTGCGTGCCCCTGTGCGCACACTTCTCACGTACAAAACACCTTGATCCTTCCTCCTGTGCCTGTTCAGCAAGCCATTGAGGACTTGTACCGGTTAAGTCTTTTATTTCATCCTCAGCGGACCCCCTATGTTGCTGTGCTCCTCCCTGTAAAACCTCTAGCTCAGTCTCTCCTTCTGCCATTTCATGGTCCTTCTAAGTGGATGACAGCATGTATCCCGAGCCAAACCTGTGCAACACTTCATCTATATCTGGCATTTCCACCTCCTCTTCTTTCTCTTGTCCTTTGATGTCAAACCCTTCCTGACCTCTTGAACCATTTACCTCGATGTGCTCTACCTGCCTCCAAGGGTGCAAGTTGCTGTGATGCAGCACTTTCTCATGACCTTGTTCTCCCTCTGGTCTCACCTTATATACGTCACTGACCTCATCCAACACTTCCACCACTATTGAAACCTCTGCTTCAAACTTAGGATGTATCCTATTCTTACCTGCCACTGAATGGTCCCTGAGCAGTACTTGTTTCCCCATCTGCAAGGGCTCTGCTCTAACTGGCACCTGCCTCTTTGTCTGATTTCCCGTTATACTGTCGCATGTTCCCCCATGCAGCTCTCCATGCAGCCTGCTGTGTCTTCTTCAGCTCCTAATCCACTGAAGGTGGCTGATAGCAGCCTCCTCTGTACTCAATGAGAACCTGTCTAAGGGCAAATGGGGCTCCACTCCAAACAACAGATAATGGGGTGAAAATCCTGTCACAACATGGGGAGAACTGTTGTATATTGCTGTCAGGCTAGACAATCACCTTGGCCACTACTCCATTTGATCCCTACTCGAAGTAGGGAGCATCCCATGTAGAATCCTATTAAACCATTCACAAACTCCATTCCCATGCGGATGGTAAGGAGCCTTTCGAGACTTCGTAATGTTGTAATACTTCCACGTCTTCCACCAGGGGCCCCTCAGAATTCCAACCATGGTCACTGTGGACGCTTTCTGGGCAACCAGACCTATAAACTGTCTCCTCCGCCAAAATCCTGGCCACTGTGCTGGCCCTGCGATTCTTAGTTGGAAACGCTAAAGCAATTTTTCTGAATACTGTACGTCATTCACAACCAAAACAGTCTCCTTTCCATCCCTGGTAAGTTCCAACACAGTAAAGTCTACAGCCAATACTTCCCAAGGCTTACTGGCTGTAACTGTCCCCAGCCTAGTCATTGCATTTGACCCCTCCTCCTTCACTGTTGCATGCACCTTGCAACCAGCTACATACTTTTTGATGCTTTCTTGCAATCCAGGTCATGCAAAGCTCCTTTTTACCAAAGCTGTAGCAAGCTCTTGATGGCCCCATTCATTATGAGCTCCATTCATCACCTCCTCCCTCTGGTTCACTGGCAGGAGCACCTTCCACAATATCCGATTCTTCGCCTCACCCCCCAAGTATATAACTCCATCCCTCATAATCAGCTGCTGTTTGACTCTCCACAATTATCTGAACTCCTCTGACAGCATTAGCTCTTTTATCTCTTTCAGGTGCAGCATCTCAGTCATCTGCATCTAAAACTTTCCCAACACTGGGCATGACATTTCTGCAACCCTCATTTGCTGCACCCCGGCTTTGTCTCACACTTTCATCACAGCCACCCCTTTTGCTTCCACCACCTCCTGTGGGTCAACCTACATCTCTTCAAACTCTTCTCCTTCCCCCGTCTCCTCCTTGGATGGCCTTCGTGACAGACCATCAGCATTGGAATTCTCTATTCCTGGCCAACATTTAACTTCAAAGTTGAACTGGTTCAGGTCTGACAGCCACCGACTCCACTCTGCCGACCTTTGCAGTCTGCAAATGAGCTAAGGGATTGTTATCCGTCAGCACCACAAACTGTGCTCTGGCCAGATAATTCTTAACCCACCCCGTGCCAGCGACGTACATGTACCGTACATCATCAATTTAAGATGTTTTCCAAAATTCAAGAATTCAATTTTGGCGCAAGATATTTGCTAGGGATACTTCTGCACCTGTTTAGGCCTAATACCCATGCATGTGATGTGGTATGTGGGAGGAAGAGAAGACAGAAGGGGGTGCAAGGAACAGCGTGGTGGACTGAAGAGGTGAGACAGGCTGTGGCACAAAAGAAGAAAGCATACAATGAATGGATGAGAAATAGGGGCGTGGAAGAAGTTGAGAGGCGGAAGAGAGAGTTATATGTAGAAAGAAAGAGAGAGATGAAAAGATTAGTAAGAGAGAGTAAGAAGAGAGTGGATGAGGAATTTGGAAGGAATTTGAGTGTAAAGTGGAGGGACTGTAAGAAATTGTTCTGGAAAGAGGTGAAGAGAGTAAGACAGGGTGAAAGTGAGGTTAGCAGGGGAGTGAAAGATAAAAATGGTAGATTACTAGTGGAGAAGGGAGAAAACGTGAGCAGATGGAGAGAACACTTTAAGGAATTGTTGAACATAGAGGATGGAAGTAATGTGAGTATAAGTGGCTGGGGAATGGCTGGGAGAAAGAGGGAGGTGAGAGGACAGGAAGAAATCAGTATGATAGAAGTTGTGGAAGCAATGAAGACAGTTAAATCGGGGAAAGTGTGTGGTGAAATGCTGAAGCATGGGGGAGAGATAGTAGTAGAATGGATGTGGAAGATGTGCAGATTGGCCTGGGAGGAAGGTATAGTCCCAGAGGGTTGGAAGTCGGGTATAATTATTCCCCTGTACAAAGGAAAAGGGGAAAAAGAAGTGTGTGGTAATCATAGGGGCATTTGTCTTCTTAGTATAATAGGAAAAGTGTATGGTAGGATACTTATTGACAGAGTTAAAGAAAGAACAGAGGAATTAGTTGGAGAAGAACAGGGAGGCTTTAGGAAGGGAAGAGGTTGTGTAGATCAGATATTCATTCTTAGATCTTTAGTGGAAAAGTTTCTAGAGAAGGGAAAGAAGTTGTATGCGGCTTTCATGGATTTGGAGAAAGCATATGACAGGGTGGATAGACAAGGATTGTGGAAAATATTAAGAATATATGAAGTAGATGGGAAGTTGTTGAATGCTGTGAAGAGTATGTATGATGGTGCTAAGGCTGCAGTGCGTGTGGATGGTGAACTAAGTGAACTTTTCTCTTTGAAGGTTGGGTTGAAACAGGGATGTGTCATGTCTCCATGGTTGCTCAATCTGTTCATGGATGGGGTAATAAAAGATGTACAAGGTAGGGTCGTGGATGTTGGAGTGGCCCTGGTAAGAGAGGATAGTGTTTGGAAACTCCCTGTACTGTTGTTTGCAGATGATACTGTGTTGTTGAATGAAGACGAAGGGGAGCTGTAAGGCTTGGTGGATGAGTTTGGGAGAGTGTGTAAGAAATGGAATCTAAAGGTGAATGTAGGGTGGAGTAAAGTGATTGTCTTTGAGAGAGGTGAAGTCAGTGAATGTACAGTGAGGTTGGATGGTGAGGAATTGGAAAATGTGAGTACGTTTAAGTACTTGGGTAGTGTGATGAGTAAGGATGGAGGTTTGGAAGGTGAAGTGCTTGAATGGGTACAGCAGGGAAGAAAGGTTGTTGGTTCTTTGAAAGCAGTGATAAGAAAGAGGGAAGTGAGCATGGAAGTGAAAAAGTTACTACATGACAGTATTGTGATACCAACTCTAATGTATGGAAGTGAAGCTTGGACATTGTTGGAAAGACACAAGTCAAGAGTGAGAGCAGTGGAAATGAGTTATTTAAGAGGAGCCTGTGGAGTCACATGGAGAGACAGGCTGACGAATGAGGATATAAAGAAGCGTTGTGGTGTGGATGTGGATGTGATAGGAAGCGTTATGAGGAACACACTGAGGTGGTTTGGCCATGTGGAGAGGATGGAGGGTGAAAGACTGACAAAGAGAGTGTATGTGAGTGAGGTGGAGGGGGGAAGATGGTGGGGGAGGCCGAGGATGAGATGGAGGGATGGGGTGGAGAGGTATATGAGAGAGGGGAGTGTGAGTTGGGAGAAGGGCAGTGAAATTGCAGGGGACAGGGCGACATGGAGGTGTTTTGTTTGTGGCCACCCCAAACGGGATTGAGGCGTCTGGCAATAGATAGATAGATAGACCCATGCTATGAGTCATCATATCATCCCTCCCTCTGTACGGGGCCCCACCAACTCTGTCTCACTTTATGAGTGAGTGAGAGTGAGTGAGCCTCAACACGAGATTGATGAGCTCCTGAACATCCCCTGTGATGGAGAAAGTGATTCTCCTATTGGTGATGACTTTGCTCATCGAGGCTATGTCCAACCTGAGTTGGAATCAAGGAGCGAGGACAAGATTTCATCCCCAAGAAAGGCGAGGTACAGTAATCCCTCCAATATCTGATGTAATAGAGCCAAAGGCATGTCTGAAAAGTGGGTTTGTCTGGATACTGGGAAAATGTCTCCTGGACAGGTACTTATGGACCCTAACCCAGCCTAACTCAGAAAACCACCTATGTAACTCCCTACCAGACAAACATAGCACCTATTTAAGACCCTAATCACACAAATAAGGGACAGATAGCATGAAATAAATGAAAAGTAACCAGAGAATGAGGAATTAGAAGTATGGAAAATATTTAGCAGTGTACAGGGCACTTACAACACGTCTGTGGCTGTTATGAAGATTAACCAACCTCCTCTAAGGCTCTGGCAGTGGTGAGAATGCTCTTGAAGCATGTACAGCAATCCAGTGTTGTGCTGCACTTAATCTTTTGCGCTGAGAATTATAATTGTTTAACACTGCACATGCTGTTCTTACTTGCACCACGCCAGTTGCAACTGCCAGTGTGCACTCTGCACTTAATCCATCGCACTCTGAATTCTAATTTCTTAACGCTGGACAACACTGTAAATTCCCATGTTGTCTAGTGGCAAGGTATTGCAGTTTATTCACTAAATCGGGCTCGTGCGGCAACCATTACGACGAGCATCTAGTCAGGACCGTAGTTAGGCGGTAACTGGGGAGAGGAGGAAGCCGGGGGCCGGTGTTCTACGCGGGAAAACACTGCTGTTCAGCATCGCATGCTAAGTTCAAAATACGTCTTTTGGCCATTTTTGGGTTCTGATGGCCTGGGCCCAAAATGTCTGGACATTGGGGTGTCTGGTTATTGGGCGTCCAGATATTACAGGGATTACTGTATATGGCTCTCTGCATGGCTGTTCTTACCCTGTACGACCACGACCACTATTTCCCATCTCACCATGTCACATTCGCTCCGTAGACGATTCCTTTAGTGATGAGGAGTACGAGGCCACCCCCTCAGGTGAACATCGGCTGCTTTTGTGGGTAGGATTGCCCAGGAAAACCCAGAGGAGTGGGGATAAACTATTTAGTAAAAAGTACAAGGTGAGCAGTGCTTTGTTCTATTCACGTGGTGCACAGTGCTACCCGCCACCTCCAGTCCCATGCTGCTGCTGCTCCCCAACCCAGCACCTCCACCGCACCTGAACCTCCTCTCACTCTCTCCCCACAGCCTCAAATGATAGGGAAAGGAGCAAAAGGTAAAGTAAAAGGGGAGGGAAAAGGCATGGGGAAGAAAAGTGCAAGTCATGGTGAAAGTGAGGAAGCAAGCTCTGTTCCCCAACCTACTACCTAATTTCCTCCCCATCCTGACAGTGGTGACAGAGGTGGCCCTATTGGTGATGAGGGCGAAACCGAAGGAGGGGATGAAGTCATTGGGAGTGGAAAGACGGGAGCAGTTTCATTTCCATCATTCATCCCTTCACAGGCGGTGATGACTTGGGGGAGGCAGTGGCTCAATCGGTAGAGAGGTGGCCTGCAGTCCTTACGGACCCAGGTTTGAATCCCGGCTGGGGCAGGGAACAGTTTAAGGATTTGAATTTCATTAATTCAGGCTTTACTGATCTATCAGAAGACCCGCCGACATGTCGTAAAAATACCCCCGCTAATACCAATACACCAGTCCTGTATGAGAGAGCCCTAGCATGTATTCAATATGGACGGTGGGTGTTAGCGCCGAAGTGGTGACATGTAGAGGTGTATAGTATGTAGGGGGACTGCTGGGCCTTGATAGCAGGCTGTGGGGCCTATGCCCAGAGTCGGACACATAAAGAAAAAAAAAAAAAAAAAAGGTTGTACTGTGCTGGAGCTGGCTCCCACCTCAAAAATAATTGATTTCTTCAAGAATTTTTTTATGAGGGAGCTAATATTGAGAATCAGGCTCCTCTCTTAACACCTATGCTGCCTTCTACCAATGTGTGGAGTGTGATGTGAGGTTGTGCCTAATCCCATGCTTTGAGGAATATCACAACCTCCTCCACCTCTAAGTGTTAGAAACCTGTGTTATTTGTGAAAAAAGATGCCCATGACTGTTACTAAAATGTATATATAATTTAGTGTAAATTATTTTGTAAGTAACTGTAATGTATATATAAATTAGTGTAAGTGATTTAACTCCTCAGTGGCCGCCAGCGTTGAATGATGTTTAGCCGATAAATGGCTGCAGGCGTTGTTTGAGCATGGCCTATAAAAAACTGCAAAAATATTTAGGAAATGAACGAACATTCTGAACGTCTTCAGACTGACTGACACTACACTCCTATACACCTTATCAAGCAGTTCAGTGCCTGTTGCTGTGATGAGTGGATTTTTTATTTTTTCACTCCTGGCCATGCCTAAACAAGCACAACTACACCTATTATCTCAACCCAGGCAGAAGCTATCATCTTAGTCCTCTCTTGCAAAATGCACACAATCTCCTGTTTACAATTATGAATTAATACAGGCACAAACAAAAAAGACATGATAATAATTGAAAAACACATTTTTGTCTTGGTATCTTTACCTATTTGCTCAGATCTGTTGTACTGGTTTGGATCATTCGATTCAGTGCAACTTGCAGAAAACTGTGAGAACTTTCAGGAAGTGAACGAACATCTGGGACATGAGACTGACCTTCATGCTTTCACACCTCATCTGTCACTGTCAGATTGCCACCTGCTGCTGTGACGAGTGGATGTATGATTTTTTTTGCTTGTGGCCATGCCTAAACACACATAGTTACAACCGTTTTCTCGACGCAGACAGAAAGTATCATCGTTTTTTTTCCTTGCAAAACACACACAACCACCCTGTTTATGATTATAAATAAACACAGGCATAAACAAAAAAGACTTGAAAATAAAAGAAAAATTCATTTTTGTTTGGTATCTTTACCCATTTGCTCAGGTTTGTCACACTGTTTTGAATCATTTTACATATTCTTTGCCTCTTACAAGCATAACTGGATAGTTTTCTGTGTTCATGTGATGCTTTCTTGGGTGAAAAGAACTTCCTTCCCTTCCTGCTAATCAGCTTGTTCGAGGTGTGAATGGCAGGTTGTCTCGCAATACTGACGATGTAAAGTGTTGGGAAACATCCAGCCGTACCTTTTTTCCTTACCCAGGCAGAAAATATCATACTTTCCCACACTTACGACAGGCAGGCAGCAACATATATTGCAAAAATAACAAGGTAAAATGATAAAGGTGAATGTGTTATTACGGAAAAAATACGTTTTACCCATAACATATTTATTTCTGCTTTGTCTCAGTATTCGTAATAATTAGACTTATTTGTAGTTTTGAAACTACATTACAATTCTATTTTTAGCCATGCACGTGGTGTGGGAGTGGCAAGTTGTGACTCGACTTCCTATTGCTAATTGGATCTGACCCGCCACTTTCATGGACCTAGCCTCGGGGGACGGGCAATTTTCTCGTTTAGGACTGAAAATTCAACCCTTTCCCTCCCTTTTCTGAGCATGGGCACAATGATAATGTAAAAAAATAACTCGACACTACCGTAAACATTGTTTATATCAAAAAGATGAAAAAGTATTCATAATAATTTTTTTTTTAGCCAATCCTAACATATTATGTACTGAAATCATTCGATATCATCATATCTAATATATTCGCAACATTTCAACACCATTCACATTGTTATGGAAGGTAAAAAAAATGATAACATCATATGCTATGTTGCATTATGGCAACACCTCTCAGCGACGAATATCGGTTGCCGATATTTCTGCAACATTTGCTCTCCATTGCAAGCCACAGAATGGGTCTAGGAAGCTGGGATTTTCACTGTTAGGTGCATCTGAACTCTCTCTTCAATGTGGCCAGAAAAAATATCGGTTTTCAAATCTTCAGTAAATGGCCACAGGGTCGGCCTGGGGTGCACATAAAATTCGGGACCCACAGCCATGGAGGGGTTAAAAGTGGAGTGTAAGTACTTTCTGTATAACTTGGGTAATGTGTCTTGTGTGTTCGAAAAAAGACACGCATAGTAAGTACAATGTGCAAGAATAAGTCGTTTTGTGGAAAAAAAGATGCAGATTTAAAATACAGCATACAGTAAGACCTCACCATAACGGACTAATTGGGGCGCAAGCCATTCTGAAAAACGCGAAATTCCGATAAAAGCAACATCCGGACTTCCCCCTGCTAACCCGGATTTTTTCCAATATATTAGACATCAGTCCGGATCTCATGAACAGTTTTTGAACTGTTTTGACTACCACTTCTGTACTGTACTGTGTTATAACTGCACTACATTAATCAAGTGGTGTATCTATCTGCCTATATACCTAGGCTGCTTCCTCCAAGGAAAGGGAGGTAGCCGAGACAGGACGACACCCTCCCTATTTACTCATCCATTCGAACACATTCATTCGCATCTTAGCCCAAAGGGGAGAACGGACAGATCCTCACCGCGCCACACCGCACAAGGGTCAACTGCACAATGCAATCAGTGACATCCACAGCAGGGCCCGACAGCAGAACTGGTTTACCCCTGCCACATCATAACAGACCCATCCCCTTACCCGCACCTGACCTGACTAGCTGATCAGACCAAATGTGGGAGAATATCCCCTCAGGGCTGCGTCATCACTTATTCATTCACAATTTCTCTCCATTTATTTCTGTCACGCACGGCCACTCTTCCTTGCTCAACAGACGTCCCTCTAGCATCCAACGCTCTCTTCACACTGTCCATCCATCCTATTCGTGGTCTTCCTCTCAACCTTACACCTCTCACATCAGATCTAGTTATCTTTTTCACCAATCGCTCATTATCCATTCTCTCCATATGCCCAAACCATCGCAAATGGTATAGTATATATAATAATACTGTACTGTACAGTGATAAACATGTCTTTTATTTACCTTATTATGGTTAACATACCTGAAGTGGTCAGGCAGTCCGGACTGCTTCTGGCTTTATCAGAATTTTTCCGATATATAGGAATTTAGTCCAGTAGCTCCTCAAGTCCGATAAAAGCGAATTCCGGTCTATTGAAGTCCGTTATATTGAGGTTTTACTGTATATGTGTGGACAAACACTGTGAAAACTAGGAAATCCAATAATACGAACATCTATCTATCTATCTGTCTATTGCCAGACGCCTCAATCCCATTTGGGGTGGCCACAAACAAATTGCCTCCAAGTCGCCCTGCCCCCTGCCATCTCACTGCCCTGCTCCCAACTCACACCCCCTTCTCTCATATACCTCTCCACCCCATCCCTCCATCTCATCCTCGGCCTCCCCCTCCCTCTTCCTTCCACCTCACTCACATACACTCTCTTCGTCAGTCTTTCACCCTCCATCCTCTCCACATGGCCAAACCACCTCAGTGTATTCCTCCTAACGCTTCCTATCACATCCACACCACAACGGTCCTTTATATCCTCATTCGTCAGCCTGTCTCTCCATGTGACTCCACAGGCTCCTCTTAAATAACTCATTTCCACTGCTCTCACTCTTGACTTGTGTCCTTCCAACAACGTCCAGGCTTCACTTCCGTACGTTAGAGTTGGTTTCACAATACTGTCATGTAGTAACTTTTTCACTTCCATGCTCACTTCCCTGTTTCTTATCACTGCTTTCAAAGAACCAGCAACCTTTCTTCCCTGCTGTACCCTTTCACGCACTTCACCCTCCAAACCTCCATCCTTACTCATCACACTACCCAAGTACGTAAACCCTCATTATACGATGGGGTTCCAGTCCTGAAAACCCCATCGTAAAGCAATCCATCGTATAGCAATCCCATTATAACATGGAGTCAATGGGGATACGGTCCCAGGCGTGCCTAAACTCTCACATACACACACCTTAGCACTGACATACATGAAATACCCTTATGTTTAAACATTTAAAGTAACACATTAATAGTGAATAAAGAGAAAAAAGCATGAAAACTACAATATACAGTAGATCTTACCTTTACTGAAGGAAGCAGCGGTTGTTTATGTGGTTCCTAGACAATTCGCCATGAAGCCGACAATTCGTCGTCATAATATGGACGTTCCCCGTCAGGACAATTCCCTGTCATTCTATAAATATACTTATTACTGATTAACTGATACTTTAATAACTAATTCTCAGGGGGATCTATCAAAGTCTATTTTCATTCAATAGCATTGGCTTTGGATATCATTTGTAAGTTGCACTTTTAGACAATATTTAACTTGTTTCTACCTTGCTGTAGTTGACTTCACCCACAGCTGTTTTCATTAATTTCCAATGGTACTACAACATCCTGGGTATATTTTAAAATGACTTTGAAGAGGTACAAGTACAGTACTAAAAATCTAGTGTACTTCCTAAATAAACTGATATGAAAATAAACGACCGGGAATCATCCTGACATCGAAAAGTCCCGATGGCGAATTGTCTTGTTATTGTTGTGATGGCGAATTGACTTGATGGCGAAATATCCCAAAACTTTTATATAGACATAACATGAAGATTATTTGTATAATTCCAAAGTATGTCGATCGTTCACTTAAGGTAATTAGGCATTTATATAAATGCCAATGTCTCGTATGTAGCCTTATGCTAAGATGAAGGATCGATCATAAATCAGCTGATTCACGTTTCAATATATTATTATTTTTCATTTAATGCCCATGATTTGATGCCATATTTTACATTTACTATATAAAGAATAAACCACCATCACTTTTATAAGTTACATAATTAAAAAACTAGTGTACTTGCTAAATAAACTGATACGTAAATAAATGATGGGGAATCATCCTGACAGCGAATTGTCCCGACTCGGCTTCACAGTCACAGGGACTCACAGCCCTCACTCATCAATGTCAGAACTGCCTGGCTGGGCAGGGCTAGCTAATGAGGCTGGACCGGTGGACAAGTGTGTGTGGTCTAATGCCGACAGTGTGAGGACGTTTTTGTTGCGTTTGCACATTCGCTGTTCACTGAGCCACGGATGATCCATCGTTGTTGCAAATTGTTCCCATTGTATAGTGGGCATAGGGTACTAAAATTTTGATATTGTATAAGCGAAATATCGTACAAAGAGGCATCGTATAATGAGGGTTTACTGTACTTAAACGTACTCACATTTTCCAATTCCTCACCATTCAACCTCACTGTACATTCACTGACTTCACCTCTCTCAAAGACCATCACTTTACTCTTCCCTACATTCACCTTTAGATTCCGTTTCTTACACACTCTCCCAAACTCATCCACCAAGCCTTGCAGCTCCCCTTCGTCTTCACTCAACAACACAGTATCATCTGCAAACAACAGTACAGGGAGTTTCCAAACACTATCCTCTCTCACCAGGGCCACTCCAACATTCACTACCCTACCTTGTACCTCTTTTATTACCCCATCCATGTAAAGATTGAACAACCATGGAGACATGACACATCCCTGTTTCAACCCAACTTTCAAAGAGAAAAATTCACTTAGTTCCCCATCCACATGCACTGCAGCCTTCACACCATCGTTCATACTCTTCGCAGCATTCAACAACTTCCCATCTACTCCATATATTCTTAACACTTTCCAAAATCCTTGTCTATCCACCCTGTCATATGCTTTCTCCAAATCCATGAAAGCCGCATACAACTTCTTTCTCTTGTCAAGAAACTTTTCCACTAAAGATCTAAGAATGAATATCTGATCTACACAACCTCTTCCCTTCCTAAAGCCTCCCTGTTCTTCTCCCAACTAATTTCTCTGTTCTTTCTCTAACTCTGTCAACAAGTATCCTACCATACACTTTTCCTATTATACTAAGAAGACAAATGCCCCTATGATTACCGCACACTTCTTTTTCCCCTTTTCCTTTGTACAGGGGAATAATTATACCCGACTTCCAATCCTCTGGGACTATACCTTCCTCCCAGGCCAATCTGCACATCTTCCACATCCATTCTACTACTATCTCTCCCCCATGCTTCAGCATTTCACCACACACTTTCCCCGATTTAACTGTCTTCATTGCTTCCACAACTTCTATCATACTGATTTCTTCCTGTCTTCTCACCTCCCTCCTTCTCCCAGCCATTCCCCAGCCACTTATACTCGCATTACTTCCATCCTCTACGTTCAACAATTCCTTAAAGTGTTCTCTCCATCTGCTCACTTTTTCTCCCTTCTCCACTAGTAATCTACCATTTTTATCTTTCACTCCCCTGCTAACTTCACTTCCACCCTGTCTTACTCTTTTCACCTCTTTCCAGAACATTTTCTTACAGTCCCTCCACTTTACACTCAAATTCCTTCCAAATTCCTCATCCACTCTCTTCTTACTCTCTCTTACTAATCTTTTCACCTCTCTCTTTCTTTCTACATATAACTCTCTCTTCCGCCTCTCAACTTCTTCCACGCCCCTATTTCTCATCCATTCATTGTATGCTTTCTTCTTTTGTACCACAGCCTGTCTCACCTCTTCAGTCCACCACGCTGTTCCTTGCACCCCCCTCCGTCTTCTCTTACTTCCAGACACCACATCACATGCTGCACATATTTCTTCTGTAAATATCCTACACACACCTTCCACGTCTCCCGTCTGCTCCAATTCATATTTGCCCAATCGTTCCTCCACTTCTCTCTTATACTCTGCCTTTTTCTCATCCTCTTGTAACCTTTCCACTCTCCTTGCAGCTACTCCTTCCTCTCGTCTTTCCCTTCTTCTATTCCTCCATCTTACTTGAATTCTAATACTGGCCACCACCAAGTAGTGGTCAGAAAGTCCACTCCCCCAACCTCTATGAGCTCTTGCATCCATTACACATCTTCGCATCCTTTCATCCACACACACATAATCAATCATTGCCTTCCTTTCATTCAGTTCACCACCCACCCTTCTCATCACTTGCCATGTATACCTGTGGATCATTTTATGCCTGAAGAGGGTATTGGCTATCACCAACCCCCTCCCAGCACAAATGTCCACTAATGCATTCCCATTCTCATCTATCTCAGCAGGCACACCCCACTCACCAACTATTCCATCCACCTTCACATTCCTAACTTTACCATTCATATCACCGATCAAAAACACTCTCTCATTCCTTCCAAACTTTTCCATGCACACTTCTACATTTGTCCAGAACTCTTCTCTCACTCTTCTAGCACAATCTTGCGTTGGCGCATACACGCACACAATCGCCCACATTTGTATTCCAACTTTCAACTTTACCCACACAATCCTTGACCCAATTGATCTATACTGTCTTGTGCTCCTCTTCCATCTTTTACTCACAACTATACATACTCCTTCCTTTGCCCTCTCATTCTCACCTACTCCTGCACATATACTCCATCCATACCCCCATTCTCTCACACTTTCTCCTCTTCATTTTGTTTCAGTTATTCCACATACATCCACTTTCGCACCCTCAAGCACCTGGACAATCTCTCTCTCTTTCACCTCATCATTTGCTCCCCTTACATTCCACGTTCTGATAACCATGTCCTTTGTCCGGTCCTTGGTCGTCATCGTTTGGTCAGTCCTTGTCCGAGGCTTATTGTTTGTTTTTTTAGTTAGTTGTTTTCTTGGGAGGGGCACTAACCCTCCGCCAACCCTTTTAGTCGCCTTTTACGACAAGCAGGGATACTGGGGGAGTATTCTTGAAAAACCTCGCTACCCCCAGGGGGGGTAATACGTCCCCACACATAATCATGCTTGGGGACAATTCCCACATCATCTATATACCTTCCGAGAATGTTCTAGGGTTATTTGGAATACTTAACGTACCCATGAAGAAAATCAAGATTTCGTACCTCAACTCGCTGGGTGTTGGCGGCGGCTGGTGAAGTCTACGGGCGTTACTCTGAATGTTTCAGTTACTTGCTGAGAGAGAATCGACCTCAAAATTGACCTTTTGGGCTTCTGTGAGTACTTTTATGGTTGTTCTCCATGTTTTCTCATCATTCCTAACCTATTTAGCAAAAAAAAAAAAAAAAAAAAAAAAAAAAAAAAGTTGAAAATTGCCCGGCACTGGGTTGCCATGAAGGTCCCAAATCATCCGACATGCGGCAGGTTAAACTGCTTTGCCACTTCCCATTTTGAAGCCAGTAATTCCAACTTCCTGGAGCTATAATTACTCATATTCCTCTCTGACCTCCTTAGCCCTCTGCTTGCAAAAGCCACAGGGTGCATCTCCCCCTCATGCATCTGTGACAGAATTGCTTCCAGGCCCTCAAAACTAACATCTTTTCCCACCACAAACTGCCTGGCATAGTCTGCATTTTTAGCACTGGAGCACTTGTCAACTTCTCCTTCAGCTGTGCAAAAGCTCATGCCTCTTTGTCACCCCAGTACTTAGTTATGATACATCTACCTTCAAGTCTCCACTCATCAGAGCATGCAATGAAGCAGCCACCTTTGCGTATCCCTCAGTGAACCTCCTGTAGAAGGAACCAAAGGCCACAAATGCCCTCACTTCCTTTACTGTGCAAGGAATGGGCCACTCCAGGACTGCCTGAATTTTTTCCAGATCCATGCTAATCCCCTTCTTGGATATCACACACCCTAGATATTTAATGTGGGGCTTCAGGATATGACACTTTGATGGCTTCTACTTAACCCATTCTTCTTCAGAAGCTCAAGCACTCCCTTCAGTCCCTCAAAGTGTTCCCCCACACTTCTAGAAAATACCAGCAAGTCATCCAGATAGACCAACAGTGTGACAAAGATGTGATCGCTAAACATATACTCCATGAATCTCCAAAATGTTGCTGGACTGTTAGTCCATAGGACAGCACATAAACTAGTAGTGACCAAATGATGTTACAAAAGCCATCTTCCCCAAACCTCTTCCTGTACTCTAATATGATGGTACCCGGCAGCCAAGTTGAAGGATGAAAAAACTGGGCACCAGCCAAAGCATCCAGGGTGTCCAGAATCTGTGGTAGTGGGGAGGCATCTGTCACTGACTGCATTCAACCTCTTGTAATCAACACAAAGGCTCTGGGACCCATCCTTCTTCCTTGCCAACACAATCAGGGCTACATAAAGGCTCACACTCTCCCCAGTCATTCCCTGATCTAGCACTCCCTTTATGTGAGGCTCCACCTCATCCATTCACTTAGGAGGAATGGATCGGTAGAGCAGCCCAAAGGGCACATCATTTGTAAGGTGTATCTCATGCTCCATCCCAGGAGCACACCCCAACACCTGTTCACCCTCTGTAAACATACTCCTGTACTGGTACAATAGTCAGTCTAGCTCTTCCAACTTCACAGAGTCCAGCCGAGTCTCATCTACATGTACTCCCAATTGCTGCCTGAACTTACGAGCAGCCTTAGCTGACTTAGACTCTCTCACCATATGTCTGCCTACCTTCATTCCGGTTTCTTCTCGGCCATAGAACACCTTGGCTGTTTTCCACTGGGATCTAAGTCTTGCCCACTTTTGCCACTGCCACACAACCTTCCCCTCACACTACTCTGGCATAACTGGGAAGACAAATACCCTCTGGTACCCAGTAGCCGAGTGTCTCAGTTAATGGTTCCAACAGTGCACTTACACTGTCTGCCTCCTGTAACCCCTTCACAAACACTTGTAACATCTTCAGTGTACCTGCTGGAATAACCAAATCTTGCCCCTGCTACACAACAGCCCACCCTAATGGCTGCTGCATGGCCTTTAGCCTGGCCACCACTGCTCGGACACACTTACCCCACTTCCCAGACAACTCAGGTGACCAATTCTCCTCAGAATTCCTCCAATCTTTCACCAACTCTTCCAGAGCATTCATACCCAGCAGCACTGGCAGCCGAGTTCCGTGGACCACACCACTCTTCCCAGCTGTACGCTTTACGAACAAACCACAATCCTTAACCCCTCTGCAGCATACTGTATTCTTGTACTGCCGATCTGTAGACTGCGTCATCCACTCTGGAAGAGTCGTGTGAAATATTGTGAATTTGGCCATTTTTTTCACCTGGCCATGTGGAGAGGATGGAGGGTGAAAGACTGACGAAGAGAGTGTATGTGAGTGAGGTGGAGGGGGGAAGAGGGAGGGGGAGGCCGAGGATGAGATGGAGGGATGGGGTGGAGAGGTGTATGAGAGAGGGGGGTGTGAGTTGGGAGCAGGGCAGTGAAATGGCGGGGGACAGGGCGACGTGGAGGCGATTTGTTTGTGGCCACCCCAAACGGGATTGAGGCATCTGGCAATAGATAGATAGATAGACATGTTTATGCTTGATGAGTGGGTCGTGACTCGTCAGTGTGGAGTGTAAACTTTGTCTGACTAAAATGTTATGTTTGGTTGGGAATAGTGGGTCAAAACACATGATGAAAACACGATTTTTGTAGCCGGTTTTCCTGCATCATGAATATCGGAAATGTTTCGGGCTGCCACAGCCTAGGGGTTAATAACCTTTCCCTCCATCACTATATCCACCAGCACATACCCCAAACATGGAATTCTCATTCCACTTGCATCAGTAATCTGCAGTTGCATACAGGGGCGTCATTACAATTTTCCTGGGGGGGGGGGGATAGGCTATTTAGGAGGCCCCACTACTCCCATCTCCCCACATGGGTTGGGTGGTGAGCGAGCATTTTTGAAGCCACATGCAAAGCTGTATTTAGAGAATTAAAGCAGTAAACAAATACATATACTGTATATAATTATTTGTTAAACCAGTTACTTCCTGTAAGACACTATCTATTTATCTATATACCTAGGCTGCTTCCCCCAAGGAAAGGGAGGTAGCCGAGACAGGACAACACACTCCCCATTTACTCATCCATTCAAATACATTCATTCGCATCTTAGCCCCAAAGGGGAGAACGGACAGATCCTCACCGCACCACACCGCACATGGGTCAACTGTGCACTGCAATCAGTGACATCCGCAGCAGGGCCCGACAGCAGAGCTGGTTTACCCCTGCCACATCATAACAGACTCATCCCCTTACCCGCACCTGACCTGAAATAGCTGATCAGACCAAATGCGGGAGAATATCCCCTCAGGGCTGCGTCATCACTTATTCATTCACAATTTCTCTCCATTTATTTCTGTCACGCACAGCCACTCTTCCTTGCTCAACAGACATCCCTCTTGCATCTAGCGCTCTCTTCACACTGTCCATCCATCCTATTCGTGGTCTTCCTCTCAGCCTTACACCTCTCACATCAGATCTAGTTATCTTTTTCACCAATCGCTCATTATCCATTCTCTCCATATGCCTAAACCATCGCAACACCCTCTGCTCAACTCTACCAGCCATCTCCCGAACAACTCAGTTCTCTTTCGCACTTCATCATTCCGCACCTGATCCATATGCGTCACTCCACACACACTCCTCAGACACCTCATCTCCATTACATTCAAACTTTTCCTCTCTGCTACACCCATATTCCATGTTTCAGCCCCATATAATGCAGTCGGTACCACAACACCCTCATACAGCCTTCTCTTTACATCCATTCTAAGCGAATGACATCTAAACACTCTTTTCATTCCTCCCAGCACCTTTCCTACTTCATTTATTCTAAACTTCACTTCTGCATCTATTCTTCCATCCACAGCAACATGTGACCCTAGATATTTAAAACACTCTACCTCCTCAAGCAACTCGCCATTCAAAACTATATTCATCCCCCTACCATCTACCAACCTCGCACACTTCATCACTTTACTCTTATTCTCATTTACTTTCAATTTCCTCCTTTCACACACCCTTCCAAACTCCTCTACCAACTGTCTCAATCTCTTCTCTGAATCAGCCACCAGTGCAGTATCATCTGCAAACAGCAGCTGCTTCAGATTCCACTCTCCACCATCAACATTCACCAGACTCAGACCTCCACCTAAAACTCTTGCATTCACCTCCCTTACAACACCATCCATGTAAATATTAAACAACCAAGGCGACATCACACATCCCTGTCGCAGTCCCACTCTCACAGGAAACCAATCACTCACAGCATTTCCCACTCTTACACACGCTCTACTATTTACATAAAAACTTTTCACCCCTTTTAGTAACCTACCATCAAGTCCATACAATCTTAAAACAGTCCACAAAGTCTCCCTATTAATTCTATCATACGCTTTCTCTAAATCCATAAATGCCCAAAACACATCCTTGCCTTTCGCTAAATACTTTTCACACTTGTCTCACCACAAACACCTGATCCACGCATCCCCTCCCTCTCCTAAAGCCACACTGCTCATCACCAATCACTCCCTCTGTACCCTCCCTAACTCTCATAATTAACACTCTACCATAAACCTTACCTACAACACTCCACAGACTTATACCCCTAAAGCTAGTACATTCATACTTATCACCCTTGCCTTTACACAACGGGACCACACAAGCACTTGCCCAGTCAACTGGCACCATACCTTTCACAAAGCACACATTCAACAATCTTACTAACCAGTTAACAATAGTCACTCCACCACCTTTCAGGCATTCCACAGCACACCCATCCATACCTGCAGCTTTCCCTGTTTTCATCTCCTTTACTGCCTTCTCCACTTCCTCCTTCGTGATCAAAGAATCATTCAACTCTCCCAACACATTTATTCCTTGCACCCTTCCATCCGCCACAATCTCAGCCACCCTTTCCTCCTCTACATTTAACAATCTTTCAAATTACTCTGCCCATCTCTTCCTTACTGCATCCATCTCAGTTAACATCCTTCCATCCTCTGCTTTTACTCGTTCTTCCTTCCCAGACTCTCCCTTTCGCACCCTTTTCACCTCCTTCCAAAACATTTTCTTATTCTGTTGAAAATTCTCTGTCAGCCGCCTACCCCACCTCTCATCTGCTGCCACTTTAGCATCACGCACAGCTCTTCTCGCCTTATTCCTCTTTTCTTTTTACCTTTCATATGACATCTCATCCTTCCTCTGCAGCCACACTTCATATGCACATCTCTTCTCAGCCACAGCCATACTTACTTCCTCGCACCACCATTCACTTCCTTTTCTTACACCACCACCCACACGTCTCACACCACACACCTCTTCTGCATGCCCCACCACAGCACTCTTAAATAACTGCCATTCCTCCTCCACACTGCCATTTTCCCGATCTTTCACTGTGTTCCACTCATCTTTCAATTTCTCCTGATACTCTATCTTTTTTTCTCTTTTATCCAACTCACTCACTTTCAAAATCTCCCTGCCACACCTAACCCTCCTAGCTCTCACCCATCTCTTACCTACTCTTAACTTTTCCTCCACCAGGTAGTGGTCAGACATACCTCCACCCTCCCCTCTCAGATCTCTCACATCCAACAATCTTCCTATTACATTCCTAGACACAACCACATAGTCCATCAAAGCTCTATCAACAACCCTTCCACCCTCCTGTCTCACCCATGTATACTTATAAATATCTTTCTTCTCAAACAGCGTATTTCCAATCACTATCTCTCGCTCAACACACATCGCTATCATTCGCTCCCCATTTTCATTTCTTCCAGGCACACCATGCATACCAACTACACCTTCAACTGCTACATTTCCCACTCCAGCATTCAGATCTCCCATCATTACCACATTCATATTCGCTCCAAAACTCTGCAGACACTCATCAACATCATTCCAGAAAGACTCCCTCTCTTCTTCATCCCTTTCACTACCAGGCCCATATGCACTCACAAACACCCACAACTCACGTTCAAATTTCGCTTTCACCCACATCAGTCTCGATGACACCTCCTTCCATTCAATCACACACTGCTGTACTTCCGGACTTACTAACAAGGCCACACCTTCTCTTGCCCTTCCTCTATCAACACCTGACAATCTTCCATTCACACTTCCAAACATAGACTCACCCTTCCTTTTCATCTTCGTTTCACTCAAAGCTAACACATCCAACTTTCTTCTCACAAACATTCTCCCAATCTCCTCCCTTTTAGCCTCAATCATACTACATCCACACACATTCATAGACCCAATCTTCAGGGTACGGGGATAACTCCATCCCCCATCCCTTTCTCTGGCCTGTCTCTTTTTAGGAACTAAACAACAGAGGAGAGGGGTCCCTAGTCCCCTCACCCCGCCCCTTTAGCATTGGCAGTATTTCTATGTGAAGTTGAATATGTAATTTAAAGTGCATAGTAAAGTACATATCACTGTGTTATATGCTAATGACCATGGATAATAGACCAAATAGCAATTAAAATATTTGTATTGGTGAAAGCTTGAACTGACTTCATTCTTACAGCCTAATGAAAAGATAATGAATATAAAACTGAGAATGAAAAGATATAAACTTGTAATTGAATTAAAAATGGAAAGCTTTTAGCTTACTAGCCCCCAAAATATCATGAACCATATAAAGTAATGTGAAAATGTAAGGTCTACACTAAGAGGGAGGGAGAAATAAAATGATAGGTTTTAAAATTGGAAGAGGCTTAGGTAAGAAGAGTATATTTATTTAAGATTTCTATCTATCTATCTATCTATTGCCAGACGCCTCAATCCCGTTTGGGGTGGCCACAAACAAATCGCCTCCAAGTCGCCCTGTCCCCCGCCATTTCACTACCCTGCTCCCAACTCACACCCCCCTCTCTCATATACCTCTCCACCCCATCCCTCCATCTCATCCTCGGTCTCCCCCTCCCTCTTCCACCCTCCACCTCGCTCACATACACTCTCTTCGTCAGTCTTTCACCCTCCATCCTCTCCACATGGCCAAACCACCTCAGTGTGTTCCTCACAACGCTTCCTATCACATCCACATCAACACCACAACGCTCCTTTATATCCTCATTCGTCAGCCTGTCTCTCCACGTGACTCCACAAGCTCCTCTTAAATAACTCATTTCCACTGCTCTCACTCTTGACTTGTGTCCTTCCAACAACGTCCAAGCTTCACTTCCGTACGTTAGAGTTGGTATCACAATACTGTCATGTAGTAACTTTTTTACTTCCATGCTCACTTCCTGTTTCTTATCACTGCTTTCAAGGAACCAGCAACCTTTCTTCCCTGCTGTACCCTTTCAAGCACTTCACCCTCCAAACCTCCATCCTTACTCATCACACTACCCAAATACTTAAACGTACTCACATTTTCCAATTCCTCACCATCCAACCTCGCTATACATTCACTGACTTCACCTCTCTCAAAGACCATCACTTTACTCTTCCCTACATTCACCTTTAGGTTCCGTTTCTTACACACTCTCTCAAACTCATCCACCAAGCCTTGCAGCTCCCCTTCATCTTCACTCAACAACACAGTATCATCTGCAAACAACAGTACAGGGAGTTTCCAAACACTATCCTCTCTCACCAGGGCCACTCCAACATCCACTACCCTACCTTGTACCTCTTTTATTACCCCATCCATGTACAGATTGAACAACCATGGAGACATGACACATCCCTGTTTCAAACCAACTTTCAAAGAGAAAAATTCACTTAGTTCACCATCCACACGCACTGCAGCCTTAGCACCATCATACATACTCTTCACAGCATTCAACAACTTCCCATCTACTCCATATATTCTTAACACTTTCCACAATCCTTGTCTATCCACCCTGTCATATGCTTTCTCCAAATCCATGAAAGCCGCATACAACTTCTTTCCCTTCTCTAGAAACTTTTCCACTAAAGATCTAAGAATGAATATCTGATCTACACAACCTCTTCCCTTCCTAAAGCCTCCTGTTCTTCTCCAACTAATTTCTCTGTTCTTTCTCTAACTCTGTCTATAAGTATCCTACCATACACTTTTCCTATTATACTAAGAAGACAAATGCCCCTATGATTACCACACACTTCTTTTTCCCCTTTTCCTTTGTACAAGGGAATAATTATACCTGACTTCCAATCCTCCGGGACTCTACCTTCCTCCCAGGCCAATCTGCACATCTTCCACATCCATTCTACTACTATCTCTCCCCCATGCTTCAGCATCTCACCACACACTCCATCAATTCCTGGGGCTTTCCCCGATTTAACTTTCTTCATTGCTTCCACAACCTCTATCCTACTGATTTCTACCTGTCTTCTCACCTCCTCCTTCTCCCAGCCATTCCCCAGCCACTTATACTCGCATCACTTCCATCCTCTACGTTCAACAATTCCTTAAAGTGTTCTCTCCATCTGCTCACTTTTTCTCCCTTCTCCACTAGTAATCTACCATGTTTATCTTTCACTCCCTGCTAACTTCACTTCCACCCTGTCTTACTCTTTTCACTTCTCTCCAGAACATTTTCTTACAGTCCCTCCACTTTACACTCAAATTCCTTCCAAATTCCTGATCCACTCTCTTCTTACTCTCTCTTACTAATCTTTTCACCTCTCTCTTCCTTTCCACATATAACTCTCTCTTCTGCCTCTCAACTTCTTCCACGCCCCTATTTCTCATCCATTCATTGTATGCTTTCTTCTTTTGTGCCACTGCCTGTTTCACCTCTTCAGTCCACCACGCTGTTCCTTGCACCCCCTCCGTCTTCTCTTCCTTCCACACACCACATCACATGCTGCACATATTTCTTCTGTAAATATCTTACACACACCTTCCACGTCTCCCATCTGCTCCAATTCATATTTGCCCAATCGTTCCTCCACTTCTCTCTTATACTCTGCCTTTTTCTCATCCTCTTGTAACCTTTCCACTCTCCTTGCAACTACTCCTTCCTCTCGTCTTTCCCTTCTTCTATTCCTCCATCTTACTTGCATCCTAATTCTGGCCACCACCAAGTAGTGGTCAGAAAGGCCACTCCCCCAACCTCTATAAACTCTTGCATCCAATATACATCTTCGCATCCTTTCATCCACACACACATAATCAATCATTGCCTTCCTTTCATTCAGTTCACCACCCACCCTTCTCATCACTCGCCATGTATACCTGTGGATCATTTTATGCCTGAAGAGGGTATTGGCTATTACCAACCCCTTCCCAGCACAGATGTCCACTAACGCACTCCCATTCTCATCTATCTCAGCAGGCACACCCCACTCACCAACTATTCCATCCACCTTCACATTACCAACTTTACCATTCATATCACCGATCAAAAACACTCTCTCATTCCTTCCAAACTTTAAGATTTCATTGTAGGAAATTGAATTTTAAACTACATATCTTTATTGCATAGAAAAATGAATAAACTACCACAACAGTGGATATCTCCATGATCTCTGCTTTGCTAAGTTATCAACCAGGGTGTTAAAGTTAAGATTTTTAACAAGTTCCTTTTATGAGGCCATAAGTAGCAAGTCACTTAAGCAGTCATTTCTCATTGAGGTTTTAGATACGTCTTGACTAAGCTAAGTACTGAAAAAAAGTCGTTCATTGCCTGCAGTAGTTACTGGAAGGATGAGAAGAATTTTGATAATTTTCATTATTTCTGAATACGAACAATCTAATTGTTTGAGTTCATATAATTAAAACAGATTCTTTGGCTGCTCACTCTTACTTAGAAAATGTCTTTTTGCAACAGATATTTGGGAAACTAGAAGAATTTCATCTATGTATATGTCTTTGTAAGACTGTACTGTAATAGAGAGCTTCTCATATTCTAGAAAGTCTCTGGAACTCCAATCAAGTGCATTCTTTGCCTCTATTAGGGGCATGTTTTATGTATAAGCGAATATCAGGCTCTGAGAGAAATACGTCTGTCAAAATAGGTTCTTTTGATTTCAGTCTTTGGAGCAATAAAAGTATTCACCTCATTTCTCCCTGGAGCTGAATCATTTAAGAAGCTCTTTAGTCCTAATGATACCTTCTGAATTCTCGTAGGCTTAGGTCTGCTCAACTGATTTGAATTTTCCAAGTTGGTATCTGCCTCATATGTTGAAGCAAAATCTTTAGCTTTGTCAAAAATATCGGAGAAAGCCTTGTCCATTCTCAAGACCTGCAATTCCTTAATAGTTGACTGTATGAGAGAGCAAGCTTCAGATAGTAAGGCTTCCTTTGCATGAAGTTGATCTGACAAACTTTTGGTAACTAAGGACTTGTTCAATAATTTGTAGATCCATTACGAACTTGAAAGACTAGCTCTTTGTACAGTCCATTTGCTTCTGCCGCAGCTTCTGAATCAGAACCCCTGAAACTGTATGTAGCACTGGTAGCAAACTTCCATAATGAAGCTTAACTTTTGATATTGACCTATAATAGCAAGACCATCTAGTTATAGTACGTCTTTGTAGTGTCAAAACCTGAAGATCTGCTTTCTGTGCCTGTGTGAAAAGTTGGTTCCCTACCGTTTAATAAATGTGTAAAGTCTATCTATCTATCTATCTATAGCCTGATGCCCTAATCCCGCAAAGGGTGGCCGCAGACAAAACACCTCCAAGTCGCTCTGTCACCCACCATTTTACTACCCTCCCTCAACTCACCCTCCCCTCCCTCATGTACCTCTCAACTCCATCCCTCCACCTCATCCTCGGTCTACCTCTCCCACTCCCTCCCTCCACCTCACCTACATACACCCTCTTAGTCAGTCTTTCATTCTCCATTCTCTTCACATGTCCAAACCACCTCAGTGTATTCCTCCTAATCTTCTCAACCACATCCACAGCCACCCCACAACGTTCCTTCACTTCTTCATTCGTCAACCTGTCCCTCCATGTCACTCCACATGCTCCTCTCAAGTAACTCATTTCCACTGCTCTCACTCTTGACTTGTTCCCCTCTTGCAAGGTCCATGCCTCGCTTCCATACGTCAGGGTAGGGATCACAATACTATCATGCAGTGACTTCTTACCTTCCATACTCACCTCCCTATTTCTCATCACTGCTTTCAGTGTACCAACAACCTTCCTTCCCTGCTGTACCCTTTCACGCACTTCATCCCTCGAAGTTCCATTCTTACTCATCATACTACCCAAGTACAGTACTTGAATGCACTCACATTCTCCATATCCTCACCATCCAACCTCACTGCACACTCTGTGACTTCATTCCTCTCAAACACCATAACTTTACTTTTCTTTACATTAACTTTCAGATTCCTCCTCCTACACACTGTCCCAAATTCATTCACCAAACCTTGCAACTCCACATTCATCTTCACTCAACAGTACAGTATCATCAGCAAACAGCAACACCGGAAGCTTCCAAATCTCACCCTCATTCATTAGAGCCACCCCCACATCCACTGCCCTACCCTGCACCTCCTATACAACCCCATCCATGTATATATTAAACAGCCATGGAGACATCACACAACCCTGTTTCAGTCCCACATTGAGATCAAAGAACTCACTCAGCTCACCATCCACTCGCACCGTAGCCCTAGCTCCCTCGTACATACTCTTCACTGCACTCAACAATATCCTCTCCACTCCATATATTCTTAATACCTTCCACATACCTTGCCCTCTATTCTGTCATAAGCTTTCTCCAAGTCCATGAAGGCAGCATACGCTTTCCTTCCCTTCTCTAGATACTTCTCCACTAGACATCTTAGAACAAATATCTGATCTACACACTCTTTTCCCTTCCTAAATCCCCCTTGTTCTTCTCCAACTAGCTCCTCTGTCATATGCCTAACCCTATCAATGAGTATTCTACCATATATTTTACCAGTCACACTAAGTAGGCAAATACCCCTATGGTTACCACATACTTCTCTCTCCCCTTTTCCTTTGTATAAAGGAACAATTATACCTGATTTCCAGTCCTCTGGAACCCTTCCCTCTTCCCAAGCCAATCTACACAACTTCCATATCCACTCCACAACAATCTCACCCCCATACCTAAGCATTTCACCACACACTCCATCAATTCCTGGGGCCTTTCCCAACTTAATATTCTTCATTGCTTCCACTACTTCCGCCCTACTGATCTCTTCCTCCCTCCTCTCATCTCTTCTTCTCTCAGCCATTCCCCAACCACTTATACTCGCACTGCTCTCACTCTCCACATTCAACAAATCCTCAAAGTGCTCCCTCCATCTCCTCAGTTTCTTTCTCTTCTCCACCAACAATCTATTATTCCTATCTTTCACTCCCCTATTATTTCCCCTTTCACACTGCCTTACTTTCTTTACCTCCTTCCAAAACAATTTCTTACTCTCCCTCCATTTCACACTCAGATTCCTCCCAAACTCTTCATCCACTTTCTTTTTACTCTCCTTCACCAGTCTCTTAACCTCCCTTCTCCTGCTCACATATACCTCTCTCTTCTCTCTCTCATCTTCTCCCCTACCTCTACTCGCTAACCATTCAGTATATGCCTTCTTCTTTTGTTCCACAGCTCGTTTCACCTCATCATTCCACCATACTGTCCCTTGCACACCCTTGCATCTCCTCCTTACTCCACAAACCGCCTCACACGCTGCGCCTATCTCTTCCGTGAATATCTTACATACGTCTTCCACCCCTTCCATCTGCTCTAGCTCATACCTTCCCAATCTTTCTTCCACTATGCTCTTATACTCTGTCATTTTCTCACCATCTTGCAATTTCTCCACTCTTCTCACAGGAGTTGCTTCCTCCTGTCTTCCCCTTCGTCTCCTCAGCCACTTTCTTTCCAACTCTACCTTGGCCATCAATAAGTGATGGTCCAAGACTCTATTCCCCCACCCTCTCCACACTTTTGCATCCAACACTTGTCTTCTCATTCGCTCATCCACATACACGTAGTCTATCACTGCCTTTCGTTCAACAAGTTCACCATCCATCCTCCTCATTACTCTCCATGTATACCAGTGGATCATCTTATGCCGAAAGTAGGTGTTGGCTATTGCCAACCCCTTACAAGCACAGATGTCCACCAAAGCACTTCCATTCCTATCTACGTCAGCTGGCACACCCCACTGACCAGCCACTCCATCCACTCGTACATTCCCAACTTTGCCATTCATGTCTCCAATCAACAGCACTCTCTCGCTCCTCTCAGACTTGTCCATACACGCTTCTACACTCGCCCAAAACTCATCTTTCACTCTTGCCACTCGATCCTCTGTCGGGGCATACACAGATACAATCGCCCATGCTTGTATACCTACTTTCATCCTCACCCATACAATCTTTGCACCCACTGTTCTATACTCTCTTATATTCTCCTTCCACATCTCGCTTATCATCAGACATACTCCCTCTCTTGCCCTCTCATTTTCATTGACTCCCGCACATATACCTAAACCATATTCCCATTGTCTCACCCTTTCACCTTCCCATTTAGTTTCGGTCAATCCACATATATCCACTTTTGCATCCTCAAGCACCTGAACAATCTCTCTCTCTTTCACTTCATCATTCACTCCTCTCACATTCCACGTTCCCACCCTAAGAATGTCCTTTGTCCGTTCCGGTTTAAGAGAGGCCACTGGTATTCTTTATGCAGTTGCCCAGTACTAAATTCAGCCTGTGTTCATGGCAATATATGTATACTGCTTGGGGAATTTTATACTGTAGTCTTGCTTGAATCCTGCTAGAGCATCCACTCATTACACTAGCACCATCATAACACTGAGCCACACACTTATACCAAATTAAACCAGATTGTTCTATCTCCTTATATATAATCAGCTAAACTTGCAGCATTAACTTTTTCCATGTGATATGTTCCAGTGACACGTTCCTTCACAATACCTTCACTAAAGTACCGCACAAGAATAGCCATCTGTTCCTTTTTTTACAAGTCTTTTCCTTCATCAGCCATAACTGAAAGGTACTTGGCTTCTTGTGCTTCAGCACAAATTGTGTCCATGATATGTCTTCCAGCAACTGATACCAACTCATTCTGGTTGATTTAACTTTTGTTTTAGAGAGGGATTTGATTCAGCAATTCGGTGAAGAATTTCTACAAAATTTCCTGAATTTCATGTATCACTACCCTCATTATGTCCACAAAAAGACAGGCCTTGCCTTCCCAGTAATGCAGTGACTTTTAAAAGTAACTTTACATGTTCCTTGTTGTCTCAGTTTCTTGTTGCCTAGCTGAAGATAGAGAAGATGCTACATAATGAGTGGACCCTCATTGAATACCCTTGACATCAGACCAAGTGATCATACTATTAATTTGTCTTTCACTTGCCTGATGTTGTTTGAGAAGGGTACTGGTATCTTTCCATTTCCTTTTTCGAACATCAGTAAATGGTGTCCTACCTAATCTTTTCTCCTTACTAACAGATGCTTCAGCAAAGTGCCTACATGGAGAGCAGTAACACTCATCTTGTTAGACCAAGTAATCTAACCAAGAAAATATATCAAACTAGGGACTTCTAAATTTCCTATTATTCTGATTGCTTGGGTAGCTTGGCAATTTTGGTTGACTGGGTTTATCATAGAGGGACTTTGATATATCAGCTGCTTGAGGCGCTGGAGTTTGTGATGTGGATGGACTGTCTTTTGTATCTTTTTGATCATGGTTCAGTGCAACAGTATGTGCTTATGTGACTTCTGCTTCATCAACAGAAATAAAATCAGTCTTGACTAGGGGATGATGTAGTGGCAAAGTCAGTATTGTTAGTTGCTTTACTGGTTGAATATATATATATATATATATATATATATATATACAACATACAACAACTCCCGTGGGATTTGTTGTATGCTGATGATTTGGTGTTGATTGCAGAGAACGAAAGGGAGGCGGAGGAATGGTTTAGGAAGTGGAGAGATGGTATGGGGCACAAGGGTTTAAGGGTAAATGCAGATAAAACAAAAGTGATGATATCTAGGGTTGGTGGCGGTACTGTCAAAGACGAGGGAGAGTGGCCATGTGCAGTTTGCCACAAGGACGTGGGAAGTAATTCCATCTTGTGCGGTGTGTGTGTGATAAATGGGTGCATAAGAGATGTAGTGGTATCAGAGGTAGATTGTGAGATAATGCTGATTTTATGTGTACGGCGTGTCGGGGTGAGCAGGTGGAGATTGTCAGACGTGAAAGGATTGAACTTCCTGGTGAATCTCTTGAGTGTGTGGAAGAGTTTTGTTATTTGGGAGACATGTTGTGTGCTGGAGGTGGGGCTGGAGCTAGCTCTGTGGCTAGGGTGAGAAGTGGTTGGAAGAAGTTCAGGGAGCTCTTGCCTCTCCTGACATTGAGAGGACTCTTCCTACGTGCTAAGGGGTCTTTGTGTGCAGCATGTTTTAGGAGTGTAATGCTGTATGGTAGTGAGACCTGGGCAGTGAAGGAGGAAGATATTCGCCAGCTCAGACGTACAGAAATGACAATGATTAGGTGGATGTGCAGTGCGTCCGTGCGTCCAAGGCCTGGAGGGGCTGGGTTTACGATGGAAGAGTTGAGAGGTAGGATGGGACTGGAGTGTATTGTTGTGATGAGGAGAGGTAGATTGAGGTGGTTTGGACATGTGGAGAGGATGGGGGATGATAATTGGGTGAGGAAGGTGAGAAGTGTTAATATTGGGGGTGGGGTTATGAGGGGTAGACCGAGAAAGACATGGGACATGGTCATTAAGTGTGACCTCAGGGTTAAGGAACTGAACAGGGAGGCTGCAATGGATCGTGCAGCATGGAGAGCCGCCATTAGGTGACCAAGGCCGACACATGCAAGCATGTTGGAGCCTTTAAAAACGAAAACGAAAACGATATATACAGTGAAGTCTCTTTTATCCGAAAATCATGGGACTTTCAAAGTTTTGTTTATTCGATTTTTTCGGATAAAAGATACTGTAATAATATGTAGGATACAAGGGAACAGTATTGTACTCACCCATCACTCATTTCTAGCCCACCACCACCAGTACCCCAAAAGCCACTCAACCATCACCAAAACACTTAATACACTGTAGTAACTACAAATGTAATTGCACTTTTGTAACTGTAATACAAACTGTCAACTTAACTAAATCTTCACTGAAATAAACCTAAAAAAACGTTCACCAAAACAATTACGTAATTCACTGTAAGCAATTCGAACAAATAAAGTCTTAACCCTAATTGTTTTTTCATATTTTCTGTTTCCTTATTCAATCATTTCCACATCATCCACATCATCTCCCACATCATCCAAATCTTCCAAGGTGGTGAATGCAGGTGAGGGAGTGGGCAACTCGCTAGCAGGGGATATGCTGGATGACGGTGGGGTGGGGTGACTAGTGGAGCAACCATAAACTAACGCTCGTGGTGCGAAACAAGCCCGCCGTGTTTGAATTTTCGGATAGATTTCATATTTTTGCGGTTAATTGAAGTGAGAATGTTTTAGTAAAACTTACGGTTAACCCACCCCATCCCGACCACTTTTCCACCACTGACTCCCCCCAATCCCGACCATTATTGGAACAAAATTTTTTGGGCTCAAACCTCCGCTTTTGGTGAGAAACATCGAAAAATCATAGAGAAATCGCTCACCTGAGGTTTAAAATACTCGATACAAGTAGCAGTACCTCGTCACCTTACTGTGTTTTCTATCAGGTTGGCTCCAAAGAAAACGAGTTCTATGGGAGGGTAACCATTCCACACCACTCATAAACGGTATTTATTTATTTATTTGGTATGAATTTATATGTAATACGAGAGTATATTGGTTTTCACACAGTAATATAGGCAATATAAGCATTGTATCACTCACGAAACACATCAACATACCTGTCCTTTTTTGGTGACATTACCTGATCATCATTTCTGACTGTTTCTTCCTCTAATGCTGTGTAAAGTTTGTCCTCCACATTGTCATAGATTGGGGAATCACTCTGGCCCTGAATTTCGTACCGTGGTACGACATGTCTTTACTGGCCAGGTCACTGGTAACAGGTGAATTGCTGAGACAATGGCGTGCGGGGGTGGGGAGGGAGGTCATGCTAGGCAAGGCATTGTCCCTGCCTGGCATCTTGTAGAGGAAGGTGTCCCATGTATATGTACCAAAAATCACTCGTGAAAATTGAAAATTGTGCAAATTAGGGACCTTGCAATTGATTCACGTTTATGGACGTCAACGGGATTGGCAGTGACAAAATGTGTGGACGTTCATTCACGTCAATGGGACGCGGCGGGTTAACGGCATATTACGGTTAAAAGAATTTTGGATAAAAGAGACTCCACTGTATATACAGTATATATATATATATATATATATATATATATATATATATAGATATATAAATGTGTATATATATATATATATATATATATATATATATATATAGATATAAAATTGTATATATATATATATATATATATATATATATATATATATATATCATGTCCTGTGTCACCCCACGGGATGCATAGGGCCTCAATGAACTCTCTCCACCAATATTTGTCTCTTGCCATCTCCTTCAGGTCCCACCAACTCTCCTCTCCTGCTTCTTTTTTCATTGTCCTCAACCAGGTTTCCCTCGGCCTACCTCTACCTCTTCTTCCTCTAGCAGTCCACTCTGGCACATCCTGTATTAATCTACCTTCTTTTCTGTATATGTGCCTCAGCCACTTCCAACGAGACAGTCTCACATATTCATTAACTGGTTCCACTCTTGTAATATCCCTTACTTTTGCATTTGTAACACTGTCTTGCCACTTTACCCCAAGAATCCTTCTCAGTATTTTATTCTCAAATCCTAATACTTTCTGATCTGTTGCAATTGTACTGTACCATGACTCATGCCCATAAATTAAAATTGGTCTAACCATGGACTTGTAAATTTTCACTTTAGTATGTACCGAAAGCATATTATTATTCCAAACAGATTTCAACATTCCAACTGCTCGCCAAGCCTGTCTAATCCTGTCCTCAGTTTCATTGTTTAATGATCCATTAGATGATATAATCATTCCCAGATATTTAAAGTTTTCTACATTCTTCACCACATTATTCCCAGTTACACAATCGATTTGGTTCTCCACATTCATATTAATAATTTCAGTCTTTCCACAATTTATTACCAATCCCACTTTTTCTCCTTCCTCCACCAGACAATCAAGCACCCTCTGCATCTCGTAAATACTTCCGCAAATCAGTACATCATCAGCATAGTCCAAATCCATCAGCTTCTTATTTTCTTTCCAGTTAATTCCTGCACCTGTACTCCTTACAACCTTTTTCATAACATAATCCATGACCAAAACAAACAGCAATGGCGACAGAACTCCTCCTTGAAGCACTCCTTGCCTAACTTGAAAGGATCACTCAAAGAACCATCCACCATTACCTTACAGAAAGTACCTTCATGCAGGCTTCTAATAATATTTATAAACTTCTGGTATACCATAGAATCTTATAATTTTCAACATAGCTCCACGTGAAACACTATCAAACGCCTTTCCAAAATCCACAAAACACATACTAAGTGACATTTTCATCTCATTAGCTTGTTGCATTAGATGCCTTACAATAAAAATCTGATCATTACAACCTCGACCCTTTCTAAATCCCGCTTGTTCTTCTCTGAAAATTTTATCAATTACTGGCTCTATTTTGTTCAGCAAGATTTTGGAAAAGACTTTTGCAACTACAGGTGTCAAAGTTATCCCCTTCCAATTGCCACACACACTTAAATCTCCCTTTTTTGGTATTTTTATTATCATTCCATTTTTCCACTCTTCTGGAACTCCACCATTATCCCAAGCCATTAAAAAGTTTCAAAAGCGCATTCATCAACTCGTCATTTTCCACCTTAAGCATTTCAGGGAATATTCCATCCTCTCCTGGGGCCTTAAAATTCTTTAACTCCTTTATAGATTTTGCTACCTCTTCCAAAGTTATATCCCTTGTTTCTGTCTGCAAATCTCTCTCGGTTGGCAAAATGTCCTCTTCAGCTGGGATTGGTCTATTTAGAACAGATTCAAAGTGCTCTTTCCACCTTCCATTTACAGTAAAAGTTCTATTATTCGGCAGCTGATTGTTCGGTAGATCCGACATTTCGGCAGTTTTGAGAAATAGTCCCATTTACGAAAATCATTGATTGTTCGGTAGATGTCCGGAATCATCTCGGCAGTCTAGGAAGTGTTATCTGTGGCTTGTAGGCTTAATGTTTCATTACACTTCTGTATGTTCACTAATTTCTATATTTTTATTCAGATTCAGGTATAGTATTGTATTGATTACAATATTGCACAGTATCATACACTACAGTAACCACCCCCACCAAATTAGCGAGGGTTACCTTCCAAGCCCCCACGCTAATTCTTGAAATTCTTTCATTCTTGATGCTTTCCTGAAAATGACACTTACCGGTAATTGAGTAGCCCATGACCCACTGACACTGTAATGCATTACCCATAAATAAATGGTTCTTGTTAAATCAGTTTCCCCGTTGTTTTTAGCTGTACGGCTGTGACAGCTCTAGTATTTTTATTCCTCAGCATACTGGTGGAAGGGACTGTCCTGTTTAACTGAACCTAACCTAACCGAGTTTAACTGTACCTTATAATTTAACCAAACCTAACCTAACCTAAAGTCAGAAAAATACTTAAAAATAAACTGGAGGAATATGAATTGCTAAGGTCTCTCTGATGAAAGTTAAACGTACATTTAGTGCTCATTCTTTTGTTTGTTTTTGTGCTTAACGTGAAAGAGAGAGCATTGATGCAAACAGTAATATATCCCATTAACCCCTTAATAACTTCCGGCACTGAACAACCTTTTACAGTACCGATGTCAGTGATGTTAAGTTAGTGTGAGCTATAAGGAGAACTGAACAATTATGGGGAGGGAACGAAGGTCACTGGTATGTTTGCATGACTACGCTACGATTCCAAGCAGTTAGGTGGTCGGTTAATATCAGATGTTTTCGCCCATTTGGTAAATACACCGTAACTTTATCAGTCTTTCCGTGACTCATAGCGAATCATAGCATGGGTTTAGGAAGCTAAATAACACATTGCTAGGTGAGCCAGACGATTATCTTCCCATCTCTAAGAAAAATAAATTGATTTCAGAAGAATGGAAGAACTTTACGTACTCAGAGAGGGATTTAATTTCTTCCATTTTCTTATAAGATGTGAAGATAATCGTCTGGCGCACCTAGAAATGTGTTATTTAGCTTCCTAAACCCATGCTATGATTCGCTATGATTGACTGGAGAATTGATAAAGTTACGGTGCATTTACCAAATGGGCGAAAACATCTGAGATTAACTGACCCCCTGACTGCTTGGAATCGTAGCGTAGAGTCGTGCAAACATACCAGTGACCTTCGTTCCATTCCCATAATTGTTCACAGTTTTTCCATAGCTCACTAACTCGACATCGGTACTGTAAAGGGTTGTTCAATGTCGGAGGTTATTAAGGGGTTCATGGAATACATTACTGTTTCCATCAGTACTCTCCTTTCACATGTAAACAAAAAAACGAACAAAAGAGTAAGTGCTAAATGTAAGTTATAACTTTCATCAGAAAGACCTTCCCAATTCAGATCCCTTTATTTTATGCAATTTTCCGACTATTTTATTTTGTTTGGAAAAAGTACTGTATACAGTACTCACTCCAAACATATTTGTAATAATATTAGTGATGAGTTCACCAATACAAGTAATTTACTGAGCTGGTAGGTAATATGCCGTATCATTTCGGCCATCCAGGAAGTGTTATCTGACTTGTAGGCCTACTGTGTCATTACCCTTATATATGTTCAATAATTTATATATACAGTAATCCCTCTAATATCCGAACGCCCAATATCCGAACATCCCCACTAACCGGACATAATCCTCCTGGGATCCAATATTCCCAAAATGGGCCAAAAACCGCAAAAAATTCGAAAAAAAATCTGACTTTTTTCCCTCCCATAATTTGAAATTCCCGCCTGGCGCCAAACAGCTGTTACACCATGGTCCCTTCACCCCTTCCTTCCTCCCCCTCCCCCCTCCCGTGTCAGGTTGCCATTTGGTATTTTTCATTACCAAGTGTGGGCCAATTTGGTAATGAAAAATTCGTTTGGTAATGAATTAGAATAATGCATTACCAAATGGATTTTTCACATGTATGAGGATACACAGGATGGAGATGGTGGATTGTTTGCTCTCTCTGATTAATCTGCTACCCTACATAGTGTGAAAATAATCAACATGGTGTTAGTTACAAGGAGAGTGATTACATGTATTTCCACTTGTATATATAATTAGTGAAGAATATATGCTAGCTTTACGAATTTAGTAATGAAAAGTTATATTTGACAATGAAAGTTGAGGAGATTGGTAATGTGGCTGTTGCGATCTGGCAACTCTGTTACCCCACCAACATCAACAGTCACAGCTTAACTCCGATGGAGAGCAGATACTCATAACAGTGCAAGCCACAGGTGCTTGTTTTTTGTGAATAAACAGTGAATAAACTGCAATATCTTGGCACTAGAACACACAGGAATTTACAGTGTTGTGCAGTGTTAAGAAATTAGAATTTAGAGTGCAGAGGATTAACTGTGGACTGCAAACTGGCGGTTCAAACCAGTCCAGGAGCAAGGGACTTGTAAGTACCCAGAATGTTTAATATTGTATAAACTCACCTCTAAAACCTCATTTTATGGTTCTTTTGCATTTATTTCAGTCTTTTATGTCCCTTATTGGTGTGATTTGGGTCTTAAATAGGTGCAATGCATGTCCAGAGGGAGTTGTATAGGTGTTTTTCAGAGTTAGGGTCCATAAGTACAAGTCCATAAGCTGGGGCCCAATATCCGGACAGGACCACTATCCGGACCTGCCTATGGCTCTATTGATCCGGATATTGGAGGGGTTACTGTATATATATATATTTCAGATTCAGGTATAGTACTGTATTGATTGCAGTATTGTACAGTATACAGTACTCTCCAAACACAGTTGTAATACCGTACCATAAGTGGTGATGACAGTGTTCACCAATATACAGTACAATCCCAGTTAACCGGGTGGCTTGGGGAATTTACCTTCCCGGTTACAGATTTTTCCCGTATTTCTGATTTTCAAGTCAAATCTATACAAAGGCTATCACAGCAGTAAATACAGTTCAGGTACTCACCAGTCACATTAGGGGTTACACTAAGAGATTCCGCCTGAAAAACTGCCTTGTCAACACACACCATGGTCATAACGCACGTGTGCAATGTCTAGCAACTTGCAGTACTGCAAATTACACCAGTCCATTGTTTACCGAATTACTGTATTCATTATATGTACTGTACTCATAAAAATTGAAAAATAAAATAAAGAAATAAAAGCTTGAACATTTATTAGTGAACTGATGATGTGTTAAGACTGCACTGTAGAATTATCACAACACTTGTGCCCTCACGTGCGTTTGTTTACGTTTCCGACTTCTTCTTCTTCCCTACCTGACCTCCATCACTCCACCCCTCACCCACCACTCAGCTGTTTTGCAGAAAATAAAATAAATGATGTACGTATGAAATGGAGGCATATTATTTATTTTTCTTCCAACAAAGTAAACTTTCATTCCTATTAACATTTATATTCAGCCATTAGTGTTTTATAATGTTCGCCATTTTCAAGTCTGTTGCATATGTCCAGCTTCTGTTTCAAGGTAAGCACGATACGCTTACGTTTAGTTTGCACTTCAGGCATTTTGGAGTGTACAAATTACCGTCTATCAGAGGAACACAACAGCAAAAGACCTTGTTTACTGTCTGGTGGCAAAACGCAGACTGGTGATTTTTGGAGGGTGTGGAGGATGACTGAATTCAAGTAGGGGAAAGAGGGGGAGAGGAGGGGTGGTTAAGAGGATTTGCTAGGGATTTACATCAGCCGGAAATGCCTTCACCTCGCTTTGTCTGACTTCCCCCAGCCTCACGTGACACAATCAAACGGCGGTTTGGCGGTCCATTCAAATTGGCGCACAGTTATAACTTACTGACATTTTTACCAGCCCTTGAATTTTCCCGTTGTTCTGAGTATTCCGTTTGTCTGGATACCGGATAGCTGGGATTGTACTGTATTTAAGGTACTGAGTGGGTAGGTTTTTGATTATTCGGCAAATCTAATTTCTCGGCATCATCCTGGTCCCATAGATGCCGAATAATGGGACTTGTACTGTATATCCAAATCTTTAGTCATCAAATTACCATTTCTATCTCGTACAGGTATTTCCTTCCTTCTCTTTTCAGTCCCAGTTAACTCCTTTATGGCCTGATATGCTGCTTTTGTGCTCTGACCGTCATTTTTACTTAATTTAATTTCTGTCTTTGTCGCCTTTTCATCATATAGCCTCCTCTTATCACGTCTAACGAGTCTTTTTACTTCAGAATGTAAACTCCAGTACTTTGCTCTGAGTACTTCAACTACCTGGCCATCAGCATGTTGTTCTTCACATCTTAACTTAGCCTCTTTCCTTTTCTGAATTGAATTCCATGTTTCATCTGACATCCACTTTTTCCTGCTCGCTTTCCCTTTTTTCTTAATAGTAACCTTAGCACTCTCATGCAAAACCTCTTTAACCTCTCTCCACATTTGATTAATATCATTGTCTTCAGATTCCATCAAAGTCTGCAGGACTAGAAACCTGTTCCTACATTCCCACCGAAACTTTTCCCTCATGCTCTCATCACTTCTCAGCTCATCAAAATCATAATTATTACCTCCTGTACAATTACCATTAACGTTTTTCTTAAGTATTATTTTAGTCTTTGACACAACAAGTTGATGATCACTACCTATATCTGCCTCCTCCTTACGCAAACATCTTGCAGATAACTCCTATGCCTTCTGCTAATTGCAATGTGGTCAATCTAGTTACAATATTTACGACATGGTGAAATCCAAGTAGTCTTATGTATTTTTCTATGCTCAAAGATAGTTCCACCAATTATAAGGTCATTTGCCAAACAAAAGCTTCCAAAGCGCACCCCATTTTCGTTTCTTATACCAACACCCTCCTTACCCATACAATCTTCAAAGCCATCCCTACTACTGCCAATAATCGCATTAAAATCACCAATGCAAACAAACACATCATGTCTTGCCACTCTATTCACTACATCCTGCAGCTTCTCATAAAAGTCATCCTTCATTTCATCAGCAGCCTCATTTGTCGGGGCGTACCCTACAACCATACTGATATTACCATGGTCAGATTTTAAACGAGCATAAAGCAAGCGCTCATTAATTGGTTCAAACTCACATACTGCCTTACAAGCATCTCTACTCAGCAGTAATTCTACTCCTTGGTAATGATTTCCATCACTCCTACCAGAAACCAACATAGTAATACCATCTTCCAAATTCATTTTATCAACTCCAAGCAACCTCGTTTCTCTAAGTGCACAAATATCCATTTGTATTCCTTGAACACTGAAATAAGTTCTTCCATTTTACTAGCCTGATTGAGAGTTCGAACATTCCAGTTTCCTATTCTCAAGGTTCTTTTTGGATGTATAAACTTATTTTTACACCATGGGATTCTTAGCATCCCCTGCCCACTTAAGGGCTGCACGGAACTGAGGGCCATTGCTTCGTCACCATAGTTCATCAAGTTTTGTTAGGCAAAAAAATATTTTACCCTGGAGCCAATGCCAGTGGCTCGCAGGAACCAAACAGTGGAGAGAGGAAATTAACTAAATGAAAGTAAAATGCAGAGGGTTTGGACAGACAAGGTACAAGGGAAAGAAAGAAAGCCAAAAGAATGTAGATAAAAGTGTCCCTTTTAGTTGCCTCTTACGACAAGCAGGGAATACTGGGGAAGTATTCTATCCCCCTTCCCCAAAGGCATATAGTATATATACTGTATATATATAAGATGGAGGAATAGAAGAAGGGAAAGACGAGAGGAAGGAGTAGCTGCAAGGAGAGTGGAAAGGTTACAAGAGGATGAGAAAAAGGCAGAGTACAAGAGAGAAGTGGAGGAACGATTGGGCAAATATGAATTGGAGCAGATGGGAGACGTGGAAAGTGTGTGTAGGATATTTACAGAAGAAATATGTGCAGCATGTGATGTGGTGTGTGGAAGGAAGAGAAGACGGAGGGGGGGTGCAAGGAACAGCGTGGTGGACTGAAGAGGTGAGACAGGCTGTGGCACAAAAGAAGAGAGCATACAATGAATGGATGAGAAATAGGGGCGTAGAAGAAGTTGAGAGGCAGAAGAGAGAGTTATATGTAGAAAGAAAGAGAGAGGTGAAAAGATTAGTTAGAAGAGAGTGGATGAGGAATTTGGAAGGAATTTGATTGTAAAGTGGAGGGACTGTAAGAAAATGTTCTGGAAAGAGGTGAAAAGAGTAAGACAGGGTGGAAGTGAAGTTAGCAGGGGAGTGAAAGATAAAAATGGTAGATTACTAGTGGAGAAGGGAGAAAAAGTGAGCAGATGGAGAGAACACTTTAAGGAATTGTTGAACGTAGAGGATGGAAGTAATGCGAGTATAAGTGGCTGGGGAATGGCTGGGAGAAGGAGGGAGGTGAGAAGACAGGAAGAAATCAGTACGATAGAAGTTGTGGAAGCAATGAAGAAAGTTAAATCGGGGAAAGCCCCAGGAATTGATGGAGTGTGTGGTGAAATGCTGAAGCATGGGGGAGAGATAGTAGTAGAATGGATGTGGAAGATGTGCAGATTGGCCTGGGAGGAAGGTAGAGTCCCGGAGGATTGGAAGTCAGGTTTAATTATTCCCTTGTACAAAGGAAAAGGGGAAAAAGAAGTGTGTGGTTATCATAAGGGCATTTGTCTTCTTAGTATAATAGGAAAAGTGTATGGTAGGATACTTATTGACAGAGTTAGAGAAAGAACAGAGAAATTAGTTGGAGAAGAACAGGGAGGCTTTAGGAAGGGAAGAGGTTGTGTAGATCAGATATTCATTCTTAGATCTTTAGTGGAAAAGTTTCTAGAGAAGGGAAAGAAGTTGTATGCGGCTTTCATGGATTTGGAGAAAGCATATGACAGGGTGGATAGACAAGGATTGTGGAAAATATTAAGAATATATGGAGTAGATGGGAAGTTGTTGAATGCTGTGAAGAGTATGTACGATGGTGCTAAGGCTGCAGTGCGTGTGGATGGTGAACTAAGTGAATTTTTCTCTTTGAAAGTTGGGTTGAAACAGGGATGTGTCATGTCTCCATGGTTGTTCAATGTTTACATGGATGGGTAATAAAAGATGTACAAGGTAGGGTGGTGGATGTTGGAGTGGCCCTGGTGAGAGAGGATAGTGTTTGGAAACTCCCTGTACTGTTGTTTGCAGATGATACTGTGTTGTTGAGTGAAGACGAAGGGGAGCTGCAAGGCTTGGTGGATGAGTTTGGGAGAGTGTGTAAGAAACGGAATCTAAAGGTGAATGTAGGGAAGAGTAAAGTGATGGTCTTTGAGAGAGGTGAAGTCAGTGAATGTACAGCGAGGTTGGATGGTGAGGATTTGGATACATGGCGTCTGGCAATGAATGAATGAATGAGTGTTTTAAGTACTTGGGTAGTGTGATGAGTAAGGATGGAGGTTTGGAGGGTGAAGTGCGTGAAAGGGGACAGGAGGGAAGAAAGGTTGCTAGTTCTTTGAAAGCAGTGATAAGAAACAGAGAAGTGAGCATGGAAGTGAAAAAGTTACTACATGACAGTATTGTGATACCAACTCTAACGTACGGAAGTGAAGCTTGGACGTTGTTGGAAGGACACAAGTCAAGAGTGAGAGCAGTGGAAATGAGTTATTTAAGAGGAGCCTGTAGAGTCACATGGAGAGACAGGCTGACGAATGAGGATATAAAGGAGCGTTGTGGTGTGGATGTGGATATGATAGGAAGCATTATGAGGAACACACTGAGGTGGTTTGGCCATGTGGAGAGGATGGAGGGTGAAAGACTGATGAAGAGAGTGTATGTGAGTGAGGTGGAGGGGGGGAGAGGGAGGGGGAGGCCGAGGATGAGATGGAGGGATGGGGTGGAGAGGTATATGAGAGAGGGGGGTGTGAGTTGGGAGCAGGGCAGTGAGATGGCGGGGGACAAGGCGACTTGGAGGTGATTTGTTTGTGGCCACCCCAAACGGGATTGAGGCGTCTGGCAATAGATAGATAGATATATATATATATATATATATATATATATATATATGTACTGTATATATATGGCAACTGAGCCAGAGCAACAGCCCAAAAGTCATTAGCATATAACTCTTACTTAAAATCAAAAACATCTGAATCACTTTTTCAATTTAAAATTGCTAGAAACCATGGAAAAGCTGTAATAAATCTTGCTAAATCAAACTTTTTTCAAAACCAAGCATCAAAACTACTGAACAACCCTAATGACAATAGATTATTCTGGTCAATTCTCAGTTCTGTCAATAATAAATTTAACAAGTCATCATCCATTCCCCCACTAAAATCTCCAGATGGCAACATTACAAATGACCCGCATGGGAAAGCAGATATCTTTGCCAGTACATTTGCCAGGAATTTTACCTTAGAGGAAGCCAGCCAAAACGTCCCAGCACTAGAACTTGACTCTCCCGAAATTGTTTCACTTAAAATACAGACAAGATACGTGAAATCCATCCTAGACAATTTACCTACCAACAAAGCTCCAGGCCCAGATTGAATTCTGCCAATTGTTTTGAAAAAGTGTTCCCCTGAACTTGCCTCTGTTCTTGCTAAATTATTCAGACTATGCATACGTACTTCTTCATTCCCTAATTCATGGAAAGAAGCCATTATCCACCCAATTCCAAAGAAAGGAAGTTCCTCTGACCCCTCTGATTACAGACCAATAGCTGTCACATCTTCTCTTGGTAAGGTGTTTGAAACTGTAATTAATAAGCACATAGTTAAACATCTTGAATCCAACAACTTAAATAGTGTTAGACATTATGGTTATCGCCAAGAAAGATCCAACATTGACATACTCAATCTCCTGACTCATACCATTCATCAATCAATTGACCTACATGGAGAAACTCATGCAGTAGCCCTGGATATTTCTAAAGCTTTCAACAGAGTGTGGCAGCTTTCCCTGTTGTCCAAACTCCCTTGCCATGGACTAAACTCTTTTGTTCCTTTGATTTCCTCATATCTTAGTGACAGAAAAATAAGAGTAAAAGTAGATGATGTATATTCCAATTTCCACTCAGTTAACGCCGGCGTGCGGCAGGGATCAGTTCTGGCCTCAACCCTGTTCCTGGTTCATATTAATGATCTCTTATTTGTCACCCACAATCCCATCCATTCATATGCAGATGACTCAACACTTCATAGTTCATTCACACTCAGACATCCACCTACAAAGTCTTATATCTCTTAACTCTCAACTTAGTACAGCCATCTCTTTAAATCAAGACTTATCCACGATCAGTGAATGGGGACAAAATAACCTTGTCTCATTTAATGATCGTAAAACTAAATATACACAATTTACTAATAAACAGGTATTGCCAGAATCATATATTACCTTCAGTGCTACAAATACAGTAATCCCTGTACTTTCCGGATGCCCACTTTCCGGACACCCCACTTACCGGACATTGAGCGCCTGGACCTTCGGAACCTAAAAATGGCCAGAAAAAAGAAAAAAATCCCCCCCAAATCCGAATTTTTTCCCACCTGTAATTTGAAATTTCCGCTCAGCACCGAACAGCTGGTTTACACCACGGCCCCTTCACCCCTTCCTTCCTTCCCCCTCCCCTGTCAGGGTTGCCATTTGGTATTTTTCATTACCAAATTTGGGCCAATTTGGTAATGAAAAATTCGTTTGGTAATGAATCAGAGTAATGCATTACCAAACAGATTTTTCACATGTATGAGGATACACAGGATGGAGATGGTGAATTGTTTGCTCTCTCTGATTGATCTGCTAGCCAACATAGCGTGAAAATAATCAACATGCTGTTAATTATGAGAAGAGTGATTACATGTTCAGAGATAGCCTGATTATCCGGGCTATATGGTGTGAAGGGGTGCCTGATTAGTCCGAAATCACGATTAATCCAGCGGAAACAAAACACAAGTACTGGTACTGTATTGTTAGACTGAGTTATTTACCGGTAAATGGACACTTTAAGTATATTCAGTTTGGTATATTACTTTTTCTTGTTGAAAAATTTCCTCCCTGTTATTATCATCACCTTCGTTAAGCCGCACCTACGATTGTTTCCAGCTTAGTGTGCGAAACTCATCATACTCAAATATTTCGTTTCCCAACTTCCCAACTGGAGATTGGGTTAGGTTAAATTATTAGGTGCAGTTAAGCTAGGTTAGGCCAGGTTTAGTTAAACACTTAGATTAGAACAGTGACTTCTGCCATTACGTTAACGAATCAAAGAGTCGTCACACCAGAACCACTAAAAACAGCGGGGAAAAAGATTTAACAAGAAATGTTTATTTACCAACCCAGAAATAATCAGAAAATTATAACAGACTATCAGGATGAATTGATTTGGTAAGGTGCTTTTACTGCATACAGCAAAGCATATGTTTACCCCCCTCAGTGTTCGTGAGCTCAGAAATTTGTATACTCCCGTGGCAGATCTTGGAACCACTTTTTCAAAGTTATAAAATCAAAGTCTTTTTTCTTACAGGTGTGAAAAGACTCGTCTGGTACACCTTGCTTTTTCCCCTCCCCCCTGAACCCATTTTGTGATTTGCTATGATTCATGAAAGAATTAATAAAATTAGGGGGCATGTTACATTAGCATTTAAACATCGGCGAAAATATCTGGGATAAAGGGACCGCCTGGCTGTGTGGGATGGTAAAGTAGGGTCGTGTAAACATTTCAGTGACCTTCGTTCCCTTCCCATAATTGTTCACAGTTTTTATAGCTCTCCTTAACTCAGCGTCACTGACACCGGTACAGTAAAGCATTGTTCAAGGCTGGCAGCCATGAAGGGGTTAATAGAGTAGACTGTAGCACCAGTCGAGCAGGGCAGTACTCCCGAGGTGGATGGAAAGCTGATGACAGGGAGTGCTGGAGCTCCCGTTTCATCAGTCCTCAGGACTAGTTCCTGACCATCCCCCTTTGCTGAACTTTTCCAGTGTCTTAGTTACACAGAGAGTAGACCAGCATGCTCTCCAACACAAATTTCTCAAACTATCTACACCAAACTACACGCACAGAACTCACTACGCTTTTCCAAAATTCAAAAAAATCATGGCGTCTCATAACCCAGCCTTGTAGTCCCCAGGGGGGGGGACCATAAATGCCCCACCATCCGCCCCTCTCCCGGTGACGACTCGAGATGCCTGGAACCATTGTCTGACTCTCTTCATCTTCATTTCTGCAACATTCACGGCCTTTCCTCTAACTTTCGCTCTGTTGAGCACCACCTCTCCTCTAAACCTCACCTTCTTTTACTAACTGAGACTCAGCTGTCTGAGGCAACTGACAGCAAACCCTTTTCTGTATCCTCCTACTTTCTCTATACTCATTTCAAAGCCAAAGGTGGCTGTTGTGTATATATATGCAATGACTTATCTTGGTTAGTACTTGGATGGGTGACCGCCTGGGAACACCAGATGCTGTTGGCATCCCTACGTCAAATGGGGTTGGTGGAGGATTAGTGCCCCTCCCTGTAAAACAATTAACTCTAAGCCCTTGGCCACCCTGTCTGGGATACATGGCGTCTGGCAATGAATGGATGAATGAATGAATGAACTTATCTTGCTCTCATGTTCCTGAACTCGATTCTTCTGAATTCTCTACACTCTGGCTTTGGCTTTCCTGTCATTCTCTGACTAAATATATCTGTGCTGTTTGCTTATCCCATAATTCTACTGACTATCAAAAATTCTTTGACTATCTTACTTCTACAATGGAACACATTCTATCCATTTCTCCTTTCTCTTAAATCTCCATTCTAGGAGATTTTAATGTTCACCACCACCTTTGGCTCTCCTCTCCTTTCACTGATCCACCTGGTGAACAAGCCTACATCTTTTCTATCCTTAATGACCTGTAGCAGCTTGTACAGCACCCTACCTGTATCCCAGACCGCCTTGGAGAGAGCTCCAACATACTTGACCTCTTCCTTACAACTAATCCTTCTGCTTACACTGTTAATCTTTTCTCTCCATTGGGCTCCTCTGATCACAACCTTATCACCTTAACCTGTCCTGTCACTCCGGTACGGTCTGTGGACCCTCCAGGGAAACGTTGTCTGTGACATTTTGGAGCCGTGGATTGGGAAGCCCTCAGGCAGTACTTCCTTGATTTTCCCTGGAATGATTATTGCTTCCATGGCCAGGAGCCATCTGAGTGTGCCTTGCGGATTACGGAGGTTATTCTCTCGGGCATGGAAGCATACATTCCTTTCTCATATCCTTTGACTAACGCAAGAAAGCCTTGACTTAATCTAATGCTGTCCGCAACATGGAGAGGGCCTACAAAATGTACCGGAGCCAACCCACCCCTGAATCACATCATCTTTACGTTTCTGCCCGGAATCGTGCTAAGTTTGTTCTTCGCTCTGCTAAAAATAATTTAATCCGTATTAAATTCTCTCAACTCTCCAACTCAAATTCTTCCCGCTCCTTTTGACACCTTGCCAAAAACCTTTCTAACAACTTTACCTCATCATCCTTCGCTCCTCTTTTCTACTCTGATGGTTCTGTAGCTATTTCTTCTACCGATAAAGCAGATCTCTTCGCACAGACTTTCTCCTCCAATTCCACCTTAGACGATTCCTGTGCTGTTCCTCCATCACTTCTCGCCTCTGACTTCCTCATGGCTAACATTAAAATTTCTTCAGCTGATGTATTTTCTGCCATCACTGGCCTCAATACTAACAAGGCATATGGGCCTGATGGAGTCCCTCCTGTTGTTCTCAAGAACTGTACTTCTGTGCTTACACCCTGCCTAGGCAAACTCTTTCGCCTTTGTCTGTCAACTTGTACTTTTCCTTCTTGCTGGAAGTTTGCTTTCATTCAGCCAGTCCCAAAGAAGGGTGACCACTCCCAACCCTCCAACTATCGTCCAATTGCTTTAACGTCCTGTATTTCAAAAGTTTTCAAGTCAATTCTCAATAGATAAATTTTAAGGGATCTTTCCTCTCACAACTTTCTTTCTGATCGTCAGTATGGGTTCCGTCAGGGACGCTCCACAGGCGATCTTCTCACCTACCTTTCAGACTCCTGGTCATCCTCCTTTCGGGACTTTGGTGAAAGCTTTGCCATTGTACTTGACATCTCAAAGGCTTTTGATCGAGTCTGGCATAAATCTTTAATTTCCAAACTGCCCTCTTACGGTTTCTATCCTTCTTTTTTTTTTTTTTAATGTGAGGAAGAAGGAACCAAAGGCCATGAGCCTGCAATAACAGTTCCCTCCAAGAGAAAAACAAAATACAATAGAGAGCGATATTCAAGATCCGATCATTTCGACATGTCTGGACACACTGCGTTTGAAAGACTGAAGATCATAGGCTGCAGGAAATACAGACAGAGGGAGACAGTTGCAGAGTTGACCTGTTGCATAAATGAAGGGCTGGGAGTAACGGTTAACTCTTGCATTAGAGAGTTGGACAGAAAAGGGATAAGAGTTTGCTGCTAGAGGGGTGCTATGCGCCCGTTGAAGAGGTGGAGGATTGCATGCAGACAGTTCAGAGGAGCAGGGACCATTAAAGTAGCGATAGAAAAGAGACAAAGATGTAACAGTGCGGCGAAGAGACAGAGGTTGAAGGGAGTCAGTAAGAGGAGGAGAGTTAATGAGACAAAAAGCCTTTGTCTCCACCCTATTGAGAAGAGCTGCATCTGGGAAGCCTCCCCACACATGAAAGTTGTACTCCACACAGGGGCAGATAAAACCCTTGTATAGAGTCAACAATTGTGCAGGGGTAAAGAAAGAACAGAGTCGGCTTAGCACACCCAATCTCTTGGCAGCTGATTTTACAAGAGATGTAATATAATCTTTGCAAGATAAGTCTCAAGTAAATGAAACCCCAAGCATGTTCAAGGATAATTCAAGATGAAGCTGAATATTATTAAACATTAGTGGGTATACCTGTGGAAGATTTTGTCGGGTTGATAGGTGTAAGAACTGAGTCTTAGATGCATTAAAAACAACCAGATTATTTTTACCCCAGTCAGAGATATGAGCCAAGTCAGACATTAGGTGTGCCATAGCCTCATCCCTTGTTTGTTGAAGTAACTGCTGAGATGGGCGTTGCGGGAACCGAATGGAAAGGTGAAGGGTAGAGTCATCAGCGTATGAGTGGGTAGAGTTAGATGTACAGCTTAGAAGGTCATTGATGAATAAAAGGAAGAGAGTTCGTGATAGGACAGAGCCCTGAGGAACACCTCTGTTGATAGATCTAGGAGAAAAACGATGGCCGTCTACAATAGCGGCTATAGAACGACCAGAAAGGAAGCTAGCGATGAAGGCACAGATAGAAGGATAGAAACCATAAGAGGGCAGTTTGGAAATTAAAGATTTATGCCAGACTCAATAAAAACCCTTTGAGATGTCAAGTGCAATGGCAAAGCTTTCGCCAAAGTCCCGAAGGAGGATGACCAGGAGTCTGAAAGGTAGGTGAGAAGATCGCCAATGGAGCATCCCTTACGAAACCCGTACTGACAATCAGAAAGAAAGTTGTGATAGGAAAGATGCCTTAAAATTTTTCTATTGAGAATTGACTTGAAAACTTTTGAAATACAGGACGTTAAAGCACTTGGACAATAGGTAGAGGGTTGGGAGTGGTCACCCTTCTTTGGGACTGGCTGAATGAGAGCAAACTTCCAGCAAGAAGGATAGGTACAAGTTGACAGACAAAGGCGAAAGAGTTTGCCTAGGCAGGGTGTAAGCACAGAAGCACAGTTCTTGAGAACAACAGGAGGGACTCTATCAGGCCCATATGCCTTGTTAGTATTGAGGCCAGTGATGGCAGAAAATACATCAGCTGAAGAAATTTTAATGTCAGCCATGAGGACGTCAGAGGTGGGAAGTGATGGAGGAACAGCACAGGAATCGTCTAAGGTGGAATTGGAGGAGAAAGTCTGTGCGAAGAGATCTGCTTTATCAGTAGAAGAAATAGCTACAGAACCATCAGAGCAGAAAAGAGGAGTGAAGGATGATGAGGTAAAGTTGTTAGAAAGGTTTTTGGCAAGGTGCCAGAAGGAGCAGGAAGAATTCAAGTTGGAGAGTTGAGAGCATTTAGTACGGATGAAATTATCTTTAGCTGAGCGAAGAACAGACTTAGCACGATTCTATGCAGAAACGTAAAGATGATATAATTCAGGGGTGGGTTGGCTCCAGTACCTTTTGTAGGCCCTCTCCGTGTTGCGGACAGCATTAGAACAAGCGTGATTAAACCAAGGCTTTCTTGCGTTAGTCAAAGGATATGAGAAAGGAATGTATGCTTCCATGCCCGAGAGAGTAACCTCCGTAATGCACAAGGCACACTCAGATGGCTCCCTGCCATGGAAGCAATAATCATTCCACGGAAAATCAAGGAAGTACTGCCTGAAGGCCTCCCAATCCGCGGCTCCAAAATGCCACAGACGACATTTCCCTGGAGGGTCCACAGGCCGTACCGGAGTGATAGGACAGGTTAAGGTGATAAGGTTGTGATCGGAGGAGCCCAACAGAGAGAAAAGATTAACAGTGTAAGCAGAAGGATTAGTTGTAAGGAAGAGGTCAAGTATGTTGGAGCTCTCTCCAAGGCGGTCTGGGACACGGGTAGGGTGCTGTACAAGCTGCTACAGGTCATTAAGGATAGAAAAGATGTAGGCTTGTTCACCAGGTGAATCAGTGAAAGGAGAGGAGAGCCAAAGGTGTTGGTGAACATTAAAATCTCCTAGAATGGAGATTTAAGAGAAAGGAGAAATGGATAGAATGTGTTCCATTGTAGAAGTAAGATAGTCAAAGAATTTTTGATAGTCAGTAGAATTATGGGATAAGTAAACAGCACAGATATATTTAGTCAGAGAATGACAGGAAAGCCGAAGCCAGAGTGTAGAGAATTCAGAAGAATCGAGTTCAGGAACATGAGAGCAAGATAGGTCATTGCATATATATACACAACAGCCACCTTTGGCTTTGAAATGAGTATAGAGAAAGTAGGAGGATACAGAAAAGGGTTTGCTGTCAGTTGCCTCAGACAGCTGAGTCTCAGTTAGAAAATGAAAGTGAGGTTTAGAGGAGGAGAGGTGGTGCTCAACAGAGCAAAAGTTAGAGGAAAGGCCGTGAATGTTGCAGAAATGAAGAAGAAGAGAGTCAGACAGTGGTTCCAGGCACCTCGAGTCGTCACCGGGAGAGGGGCTGAAGGTGGGGGCATTTATGGTCCCCGGCCTGGGGACTCCGAGGCTGGGTGATGAAACACCATGATTTTTTTTTGAATTTTAGAAAAGGAAGTGTAGTGTGTACTGTAATAGGAAAAGTGTATGGTAGGATACATATTGACAGAGTTAGGGAAATAACAGAGGAATTAGTTTGAGAAGAACAGGGAGGCTCTAGGATGGGAAGAGGTTGTCTAGATCAGATGGTCATTATTAGATCTTTAATGGAAAAGTTTCTAGAGAAGGGAAAGAAGTTTCATGCTGCCTTCATGGATGTGGAGAAAGCATATGACATGGTGGATAGATAGGGATTGTGGAAAGTATTAAGAATATATGGAGTAGATGGGAAGTTGTTGAATGCCTTGAAGAGTATGTATGAGGGTGCTAAGGCTGCAGTGCGTGTGAATAGTTAACTGAAGGTTTGGGTTGAAAAAGGGATGTGTCATGTCTCCATGGTTGTTCTGTCTGTACATGGATAGAGTTATAAAAGCGATACAAGGTATGGCAGTGGATGTTGGAGTGGCCCTAATGACAGAGGGCAATGTTTGGAAAGTCCCTGTACTGTTGTTTGCAGATGATACTGTGTTGTTAAGTGATGACGAAGGGGAGCTGCAAGGCTTGGTGGATGAGTTTGGGAGAGTGTGTAAGAAACGGAATCTAAAGGAGAATGTAGGGAAGAGTAAAGTTATGGTCTTCGAGAGAATTGAAGTTGGTGAATGGACAGTGAGGTTGGATGATGAGGAAATGGGAAATGTGAGTGTTTTAAGTACTTGGGTAGTGTGATGAGTAAGGATGGAAGTTTGGAGGGTGAAGTGCACGAAAGCATACAACAGGGAAAATAGTTTGCTAGTTCCTTGAAAGCGGTGATAAGAAACAGGGAACTGAGCATGAAAGTGAAAACATTACTACATGACAGTATTGTGATACCAACTCTAACGTATGGAAGTGAAGCTTGGACATTGTTGGAGGGACAGAAGTCAAGAGTGAGAGCAGTGGAAATGAGTTATTTGAGAGGAACCCGTTGATTCACATGTAGAGACAGACTGACAATAAGGATGTGAAGGAGTGTTGTGGTGTGGATGTGGATGTGATAGTAAACGTTAGGAGAATCACATTGAGGTGGTTTGGCCATGTGGAGAGGATGGAGAGTGAGAGACTGATGAGGAGAGTGTATGTGAGTGAGGTGCAGGGGGAGAGAGGTAGGGGGAAGCCAAGGGTGAGATGGAGGGATGGAGTGGAGAGGTATATGTGAGAAGGGGGTGTGAATTAGGAGCAGGGCAGTGAAATGGCAGGGCCCAGATCGACGTGTAGACGGTTTGTTTGTGGCCACCCTGTGTGTTGTTTGTGGCCACCCTGTGTGGTATTGAGGTGTCTGGCATTATATAGATAGATAGACAAAGGAAAAAGGGAAAAAAAAGGTGTGTGATATTCATAGGGGCATTTGTCTTCTTAGTGTAATAGGAAAGTATATGGTAGGATACTTCGTGACAGAGTTAGGGAAATAACAGAGAAATCAGTTGGAGAAGAACAGGGAGGTTTTAGGATGGGACAAGGTTGTGTAGAGCAGATATTCATTCTTAGATCTTTAGCAGAAAAGTTTCTGGAGAAGGAAGAGAAGTTGTATGTGGCCTTCATAGTTTGGAGACAGCATATGACAGGATGGATAGACAAGGATTTTGGAAAGTATTAAGAATATATGGAGTAGATGTTAAGTTCCTGAAGGCTGTGAAGAGTATGTATGATGGTGCTAAGGCTCCAGTGCATGTGGATAGTGAACTGAGTGAATTTTTCTATTTGAAGGTTGGATTGAAACAAGGATGTGTCATGGTTGTTCAATCTATATGGATGGGGTTATAAAAGAGATGCAAGGTAGAGCAGTGGATGTTGGAGGAGCCCTAGTGAGAGAGGGTTGTGTTTGGAAACTACCTGTATTGTTGTTTGCAGATGATACTGTGTTGTTAAGTGAAGATAAAGGGGAGCTGCTAGGCTTTGTGAAAGAGTTTGGGAGAGCGTGTAAGAAACGGAATCTACAGGTGAATGTAGGGAAGAGTAAAGTTATGGTCTTCGATGGAAATGAAGTCAGTGAATATACAGTGAGGCTGGATGAGGAGGAAATGGAAAATGTGAGTGCATTTAAGTACTTGGGTAGTGTGATGAGTAAGGATGGAAGTTTAGGGGGTGAAGTGCTTGAAAGGGTGCAACATGGAAGAAAGGTTGCTGGTTCATTGAAAGCAGTGATAAGAAACAGGGAAGGTAGCATGGAAGTGAAAAAGCTACTGCATGACAGTCTTGTGATACCAACTCTAACTTATGGAAGTGAAGCTTGGACCTTGTCGGAGGGACAGAAGTCAAGAGTGAGAGCAGTGGAAATGAGTTATTTGAGAGGAGCATGTGGAGTCACATGGAGAGACAGACTGACAAATGAGGAAGTGAAGGAGTGTTGTGGTGTGGATGTGGATGTGATAGGATGCGTTGAGAGAAACACACTGAGGTGGTTTGGACATGTAGAGATGATGGAGAACGAGAGACTGTTGAGGAGAATGTATGTAAATTAGGTGGAGGGGGGGAGAGGGAGGGGGAGGCCAAAGATGAGATGGAAGGATGGAGTGGAGAGGTATATGGGAGTGGGGGTGTTTGAGCTGGGAGCAGGCCAATGAAATGGCAGAGGACAGGGCGACATAGAGGCAATTTGTTTGTGGCCACCTCTTGCAGGATAAAGGTGTCTGGCAATAGACAGATAGATAGATGATGCCTTGGATGTTTATCTTCAAGTTTATAATAAACTGTATATCTAGCTATCTATTGCAAGACACCTTAATCACATAAGGGGTGGCCACAAACAAACTGTGTCCATGTTGCCCTGTCCCCTGCCATTTCACTGCTTTGCTCCTAGTTCACACCCCCTTCTCTCATATACCTTCTCCACTCCATCCCTCCATCTCATTCTTGACCTCCCCCTCCCTCTCCCCCCCTCCACCTCATTTACATACACTGTCCTCGTCAGTCTTTCACTCTCCGTCTTCTCCACATGGCTAAACCACCTCACTGTATTTCTCCTAATGTTTCCTGTCACATCCATATCCAAACCACAGCGCTCTTTAACTTCCTTATTTGTCGGTCTGGCTCTCCATGTGACTCCACATGCTCCTCTCAAATAACTCATATCCACTGCTCTCACTTTTGACTTCTGTCCCTCCAACAAGGTCCAAGTTTCACTCCCATATGTTAGTGCTGGTATCACAATACTGTCATGTAGTAAATTTTTGACTTCCGTGCTCAGTTCCCTGTTTCTTATCACTGCTTTCCAGGAACCAGCAACCTTTCTTTCTTGCTGTACCCTTTCAAGCACTTCACCCTGTAAACTTCCATCCTTATCTCATCACACTACCCAGGTACTTATTTTTCATTTTTTCACTCCTCTGCCCGTACACAAACTACGCATGGCGTAATGCAAAGATAGAGAGAGAGAGATTTTTTTTTCATAAGATGATGCCCTCGATGTTTATCTTAAGATTTATAATAAACAATTTTTTTTTTTTTTTTTTCTCAGCATGGGGTGGGATGAAAAAAGGTAATTGAGCTCCCTGAGTGGCATCATGTGAGCAAGAGACTCCAACCACCTCTTGGATATGAACCTGCACTGGCTCAAGCCGATTGGAGCGCCTTAATTGCCAATGAAACCATCAGGCACCATAATTTGGTTAAATGGTTACCACCCAGCACAGTAAGTGGTTTCCTGGTGTACAGGAAACCATTTGCATGTTGCTCAGTGTAGAGTCACTCATAAGCAGAAGGAAGAGGAAAGAATAAGGGAGTGAAAGGCTGAAGAAGGAGTGTAAAGTCACCCGTAGACAGAAGGACGAGGAAAGAATGAAGTGAAGATTGACAAAGCAGGAAGGAGGGAAAAGAGGGTGGAGAGGAATGGGCAAACACCTGAGAGCAGCACTACATCAAGTGAGTGGATGGTGAGTGCCCCCACCTACCACATAACAATAATAATAATAACAGTAATAATAGTAATAATGACACTAATAATAACAGCAATAATATTAATAATAATTCCACAGGTCTCTCAATTTGGAGCAAGAGGCGAGAGAGAGAGAGTCTGAGAGAGAGAGAAATAAACTACTTGGGATATCTACTTCAGGATCTACTGGAGATAATAGTAAGTACTATAGATAGATAGGTAGATAGATTTATAGGTAAATATATAGAGGGATTGATTGATGATTGGCTGAATGGAAAGGCAGTTAGATAGATAGATTGCTATTGTTGATAAGTAGATTGGTAGGCTGATAAATAGATATAGATTGATACATACATGGATAGATAGATATACCCAGTAGATTGATATAGATAGCTAGATAGATACAGATTGATATAGGGGGATAAATAGATATACAGTAGATTTATATAAATATAGATAGACAAAGGATAATTAAGCATTGATATAAATGGATAGATAGATTGATAGATAGAGAGATAGATAGAGGTTTTATTAACATGCAGACAGATAGGTAAATAGATGGATAAATATTGATACATATACTTGTGAAGATATATAGCAGTATACAGATAGATACCACAGTAGAAATATTATTAGTTTTGTTTTGGGAGATAGAATGATAAATAACTAGGAACTGAAGCCTTCTGTGCAGATTAATATAGTTAAAATAATTGATAGATTGACAACCATATGTGCTCCAAATAGACAGACATAGATAGACCAGGCTTAATTATTTATCTCTGTTCACAGACCTACAAACCCCCAATATGATAAAAATTTTCTGTGTACTTCAGGGTTTGACTAGTGATCGATAAAAAGAGATAGACATCCATAGATGCCCCAGAGATAGACAGATAAATAGACAAATTATTCTTCTATCTGTTTGCTGATGTACAAACATTATACAGTATATGATTTAGGGCTTTCTCTGTAGGTTATTTGATTTGATAGATAGGTCATTAGATAGATACCAGTAGATACCCCAGGTAGGTAGGCAGATAGATTGGCTATTTATATATATATTCACAGACATACAAACTCAGCAACATGCATGTGCTTCGCCTACCTCTGGGGATGTCCATTGATAGATAAATAGATAGATAGACACCCATACATGCTCCAGATAGATAGATAGATGACCAGTTTTATGTATGTGTGTGCAGACGTAGAGACACCCAGTAAGATTAACCCCCTGTTTACTTGCTGATTGCATCTGTCAGTAGATAAGTAGATACATAGACACCCATACCTGCCTCAGATAGATAGACTAATTATTTATCTATCTGTTTGCAGATGTACAAACACTGGACACTATGCAGGCGCTGTGTCTACCTATAGGGGCGTCCGTCTCTCTCCTAATCATGTTTTTCTTCTTTGACTCAATGCAGATGCTCTTTGCTGTGTGTACAGCTAGTAAGTGTTTTTACTGGTTTTTCTGTCTGTCTGTCTTTGTACCCTCCATCACTCCTAGTTAAGCCCAGTTCATACTATGAGAATTTTAGGTTAGATTTTTGTAGGAAAGTGCTTTCGAAGGAGATCACCTAAAAGCATACAAGGATCATAATGCAATCTGATAACTTTGTAGGCAGGCATAATTCAATCTTAACCGGGCAGGGCAAAGCAAGAAGGTCAAAAAAAATATCAGCATGTTTAAAAACTCCAGGCAGTATCCCGATTCCATATCCAGTTCATTGAGCATAGTGGAAGCATTGTGTGGGCCTAATGAAATCAGGTAGAGTGTAACGCATGCATAGTGAGAGCGTAGTGCATCCGGCTATTATTGGCAACTATAGTCGGTTTCACGGAGTCTGATGCACTGATTTTGCCAGCCGAGGACAGGTGGATTTGGTAATGTTGCTTGATGCACTCGGGCGGTGATTGGTCAATTTCTGTTGTGTTTGAACATGTACCAAATTGTATTCCACCAAGTCCCTCATTGATTTGTAAAATACCAGAAAATACAGGTACAAATTAAAGCAATGATATCTTTAGTGATGAATATTTGCCTTTTAAATTATTTGAGATAAACCTGAACGACAATGATAACAAAACTAAGTAAAGTCATGACTGGATGCCTACGGACAACAGTCAGCAACTGTGGCGGGAATTCAGATGTTCATAGTGAGGTGGTCCTGAGGTCCTTTGAAGGCTCGAATGTTTTTCCTACCACTGTTACACAGTGTCACAGTCTGCAATCTACACCATGCCCCTCAATACCTCATCAATTAATATACAACCTGACCCTAGACACGCTTATCTTATCTTCTAATAATTATGATTTGTGTGAGCACACACACACACACACACACACACACACACACACACACACACACACACACACACACACACACACACACACACACACACACACACACACACACACACACACACACACACACAGGTCGCCGACGGAGATGGAGCTCTCCTGGATTGTGGGGAAATAATCACTGAATCAGCGACGAAAAGAAGACCAGCCTATTTGTGATTATGTTAATGAGTGCGTGAGTGATGGTCCCGTCTGACAGTAGTTAGAATAACCGCGGTTTCAGTCATAAAAAGAACAAGATACAGTGAAAACAGAAAGTCTCCATACGGTTGGTTCATGGCGGAAAGGGACGGTGCATTGTTTACAATCGGCGAGAGAGAGTTTGAGGGCTTTTCTGAAGAGGATGTGGCAAATGGAAGTATTAAGTTGAACCAAACAAGAATAGTAGGTGTAGAGAAAACAGTGGAGAGGAATGTCCAGGAGATAAAAAAGGTATGGGCATTAATTAAAGAGTTACAGGAACGGACTATGGAGCAGGAAGATGAGATCAAAAGTCTGTGAAATAAACTGGAAAAAATTTGTACACGTAGTGACGAACAAGAAAGAGAAGTTACTGAATTAAAAGTGAGCAATGAATCAGCCTCAAATGAAATAAAACAGCTTAAGAGGGAGAATAAGAGGTTGGAAGAAGAAAGAGACAGGATGAAAAGCAAACTAGATTAGTATGAATCCAAATCAAGAATACAGGACGAACACATTAAAGAAATCAAGGAGCAACACAAGGGGTGGAAAAAAATTCAGGAAGAGGGAAATGTAAATTTGAAAGAGATTATAGAACAATAAAGCAAGGAAAAGGTGGAGAGGGAAGTGTTTAGGGTGCTGAGAATTAGAGAATCTTTAGTTAGGGATGTAGCAGATAAGAAAAAATGTATAATAATTTCAGGAGTTAAAGAAAACCTATGACAAAAAGATCAGAAAGAGAAAGAGAAGAACTGAGTAAAGTTAAAGAAATAATATCAGTAGTCGTGGAGGAAAACAACGAAGCTCAAGAAGAGATTGAAGAGGTGTTTAGGTTAGGAAAGTACGAGGAAGGAGGGGCAAGGCCATTGAGGGTAAAGTTTAAGTTTCAGGCAACAGTAAACGAAATTATCAGTAGAACATGGAAATTATCAGACAAGGAAGAGTTAAAAAATGTTTAGGTAAGGAGAGATGCAAATGAGGAAGAAAGAGCTAAAATAAAGGCGTTAGTAAAGGAAGCAAAGATAAAAAACAAACAGAGAACTGAGGAAGAGAAGACAGTGTTTTATTGGAGAGTCATGGATCAGAAATTAAGGAAGTGGTACCAGCGAAGACAAGGAGAAAAGAGGGTATAAAAAACATAAAAAATAATTGGAAGGTGGCATATACTAATGTTGATGGTTTAATATCGGCAAGGCTAGAAATCAACGATTTTTTGAGGGCACATGAACCCGATGTTATGTGCTTTGTAGGGACCAAATTAAGAGAAGATATTGATGTTCATATGGGAGATGGTAAATACAAACTGTGGAGAAGAGACAGAAAAGAAAAAACAGGAGGAGGAGTGATGATAGCAGTGAAGAACAACATAAATGTAGATACCGTGGAAATGGGAGAAGGCAGGGCTGAAGTGATAAATATGAAATTAGAAACTGGAGAGAATAACAAGAGAGATATGGCAGTAGTGTATGTTCCCTCTAAGACAAGAGCATGGAGTGATGATCAATACCAGGAAATGTTGTCAGACATGGCTAGTTATTTACAGAAAATGATTGAGAAAAGCAGCAATATAATTTTAATGGGTGACTTCAATTGTAAAGAGGTGAACTGGGAGGAATGGGACTCAGGAGGCAGCGAAGATTCGTGGGGCACTATATTATTAAATATAACAATGAACAATGTGATGAAGCAATGGGTCAAAGAAGAGACACGGTTCCGAGGGGAGGACACATAGCAAGACTAGACTTACTGTTTACCAAAGAACACGATGTAATAGAATCCTTGAAATATCTGTGTTCTGCTGGAAAAAGTGATCATGTGGTCATTGAGTTCCAGATGATAACAGGGAATGTGGAGCCAAGAGACTAGCTTTATAGGCAGGGAAGATACAATTTTGGGAAAGCAAACTTTACAGGATTGAAAAAAATGTTTGAAAATGCTGATTGGAGAAAATTCAGAGAAACAAGAGAGATACAGAGGAAGTGGGATATTTTTCTAGGCCTCTATAATTTGGAAGTGGAAAAATTTCTCCCAAGAGTAAGGGGGAAAGAAAACAGGAAAAAGGAGTGTTTTAATAGAAGGTGTATGATTGCAAAAAAAGAGAAAGACACGGCATGGAGCAATTGGAGAAAGAGAGGTACCAACAGAACAAAGGAAGAATATAAAAGAACTAGAAATGAATACACAAGAATACGTATAGAAGAAGAAAGGAATTTTGAAAAAGGTATAATTGATAAATGTAAGGATGAACCCAAACTGTTTTATAGATTTGTCAATCGCAAACTGAAACAAAAGGAAGGAATCACCCAACTGAAAGTAGAAAGAGAGGTCTATAAAGATGCAGTAATGCAAGCAGAAATAATAAATAAATGTTTCCAATCAGTTTTCACTAATGAAAAGGAGTTTGTGGAAGGGGAGGGTATGACTAGAAATGTAGTGATAAAAGATATAAAAGTGAAAGTACAGGAAGTGTATAAATTACTGGAGACTCAAGATGTAAGGCAAGCCCCAGGATCAGATGGAATCTCTAATTGGGTACTGAAGGAATGCAGAAAACATGTGGTGGATAAGATTCACAGTTTAATTGTGTGTTCTCTGGAAGAGGGGAAATTGTCTCAAGAATGGAGGAGGGCAAATGTGGTACCAATTTATAAGGGAGCAAACAGGGAAGAACCCCTGAATTATAGACCAGTGTCCCTAACCAGCATGGTCGCAAAATTGTGCGAAAGAATTCTGAAAGATATATGGATAAAATATCTAGAAGAGATGAATATTTTGGCTGATATCCAGTTTGGATTTAGAAGTGGAAAGTCATATGTTTCCAGCTTGTTGAGTTTTTACTCAAGAGCAATTGATTTGCTACAGGAGAGAGATGGTTGGGTGGATTGTGTGTACTGTATTTAGATTTGGAGAAGGCCTTTGACAAGGTACCTCATAAGAGACTAATGTGGAAACTAGAGCATATAGGAGGACTGAAGGGGAACCTCCTGGAATGGATGAGAGACTTTTTGAGAGACGGTCAAATGAGGACAGTAATAAAGGATAGGATGTCTGGATGGAGGGAAGTAACAAGTGGAGTCCCACAGGGCTCAGTGTTGGCGCCAGTAATGTTCCTCATTTACATAAATGATATGGTAGATGGAGTGAACTGTTATGCAAGTCTGTTTGCAGATGATGCAAAGATCTTGAGGAAGGTAGAGGTTGAGGAGGATTGTAAAATGCTGCAGGAGGATCTGGATAGGATACACGAATGGAGCTGGACATGGGAAATGAAATTCAATGCAAAGAAATGTAAAATATTGGAAATGGGTAAAAGTACAAAGAGGCCATCATTGAATTATTTGATGGGTGACGAACTAATCACAAAAGCGAGAGAAGAGAAAGATTTGGATGTGCTGGTCCAGGACAGTTTGTCACCTGAAAAACACATTAACAAGACAGTTAGAGAGACGTATAAACTCCTGACTAATATAAGAGTAGCTTTTCATTATATGGATGAGGATAGTGGCCATGATTCGTCCCAGGTTAGAATATGCAGCAGTAGTGTGGTCCCCACACAAAAAGAAAGATATAAACAAGATTGAGAGAATACAAAGAACAGCAACCAAGATGGTCCCCAATCCGTCAGATCTGTCGTACAGAGAGAGGCTGGAAATGCTGGATTTGCCTTCCTTAGAAGAAAGAAGAAAGAGGCGACATGATTGCAGTGTTCACGACCATGATGGGAGTAGATGAAATTGACAAAGAAGATCTGTTTTTATGGGATAAGAGAGTCACAAGAGGACACGGGATGAAACTGAAGAAGCCAAGCTGCTTGAAGGTTATCAAGAAATATAGTTTTCCTTATAGATTTATAGACCTGTGGAATAGCCTGGACAAAAAGATCGTCCAGTCTAAAAACGTAAATGAGTTTAAAGCAAAATTTGACTTACCGAGAAACAGAGACTGGACCCCACGAGCGTAGCTCATTTCCTTTATATCACAATTAGGTAAATCCAATTAGGTAAACACACACACACACACACACACACACACACACACACACACACGATGCGCCGAGCAGAGTGGACGCACTTCACCACCACTCCTTACCTGGCGAAACCTGGCCAGTGACTGTATCTAAATTAGTATCTTTATATGAGTCAATCTCTGTACTAGGTTAGACTAAATGGTGTCCTAATATAAAAAGAAGTTTTAAGTAAGACTGTTGTTCAAATAGTAAAGAAAACAAAGTAGCACAAGAATGCGCAAAATCAGCTGATCAGCTGTTATGTCTGTGACTTTGTGCCAAGGAATGTAAGTAAAGTAATCCCTCCACTATCCGATGTAATAGAGCCAAAGGCATGTCCGGAAAGTAGCCCCGTCCGGATAGTGGGCCCCAGCCTCCTGGACCTGTACATACGGACCCTAACTCAGAAAAACACCTATACAGCTCCCTCTGGACATGCATAGCACCTATTTAAGACCCAAATCACACCAAAAAGGGACAAAAATGACTGAAATAAATGCAAAAGAACCATAAAATGAGGTTTTAGAGGTGAGTTTATACAATATTAAACATTTTGGGTACTTACAACAAGTCCCTGCCTCCTGGACTGGTAGTTATGGACCCTAACCTAGCCTAACTCAGAAAAACACCTCCCTACTGCACATGCATAGCACCTAAGACCCTATTCACACCAATAAGGGACATAAAGGAGTGAAATGAGGTGTTAGAGGTAAGTTTCATTCATTCATTCATTGCCAGACACCATGTATCCCAAACGGGATGGTCAAGGGCTTAGAGTTAATTGTTTTACAGGGAGGGGCACTAATCCTCCACCAACCCCACTTGGCACGTAGAGATGCCAACAGCATCTGGTGTTCCCAGGCGGCCACCCATCCAAGTACTGACCAGACCCAACGTTGCTTAACTTCGCTGATCGGATGGGAGCGGTGTACTCAACGTGGTATACAGTATGGAAAATACAGTACAATATGAAACATTCTGGGTACTTACAATAAGTCCCTGGCCATCTCGATGAATAACCCGCCTCCTCTCAGACTCTGACAGTAAGAAGGAGTTCCTGAAGCACTTGCGGTACAATGTACAAGAAGTCTTGCACTGAACTTAGTCATTTGCACTCAGAATTCCGTTCTCTTAACACTGCGCACTCTTGTGTTACTTGCGCTCCATTGTACCTTAATGAAATAAGTTTTGCACTCTGCGCTTAAAGTCTTTCCACTCATAAATCCATTTTCTAAACATAACACACTCTAGTTACGTTACATTGAAAGTCTTTGTCGTTTCACTCAGATTTCTAATTTCTTAACACAGTGCACTGTTTTTTTTTCACTGCACAACACTGTAAATTCCCGTGTGGTCTAGTGGAGAAGTTCTAGGTGTTTAATCACTGTCAGAGTCTGAAAGTAGTTGTTGCAGGTGACCTAGGGGTGTGTTGCTGGGTCGTGGTGATGGAGTACCCACTGCAGACGACTCAGAAGAGAGGCGCAAACTCACGTTGAGTGGTGACTCCACCGTGCCTGATGTGCTGGGCTGTGGCTCAGAGCATGAGGGTCTGTCTTGGGGAGGCAATGGAGTGGAGCCAGGGCTGGGCACAGCAGGGGTCATGGGCCTGAAAAAGCTGTCAGTGGTTGATTGATGCAAGGAACGACAATTTTGATGATTAATGATACACTGCCTGAAAGTGCGCACTTCCTCCGAAAGTCCCAAGGGCCCCATCTCCCTGTCGCAGTCCGGGTGCTCCAGGTAGTCCAGAACGAACTCTAGGTGTTCCCGGAGTGCCCTCAGCTTGGGGATGGCTGAAGTAGTGTCACACTGAGAGGAATCCGCATCATCGTCGCCGTCCTCGTCATAATCTTCAAGCTGGGTACTGACACCTGCAACTGAAGATGCGATCTCATCTCAGACATGGTCTGATATCCAGGATCACCCTCGTCGTCATCCAACCGCTCATGCACTTCGTCCACATCAACATCGTCCCCATGTGCATGTTGACTTGCATGAAAGTCATCCACATCAAAAGCTAGGAAATTGTGCTCCACATCCGTTCCGAGCAGCAGACGAGACCAACCATTTTCTAGAGTCTTGACAGGGACTTCCTTGCATGCATTGGCCCAGTTGCAGATTGCAGACTTGATGTTGTAGCGGCGAAGGTTTTCCAAAGTCCGCTGGCCTTGCGTGTCCCGTCCCCCCTTGCGCTCGTCCTCGTCCTCGAGAACAACCATCACCTCATCCAGGAACTTCCTTTGGTACAGCTACTTCGTTGCTGCGATCACTCCTTGGTCCATTGGTTGGATGAGGGCAGTAGTATTAGGTGGCAGAAACATGCACCTAATGCGCCCATTATCAGCCACCAAGTCCATGTCGCACTGGTGAGCAGGTGCATTGTCGAGGAGAAGGAGGGCCTTTACCTGGTCGCGTGGGATTCCCAGTTTCTCCATCTGGTAATGGATGACCTCCTTGACGAATTGGTGGTGGAACCAGTCTTTGAAGATCTGGGCAGTGAACCATGCCTTCAAAGAATGGTACCAAACGACAGGAAGGACATCCATTACCCCACGAAGACACCGAGGCTGCTTTGCACAGCCAACAATAACGGGCTTAAGCCAGTGCATGCTGTTAGCATTGGCACAACACAAAGCAGATATCCGTTGTTTGGAGGCATTGCAGCCAGGTACACGCTTCTCCTTCTCCTCCGCTAGAGGGTTTGTAGGCAAAGAACGATAGAATAAGCCAGTTTCGTCAGCGTTGTAGACTTGACTGAGAGTGAGGCCCTCCCTGTCGATCAAGCACTTCACCTTGTGCCAAAACTCCTCTACTCCATCCTCGGTGGCGTCCAAAGCTTCGCCATGAGACTTACGGTTGGTAAGGCCATGTCGTAATTTGAATGCGAAGAGCCAACCCTCAGATTCCTTGAAATCTAGGGTGTCGTGAAGCCTTGCGAACTTCTCAGCAGCAGCCTTCAGCTACGTGCCATGCACCAGCACACCAGCAGCACATTGCTGTCGATACCAAATCAATGTGGAGCGGTGGACTTCAGCAAACTTGGGAGTAAACATCACCTTCCTCTCCACATTGCGTTTGCTTTTCGACGAGAAGTCAGCCTTGTACTGCATGAGTTAGTCTTGGGATCTCTTGATATCAAACAAAGTAGATCGGGCCAGGTTGAATTCACTAAGGATGCATGAGGTTGACCATCCCACATCCACCTTGTCCAATATCTCCCTCTTCTCCAGAGTCAAAACCACTCTTTTCCTCTTCTCAGGCGGCGGGGCCATCATCACACACACGGAGAAGAGGCACGAGAGCAGCAGGAGAGCCTGCAGCAGGTAAGGCACCACCACAAAAGCGAGCACGTGGATGGCCATGACGACGAGCATGCACACACAGCGAGAGACGGGCGGTAAGTGGGGAGGATGCAGGGGCGCTCTAGCAGACGTCGGCAGAACGACGCACCAAAACACTGCTCGCCCATGCCGCATGCGCCAAGTTCAAATTATGGGCGGGAAAAAGTCGGATTTTTTTCTAATTTTTTGCGGTTTTTGGCCCATTTTGGGAATATACGATCCCAGGACGAAAATGTCCGGTAAGTGGGGATGTCTGGAAAGTGGGCGTCCGGATATTATGGGGATTACTGTAGTATCTGTGCTCTTGATGGTCACCTACTTCAGTAAAGCAAATTTGGAAAAGAAAAGGGATAAAGGTAGAATGCAGGATGATGATTTCTACCAAGAACTGGTTGAGATGGAGAATTACAATAAACTGGTAGAACGAGTATACAGATTAGAGATGGCTTTTCAGAATGAAATGGATGAAATTAGGAAACAGTTGCACTTGCAGAAGGAGGAAATAGAAAAATTAGGAAAGGAAGTCAACAAGAAAGACACAACAATAGATGAGCTGACAGTAAAGGTGGGTTCACTTAGGAGGAAAATTAGTGAAATGGCAAGTTCAGTAGTCAAGCATGAGAGTATTATGGAAGAATTAAAAAATGATAGCGACAATTAGACAAGTAAGCAATCAGGTAGATCAGAGCAGTGATATTGAGGAGAAGATAACACAGGTGAATGAAGTGGTGCAAAGCCTCAGAAATTATGTGGAAACCACTTATGCTGAAATGGTGAAAGTAAAGAAAGACTTAGAAACAAGGGTGGAAGAAAAAAGCATTAACCCTCTTGTGCATGATAAGTTTCAGTAAGTTTTCTGGCACACGATTTTTTCTGCGAGGCCACCCGGCTCAGCTGCCCGCGAGTGACAAATAACACGTATTCTTTCCTTATTATCGCCACCCAAACATCAATATACTGCCATGAAACCTATGTCTTCTTATTCGTTGATGTTTGTTCTAGCTGATAAGCACCACAAAAAAAAGGAAAACACGATTAAAACAACATTGGGCATCCGTGAATAAACATTTCGCTATGTCATGTTCACTTCCCAACATCACCATTCGAATGTTTTCCATCATACAGGAAAATGTTATTAGAAGTTTTGATAGAGAATTTCATCAGCTTTCTAAAGAGATAAATCCGGTTGTGATACGATTTGTAGTTTTCAATAAAATAGCCAAAAACTGAAAGCCATTTTTGAAAAAAATTCAAGGAGCTCTAATTCTGAACTTTTGTTGCACATTACATTTTTATTTTATAATATTATGCAGAATTTCACCAGCTTTCTAATGAGTTAAAAATGGTTTTGATATGCCTCATAGTTTTCGAGTACATCGACAAAAACGACTGGGAACTCGCGTCTGTACGGCACTTTCGTGATGTGCACATAGCATACGCAATATTCCCGCCTACGTAACAACGAATTCTTATAGATATTACATTGTTATGTCTTGTACATACGTAGAATTTACTGCTCTTTATCATGGTTCTTACAGGAAATCGATACGTCCAATAGTTTTCAAGTAATTGGCCGACAAAGTGAGATTATTCCTCCGAGCGCTTTCGACTTTACCGCTAGCGAGGAAAAAAACAAAGTCTGTTCCCCCAACTTTTCCAACAGAAAATGCTCCCAATGGCTTATATTCTGCAAATGAACATACGTAGAATTTACTGCTCTTTATCATGCTTTGTACAGGAAATCAATACGTCCAATAGTTTTCGAGTAATTGGCTGACAAAGTGAGATTATTCCTCCGAGCGCTTTTGACTTTTACCGGAAGCGAGGGAAAAAACGAAGTCTGTTCCCCGGCTGTGAAAAATATTTAGTGTTCTGGTAGACAAATCGGGGCCCTCACTCTGGGCACCAAAATGTGAAAAATATTTACAGTATTTCCTAATAAACAACTCGTAGGTCGTTACTCTTCCCTAAGGTTGTCCTTAAGTAAGTTCAAACAAGTCTCATAGGGTTAGGTGAATCGTAACTACCTTAACTCACCTACACCAATTATTTTTCTTCTATTTCTTAGCTAATCCCCCCTTGAATTGGCCAATTCATAAAGGTTACTTAGCTAGTGAAGAGGGAGTGCTTGATAACCGATGACGATGGGGCTGCTTAGCTGAAGTTGCTTGAGCAATCGTGCGTCCTTTAGGTGCTTATGTACAACCGTGCTAGCTTGACTATGACTAGGAACAAAGTGTGTGAATGCGACAGGCCCCAGTTCCTCATAGCATTGTGGGTTGCCAACTATTGATTAATTACAGTACTAAATACAGTTAGATTACATCATGATATGTACAGGGCGAATCTAACAAATTAATCTTAGTTTTAATTAAACTAAAGTTAAACCAAATATTCTCTTTAACTGTGTAAATATCTTAATTCCATATCTGCTTTTACACGAAGATCTTTCCATCCTCGCCACGTCATCTAACGCGCAGACGCAGTTTAGGTCAGTGGAAAATTCCATATAATTATATGTATTTACAATATATATATAGTTGTCCACGAGGGTTAAACTCAGTAGCATTTTATTGATCAATAACAAGAATTATTAAAGAGAATGTACTTTCTGGGTTATAAAAACCGCTTGAACTATTAACAACGGTCTCTAGTTTTTCTCTGCTTTTAACCAAGGGCAACTATGATAAAAGTAGAGAGTGCAACTGCTCTGGGGAAAAATATTTCCCACAGTTTTGGGGCCGGCGGAAAATGATACTCTGTATCATGTATTATGACCCTTAGCCAAGAGTTCCCTCCATAAATCTTGAGAACCCTGTGCTGCGGCCCTTCTAGGTCGCGCCTCTTAACCTGTTTGATCTTCACCATCCCTTGGATCTGGAGTGGCTGCTAACTCAAGGGGTACCAGTTTATCAATAGTTTTTATACTGGTATGTCCCCTACATTTTATTTTTACGAGTCTCAGCACCCCCTCAGAATCTGGGTGCGTGGAGATCACATTAGCTAATGGCCACTGGGATCTTGGCTGTTCGGTCTTCACTAAGACCACATCTCCTATGTTAATAACTGATATGTTGCTAGCAGTCTGTGTCACGAATCAAATTCGCGACATCTCCCTTTTGTGAGAAGCCACGAACTATTAGTGGAAAACTCACTGTGTATCGCTCAGCTAACCGTTTCTCCCTCCATTTCGGGGTATACTTTTCAAAACATTCGTCACTGTTTTCAAAAGTGACCGATGAATGCACTTCACTAAGTGCTGTACTGAGCGATACTATTGTTCTTTATTGTTTGCCCCTGCTTGCCTCTGACCGTTAGAAAATGCGGCCTACTGCTCCCTTTTGTTCCCACGACTTACTCAGTCTAGTTGTTGCTGTGACGGAGAGAGGTCCTGTGCTCCAGAAGTGTGAGAGGTCAGCTAGCACCCAAGCTCCACAGAGTACAGTTAATCCAAACTCCCACTCCCCGGGTGATACATAGCATTCATCGACCGGTATTTCCTTTTTGTATAATCCTAGTTTTAAGAGTTTAGTTAAGGTGTTTTTTTCCTAGGCGTAAGTATTTAGCTTTTGTGTGAGTGAGTGAGTGCAGTCTCATTGATTTGGTTTGAATTGTAACGTTAAATTTATTTTTGTAATCAATAAATTTAACAGTTCTTTTTCTTGAGCTTAATGTAAAGTAAAATCTTGTTTCATTTCTCCGAATTAAGCTTATTTTCCATATAGCTCCTAGCTTGCATAAACGTTTTACTATTCATAACTGGTACTTAGACCAGTCTTGTTGTATTAACTTAAAATCCGTTGTGCCACCTAGGGGTTAAGCACCAGCAAGAACCTGATGTTAGTATTAGTTATTTATTGTCAGGGGTGAAGTAACTTTCTCCAGAGGCTAACAGTACAGTAACAGCAATTGAGTAATTAGTCTCTGCTGTGTACTGTTGAGAAGGTTTATAAATTCTTGTTCTCAGAGAATCGTGCAAAGAAGCAGCGTAAAGTAATCATTGCTTGATGTAGCAAGACAATCATTGTCCTTGCTCTTCAATATTATTGAATATTATTATCAATTAAATAATATTTAAGCATTTATTTTAAAAACACCGTGATATTATAAAAACCCCGTGACAGTCTGAGCACCATAAAACCTCTCGCGTAGGCTCAAAAGATACTCCTCGGCCCAATGTCTGTTCCAAGTATCCAACACCCCTTTCATACGTTGATATCCTTCCCGCAGAAGTTGTTATAAATCATTATTTTCTATGTTAGGATCATCAACTTCTTCCTGGATATTCACACAAGGCATCGGATGGAGCTTCCTGCCATATAATATAAGAGCCGGTGTTAAGGCCTCTAGCGAAACGCTAGTGTGATCTTGATAAGTCAGGGGTCTATTATTAATCCTGGTTTCAATTTCAGTTATTACTGTTCTTAAATCTTCTCACGTGATCTTAGTTCTATGTAATGTATTCCTCAGGCAGTTCTTGACAATACCAATCATTCTTTCGGTAAATCCATTTTGCCATGGAGCTCTTGGAGCTGTGAACTGCCAAATATAATTTCGGATTCCCAGCGCCGACTTAACCTTTGGGTTGATCATTATGTTCAACAGTAAAGGTGCTGCTCCAACGAAATTAGTTCCGTTGTTGCTTATGAACTTGCCAGAACAAGACCTTCTAGCGACAAATCTGCGAAAGTCATTGAGGAATGTCTCTGATCTTAGGTCTTCCGCTAATTCTAGATGGACTGCCCTTGTGTAGGCACAAGTAAATAAACAAATGTAAATCTTATGGGGAGTTTCCTCACCCGTAACAGTTATAGCCCCTGTGTAGTCCACTCCTGTTATGTGGAAGGGCCGACTTATGTTCACCCTATCCTTCGGTAGGGCTGGTGGTCCTGGGTAGTTATAAGATCGCTGCTCATACCTCCTACAAATGATGCAGTTTTTGAGATATTTTTTAATAACCTGTCTACCCTTAGGAATCCAGTACCTTTCCCGAATTTGGGCTAAGGTCTGCGGTACACCTCCATGGAGAGTGGAATCATGGGCTTCTTTTATAATAAGTTGTACAAATCATCCGCTCTTGGGTAATAAAATGGGATGTTTGGTTTGGATGGGCAAGTCAGCTTTTACCAATCGGCCTCGACATCTTATCAGACCTTTTCCATCTAAGAACAAGCCTAAATTCTTCATCAGCTTATTCCCTTTCCCAGTGTCTTGGCCTAAAAGTTTATATATTTCCCCGTAAGAATGTCTTTGTACTCTTTTCAGCCAGTATTCTAGGGGATCTAATTTCTGAAACCCCACTTTCTTATTCAAAAATTCAACAACCAATTTAGTAGTATTTAGAACTTGTCTTATTGATGAGAATTGGCTGATGTCAGTTACTTCCGGCTCAGGTACTACTGGATCCAAGTTCACTACACTAACCTCAGCAATACTGTACTGTTTCTGCTCAGGTCAATCCTTAGTGAGTAACCATTTAGGACCTTTAAACCACAAATTATCTTTGATCAGTCTCTTTACGGTCGAACCTCTCGAGAGGAGATCAGCTGGATTTTGTTTGGAGGATACATGCATGAAATTAAATTTGTAAGAGCTCTTTAACCCCTAAAAAGCGGAGCATTGCTTTTGCGACGATCTCCAAAAAGGACATAACGGCGGATCGTCACATTTGCGATTTGAGTTAATTTTGAATAAACGCTGGCAAGGATGTTCCAGCTGGTATTGTCTATCAGTACCGCCACCCTTTAGCTACAATTAGCATACTTGACCTTTGTACTACTGACCTCCGTTGTTGCCAATTATCGCGTTTTTCCCCCCCTCCCCCCCCCACCACGGCCCGGCCAGCCTGGCTGTGATATATGGCAGCGCGCTGACTGCTCAGAACTGTAAATCTGTGCTCTCCTCTCACAAGCAGTTTATGCTAATAGGAAACACTTGTTTCCCCAGTTGTCACACTATTTTTTTTTCGTGCGGTTTTCCCCTGTTTAGCGTCAGTTTACCGCAGGCTTTCAAAGTGACATTATGGCGAGTTCTAGCTCTTCCGAGTCAGTGCGAGCAGCTGACAGGAACGAGAATAAAGTGATGGGCGTAAGGTAGAATAAAAGCACGCCGCAGTGGTCTTTTGGGAAGTAATATGATTGAAAATAATGTAGTATATGTGTTTTTAGCTGTGAAAATGGAAATGTTTGTTGAGTGACGGGAAAGCCGCTGCCGTGGTGCATGTCGGCCGTACGCTTCATTGATTTTAGCCTTATTTTCAGTGCTTATTGTACAAATACGGATTCCAAACTACCTGTACGTTGTAGTATAAAGTTTGCTGTGACAGAATGAGGCTGTAGTAGAGGGGAAACCGGGTTGCTAGAGGTATGAAAGTGAAGATTTTGTTACCCAGCTTTGCAAGTCTCCACAAGACCTTGGGTAGTCCACGAAGGCTCAACACCTGTCTCTGGAGAAAGCTGAATGTAAGTACTATCTGCCATACCAAGTATAATGTTCTAGGTTTAATCTCTGATTTTTGTCTAATATTTTCCTGGTAGAGTTGAGCAGAGGGTGTTGCAATGGTTTGGGCATATGGAGAGAATGGATAATGAGCGATTGGTGAAAAAGATAACTAGATCTGATGTGAGAGGTGTAAGGCTGAGAGGAAGACCACGAATAGGATGGATGGACAGTGTGAAGAGAGCGCTGGATGCGAGAGGGATGTCTGTTGAGCAAGGAAGAGTGGCTGTGCGTGACAGAAATAAATGGAGAGAAATTGTGAATGAATAAGTGATGACGCAGCCCTGAGGGGATATTCTCCCGCATTTGGTCTGATCAGCTAGTCAGGTCAGGTGCGGGTAAGGGGATGGGTCTGTTATGATGTGGCAGGGGTAAACCAGTTCTGCTGTCGGGCCCTGCTGCAGATGTCACTGATTGCATTGCCCAGTTGACCCTTGTGCGGTGTGGTGCGGTGAGGATCTGTCCGTTCTCCCCTTTGGGGCTAAGATGCGAATGAATGTGTTTGAATGGATGAGTAAATGGAGAGTGAGTCGTCCTGTCTCGGCTACCTCCCTTTCCTTGGGGGAAGCAGCCTAGGTATATAGATAGATAGATAGATTTTCCTGCAGGTACTCAGACCGCGATCCAAACCCACCACCCGGGGGGGGTCGGCTGTCCATGGCCGCGTTTTAGGGGTTAATAGTCTTCACTCTGTTACGGACAAAAGGAATTTTATGTCTTCCTTCCCTATCCAGGAAAGACAAATCTCACTGTCAGTCCTCAAACTGAGTATCAAGAGTAATGGTTATATACCTGGCCAATTTAGTTCCTACTTCTATGGAAGCCAATTCCATTTGAGGTAGGGTTCTTCCTTTAATTGGCACAACTCTGACTTTGAACATAATAATCTTACTATCCTCTCCTGTTACGCAGTAAGCTACTGCTCCTTAGGCCCTTTCAGAAGCATCACAAAATATGTGTAAGTGCGACTTCTCATTCCTGTTTATTTCCCTGGGAATGCATATGCTTGATGTGGTTTCAAACTCCTTTCTAATCTGTTCCCATTGTTCCACATATGTCTCACCTAATTCAGTGTCCCAGTCTGACTTTTCTCGCCAAGCCTCCTGTACTAAACATTTGCCCCTAATAACTATAGGAAAAGTTTCTAGAGAAGGGAAAGAAGTTGTATGCGGCTTTCATGGATTTGGAGAAAGCATATGACAGGGTGGATAGACAAGGATTGTGGAAAGTGTTAAGAATATATGGAGTAGATGGGAAGTTGTTGAATGCTGTGAAGAGTATGAACGATGGTGCGAAGGCTGCAGTGCGTGTGGATGGTGAACTAAGTGAATTTTTCTCTTTGAAAGTTGGGTTGAAACAGGGATGTGTCATGTCTCCATGGTTGTTCAATCTGTACATGGATGGGGTAATAAAAGAGGTACAAGGTAGGGTAGTGGATGTTGGAGTGGCCCTGGTGAGAGAGGATAGTGTTTGGAAACTCCCTGTACTGTTGTTTGCAGATGATACTGTGTTGTTGAGTGAAGACGAAGGGGAGCTGCAACGCTTGGTGGATGAGTTTGGGAGAGTGTGTAAGAAACGGAATCTAAAGGTGAATGTAGGGAAGAGTAAAGTGATGGTCTTTGAGAGAGGTGAAGTCAGTGAATGTACAGCGAGGTTGGATAGTGAGGAATTGGAAAATGTGAGTACGTTTAAATACTTGGGTAGTGTGATGAGTAAGGATGGAGGTTTGTAGGGCGAAGTGCTTGAAAGGGTACAGCAGGGAAGAAAGGTTGATGGTTCTTTGAAAGCAGTGGTAAGAAACAAGAAAGTGAGCATGGAAGTGAAAAAGTTACTACATGACAGTATTGTGATACCAGCTCTAACGTATGGAAGTGAAGCTTGGATGTTGTTGGAAGGACACAAGTCAAGAGTGAGAGCAGTGGAAATGAGTTATTTAAGAGGAGCCTGTGGAGTCACATGGAGAGACAGGCTGACGAATGAGGATATAAAGGAGCGTTGTGGTGTGGATGTGGATGAGATAGGAAGCGTTATGAGGAACACACTGAGGTGGGTTGGCCATGTGGAGAGGATGGAGGGTGAAAGACTGATGAAGAGAGTGTATGTGAGTGAGGTGGAGGGGGGAAGAGGGAGGGGGAGGCCAAGGATGAGATGGAGGGATGGGGTGGAGAGGTATATGAGAGAGGGGGGTGTGAGTTGGGAGCAGGGCAGTGAAATGGCGGGGGACAGGGCGACTTGGAGGCGATTTGTTTGTGGCCACCCCAAACGGGATTGAGGCGTCTGGCAATAGATAGATAGATAGAACTATAGGACTGACCAATCCTAATGGGTCAAATAGTTTGGAAACCTGACTTAACAAGGACCTCTTGGTGAGAGTGACATCAGAGAACTTAATTGGTTTCAAACTTATTACATCAGCTGTTGTATCCTAGTTAAGACCTAACAGATTTTGAATTTTGGGAATGTCAGAATCTGGATAGTCCTCTCGTATTTTATTCCTCAAAAGCGATGAATTTGTATTCCAGCTCTGTAACGGCAAATTTGCATTCCCACATTCGGAATTGGTTACGTCATAAGCCTTCAATGCTTCCGACTCTGTATCAGCAACACCTTGCAAATTATCCATGTAAAAAGCTTGCCCTATTTCTGGGCATTTGGTATTTTCAAAATGATGCTTTAAAGTGTTGCAAAGTAGGAAAGGACTAGCACAAGAGCCAAAGAGCACCGATCGGAAACAGTAAGTTTTCAATGGACTATCCTCATTTTGAGGATCATGAGGCCAGAGGAATTTTGTAAATTTCCTATCCTCCTCTCTCAGTCCTATTCTGAGAAAAGCCTTACTAATGTCTGCTGTGTAAGCATAAGGTTTCTCTCTAAATCTTAGTAACACATTCCCTAACTTCTCTGTTAGTGTAGGTCCAGAGTATAGGCAATCGTTCAAGCTAGCTGATCCCTTGGACACTTTACTACTACAACTGAATACTATCCTTATGGGAGTAGTTACTGAATCCTTGCTTACAGCATGATGTGGTAAGTAGTGTCCTTCTTTGTGGTTAACAGGGAATTCTACCTCTTCTATAAATTTATTTCTCAATTGATCTATTTATCTATCTATAGCCCGACGCCCTAATCCCGCAAAGGGTGGCCGCAGACAAAACGCCTCCAAGTCACTCTGTCACCCACCATTTGACTCCCCTCCCCCCAACTCACCCCCCCCTCCCTCATATACCTCTCAACTCAATTGATCCTTTATAATATTATCATATATAATCAGATGATCTGGTTTATCTCTCAACTTTTTTAGAAGAGAATTTAACTGAGCATTAGCTGCTTGGTAATTTGTTGGTAACACTGAATGGTTTAGTTTCCTTGGTAATCCTACCCAATACTGTCCATCCTCAAATTCCACAGACTGATTATACAAGTCCAATGTTATTTTATCTTCAGGGGTTGGTTCCTCAGAGTGTATTCCTACACTGTCTAGGTCCCACAGTTTGTGTACAGGTTCAATATTTTCATCGCAAGTCAATTATCTGAGTAGGTTCTAATTCTGCACCTATTCTAGCTACCATCAATGACTGTGTGGGGGTAACAAAGACTGAGTCTACTAGTTTGGCCTCTCCTTTAACTTGTTTTGGAAAAGGCAACTGACCCATAATAAGGTTACCTCCTGAACTCTTGAACAACTGTACCTTATTCTTCTTGAAAGTCCTATGTAGGAATCTTCCACAATAATCAGAACCAATTATCATTTTTATGGGACCCACAGTATCTGATTCCACATTCCGTTTAGCCAACTTTATCTCTGAACCTTGTAGATGATCAGAGGTTTCCTTCAGTCCCTTTATGTATATACTTGTCTCCATATTATCAAGCACAGCTGCTGTTATACGGCATTTATATCTGCCTAATTGTATTACAGGTCTAACTAAATCAAAAGACTGAGCTTTCTTAGTTGTTAAGAATCCTGTAATGGCTAGATTTACCTTGCCAATAATTGGTAACTTTAATTTCTTCACAATGTCTGCAGAAATGAAGGTTTCCTGAGCACCCGTATCAAACAGGGTATATACTAATAGGTTTCTATTCTCAAACAATACCTTCACATTGGCTATGGGAACTGCAGCTGGCGTAGCTAATGGAGCATTCCCTTTTGCAATTGTCATATTGACGCTTGCAGGTTTAGGAAACTCAGTTTTCATCCTAGGGCATAAAGCACTATGATGATGATCTTTTTTGCATTTAAAACAAAAATTTAATTTAGTCTTACAGTCCGCAGCAGTATGTTCAGAGTTCATACAGATTATACAACACCCCAGTTCCTGAAGCTTTCCTACTCTAGAAGCATAATCAGGATACCATTGACAAGATGCACTGGAATGTTGCTCACCACAAAATACACAAACTTTCCTGTCTTTTACCATGGAAGGTTTTACTTCCTTAATATCCTCAGCATGTCTATTCCTTGGCTTTAATACTTTATCCTCAGCCTTTAAGGAGCTAAGGAAAGTACCTATCTCTTCTTTAGGCACATACTTAGTCTTCTCTGACTTAGCTTTCCCAACCAATTGGTTAGTGGGTTTTTTCTTTATTTCAGTCTTCTGTTTGACCTCTATAGGTTTTACTGTTCCTTGCAAATGTTTACAGAGTTGCATCAAGCCTTCCTCAATCTCTTCACAGGAGAAATTATCCTTTTGATACCTACCATACAAAGCATCCTTGGTTTTCGGTGGAAGCTTTAAGGACACAATTCTTGAAAGCACCCAATCTGATGTCTTAATATCTTTGTAAGTACCTAAGGCCTTTAAATTACAACCTAGTGCAATCCTAAAGTTTTGCAAGGAATCAAAATCGTGTCTAGGCATGGGTAATTCTACTAGAGCCTTCAGTAACTGAGTAATAACTTGCTCCCTGTCTTCGTAGTTTTGTCTAAGGATGGTCAAGGCCACCTCATAATTATTTTCTTCTACTGGTAATTCCTTTATCAGGTGATATGGTGTTCCTTTGACATGTCCTAACAGATATGTAAGTTTGCTGACTTTAGGGAGATCTGTTCTATCGTGTACCAAATATCTGAACTGGTCCTAGAAGGATATCCAGTTCTGCTCCTCATCAAACTCCGGAAGCATTATTTGTGGTAACACAGCTCTACTCTGCTGTGCCACAACTTGTGTTTCCGTGGCAGTGTCAGCTAATTTTGACTCTAGTGTCTTTACTACAGTTAAGTATTCTTCTAATTTGCCTTCAAACTTTGTAGTTTCTGACTCTAAGAGTTCCTTATCCTCGGCCTTTACTATAGCTGCTTTTAAAGTTATGTAACTCTCTTCATACTTATTCCATTGATCTTTCAGGATATTTAGGAGACTATTTATTTTCTCCTTGGACAGAGGTATTTCGTCCAACAACTGTTTACAATCATTTATGGCTCTAGTTACCCATACTGCCTTACTACTAGAAGATCTTTGCAACAAGACTGGCCTAAGTACCAGTTATGAATACCAAAGCATTTATGCAAGCTAGGAGCTATAAGGGAAATAAGCTTAGTATGGAGAAATGAAACACGAGTTTACATTACATTAAGCTCGAGAAAAAGAACTGTTAAATTTATTGATTACAAAGGAATAAGTTTACATTACATTTCAAAATGAATTCAAACTAAGGAGATCGCACTCGCTCACTCACTCAAAAGCTAGACTCTTAAACCTAGGAAAACAACATGCGGCGCACCCGGCCGGCATGTGAGGGAACAGCACCTTAGCTAAGCTCTTAAGTCTAGGAAAACGAAAAGAAAATACTGGTCAAAGAGTGGACTAAGCAGATGACTGGGCGTCGTTACTGGAAGGACACTGCACTCGCTTAAGTCTCTCGCCGATCACACTGCTGTAGGTGGGAATACGGTGGTGGTGGGAACTGCGTCGTAGGAAGGACACTACCACACACTACCTACTTCCGTGGCACTCAAACCTTGACTGACTAACTCGTGGGAAAGAGGCAAGTGCTGTGGCCGCCTTACTAATGGCTAGAATGAGTGAAACATGGCCAAAATAAATCGCTCAGCAGAAGGGCTAATGTCTTGCACAAAGACGATCTTTTATGACACATTGGAAAATTGTCTGAAAAACACTCCCGACTGAGTGAGCGGTTAACTGAACAATAAACTGGGATTCCACTAAAGTTCGTGGTTTCCCACAAAAGCCAATGTCACTAGCCGACTCGTGACATTACGCCCCATCAAAAGATGAAATTTTTTCCCAGGGAAAAAATTTCAATATACATACATATAAATCCAAACTCAGTCACACAAGATTCACACTGTGGTGTGTGTGCTATCCTGCTTCAGGAGAAAGTCGCAGTCGCCAGTGAGCGAAAAAAAACTCGTATTTACGTTAATAGAAGCAAGCTTGAGGGAAAAACTCCGTATGACAGTGAAAAATCCTGTACTCAGGTCAGACTGAGCGAAAAGTTCGCAACATTTATGTTAACAACTAATTGTTATATAGCATAATGGATGTAATACACGGTGTAGGTGTGACAGTTGTGGTGTAACTGTACCTTCGTATAAAATCATGTACAGTAACCCCTCCAATATCCGGATCAATAGAGCCATCGGTAGGTTCGGATATTGGTTTCGTCCGGATATTGGGCCCCAGCTTATGGACTTGTACTTATGGACCCTAACACAGAGAAACACCTATACAACTCCCTCCGGACATGCATAGCACCTATTTAACACCCAAATCACACCAATAAGGCACATAAATGACTGAAATAAATGCAAAAGAAACATAAAATGTGGGTTTAGAAGTATGTTCATACATTAATAAACATTCTGGTACTTATGGACTCTAACCGAACCTAACCTAACCGAACCTAACCGAACTCTGAAAAACACATTCCTACTGCACATGCATGAGGTAAGTATAGTATGGAAAGAAGTACAGTATGACACTTTCTGGTAAGTATAGTATGGAAAAAAGTACAATATGAAACATTCTGGTAAATATAGTATGGAAAATAGTACAACATGAAACATTCTGGCTACTTACAGCAAGTCCCTGGCCACCTCGATGAATAACCGCCTCCTCTTGGACTCTGACAGTAAGAACGATTTCCTGAAGCACTTGCACTACACTCTTCCTGAAGTCTTGCACTGAACTTAGTCACTAACACATAGAAGTCCGTTCTTTTCACAGTGTTCACTTTAGTCCAAATAATGTTCCATTTTACTTTAAGTGTTGCACATTAACTTTTCCCCAGTTTTTTTAAATTTTCCAAAGCCAAAACAAAGAAGGTTAGTTACGTTAAATTTCTTTTCTACTGAGTCTTTTCTCCCAACTTGAAAACCTTAACACAACACACCGTTTTTTTCACTGCACAACACTCAAAATTCCCGTGTGGTCTAGTGGAGAAGTTCTTGCTGTTTATTCACTGTTAGAGCCTGAGAGTATCACTGGCAGGCGTCCAAGGGGTGCATCGGTGGGTCGTGGTGATGGCGTACCGACTACAGAAGACTCTGAAGACAGCCGCAAACTCACGTCGAGCGGTGACTCCACTGTAGCTGATGTGCTGGGCTGTGGCTCAGAGCATGAGGGCCTGTCTTGGGGAGGCAACGGAGTGGAACCAGGGCTTGGCACAGCGGGGGTCACGGGCCTGAAAAAACTGTCAATCGTTGACTGACACAAGGACCGACGATTCTGGCGATTGATGATGCGCTGCCGGAAAGCACGCACTTCCTCCACGAGTCCCAAGGGCCCCATCTCCCTGTCGCAGTCCGGGTGTTCCAGATAGTCTAGGACGAACTCTAGATGTTCCCGGAGTGCGCTCAGCTTGGGATGACTGGAGTAGTGTCCTGCTGAGCGGAGTCCGCATCATCATCGCCTTCGTCGTCGGAATCTTCAAGTTCGGGACTGACACCAGCAACCGAAGACGCGATCTCGAAATCAGACAACGTCTGATACCCAGGATCGCCCTCGTCATCGTCCAACCACTCACGAACATCGTCCACATCAACATCGTCGCCGTGCGTACGTAGCCGTGCATGGAAGTCATCCACGTCAAACCCTAGGAAATCGTACTCCACATCTGTTCCGAGAAGCAGACAAGACCAACCATTTTCAAGAGTTTTCACAGGGACCTCCTTCCATGCACTAGCCCAGTTGTACAGCGCAGACTTGATGTTGTAGCGGCGAAGGTTTTCCAAAGTCCGCTTGCCTCGAGTGTCACGTCCTTCCCTGCGCTCGTCCTCGTCCTCGAGGACAACCATCACCTCGTCCAGGAACTTCCGACGGTACAGGCGCTTTGTTGCCACGATCACTCCTTGGTCCATTGGTTGAATGAGAGCAGTCGTATTAGGTGGCAGAAACATGCACCTAATATGGCCATTTTCAGCAACCAAGTCCTTGTCGCACGGGTGGGCAGGTGCATTGTCGAGGAGAAGGAGAGCCTTTACCTGGTCGCGAGGAATTCCCAGTGTCTTCGTCTGGTAATGTATGACCTCCTTGACGAAGTGATGGTGAAACCAGTCTTTGAAAATCACAGCTGTGAACCATGCTTTCAAAGAATGGTACCATACGACAGGAAGGACATCCATCACCCCACGAAGGCACCGAGGCTGCTTTGCACGGCCAACAATAACGGGCTTAAGCCGGTGCATGCCGTTAGCATTGGCACAACACAAAGCAGATATCCGTTCCTTAGAAAGCTTGCGGCCAGGTACACGCTTCTCCGTCTCATCGGCTAGAGTGTTCGTTGGCACCGAGCGATAGAATAGGCCAGTTTCGTCAGCGTTATAGACTTGACCGAGAGTGAGGCCCTCCCTGTCGATCAAGCCTTTCACCTTGTGCCGAAACTCGTCCACTCCATCCTCGTTAGCGTCCAATGCTTCGCCATGTGCTTTACGGTTAGTAAGGCCATGTCGTAACTTGAACGCGAAGAGCCAACCCTCGGATGCCTTGAAGTCAAGGGCGTCGTGAAGCCTTGCAAACTTCTCAGCAGCAGCCTTCAGCTCCGTTCCACGTACCATCACACCAGCTGCACGTTGCTGTCGATACCAAATCAACGTGGAGCGGTCGATCTCTGCATACTTGGGGGTAAACATAACCTTCCTCTCCACATTGCGTTTGCTTCTCGACGAGAAGTCAGCCGTGTACTGCATGAGCTTGTCTCGGGAACGCTGGATATCGAACAAAGTCGACCGGGCCAGGTTGAACTCGCAGAGAATGCGTGAGGAAGACCAACCCGCATCAACCTTCTCCAATATCTCCCGTTTCTTCTCCAGAGTCAGCACCACTCTCTTCCTTTTCTCAGGAGGCGGGGCCATCATCACACACACTAAGAGTAGGGCAGAGAGCAGCAGGAGGCCTTGCAGCAAGTACGGCACCACCACAAAAGCGAGCACGTGGGCAGCCATGGCGAACAGCGTAAGTCTTGTCGCGGTGAGAGACAGGCGGGAAGTGGGGAGGATGCAGCGGCGCTCTATCGGACGTCGGAGGAATGACGAACCAAAACAGTGCTCTCACGCGGCGCGCGCGGCAAGTTCAAATTACGGACGGCAAAAAATCGATTTTTTTTCCCAATTTTTTTGGATTTTCGGACCATTTTGGGAATGTTTGATCCCAGGACGATAAGGTCAGGGTAGTGGGGATGTTCGGTTATTGGGCGTCCGGATATTAGAGTGATTACTGTAATACAAATTTATAGTAAATAATGACAACGAGGGTGAAGAGAAGAGGCGGCAGCATGCGACAGGGACGACCAGCTAATCTGCACGGCAATGCTGCACCCACGAGCTGCACCTGCGAAAACAGTCAAGGTGGAGCATCAAAAGTATCATTTCTCTCTCTCTGCCTAGCAATCAGTACTTATGTTACAAAAAGTATACCATTTACATTATTAACCAGGAAACATAGGCGTGAGGGTTCTTAGCGGGGGAGCTCTAACCTGGCATGCACCTTGCTCAACATGCGGCGCACCCGGCTGGCATGTGAGGGAACAGCACCTTAACAACATCCCGTCACCCAGTTTAGGGGGAGCTCTAACCTGGCATCCACCTCGCTCAACATGCGGCGCACCCGGCCGGCATGTGAGGGAACAGCACCTTAACAACATCCCATCACCCATTCCCCAGAAGCTGGTGTGAAGGTTCAACATGCGGCGCACCTGGCCGGCATGTGAGAGAACAGCACCTTAACAACATCCCATCACCCAGTTTAATGGTTAAACCCTAAACTTAATTAGCGAAAAGACTGGGCGTTTGTGCGGACATCAAACCCTGCGATTCGCTAAATTAACCAGGGAACGTGGTCGTGAACAAAAAGACTGGGCGTCTGTGCAGGACATCAAACGCTGCGATTCGCTAATGGAACCCAGTTTACTGTTTAACTAACTCTACGTATGCGATTAATGACAGGAAGCTGAGAATCGCTACACAATCTCGGGCAGGTCATGTTTTAACACCCACCATGGGTGTGAACACTCATGTGGATAATGTGCATTCTCCGGGAATCCTCAGAGAGGCCCACAGCTCGAGATGTTCCACAAGGTAATTCATACACAGCCTCGGACTGTCTCTGCAGGGTTCTCAAACTTCCCTCTTAACATATGGTATACATGTATGTACAGGCCCTGGACATGCTGTGTCCTGTGGGGCCAGTGGGTGAGACGTCAGGTCTGCACCCACTTCACCACTGCCCTGTCTCTCAACTGACTTAGAGATTACGGGTGTGGTTACAAACGGCACAGGAAGGACATGTCCCAGGTAGTGGTACGTGGACACACATTGCAGGAACACACAAAACTATCTATGTCTCGTCCCATCCCTGGCCAGAAAAAGTCAGCTCGGATACGGCCCTGGGTCTTCCTTTTGCCCAGGTGACCTCCTGAGGCTGAACAATGACCCCATTGTAACACTGCTAGGCGGTACTTGGCGGGAACGACAAACTGCAGTCGAATCTCGCCCTCGGGTGTTCGTGACTCACGGTAGAGCCGTCCTTGTTTGTGAAGGAACTTGGCTCGACCTCCCCGTGAATACTTAATCACTCGACCCTTTTGTTTCTTTCGCACAGCAGCAAGTGTCGGGTCAGAATGTTGTTCTTGAACAACAAGTTGGCTACACATCAGATCTTGCGGCAATTCAATGGTCACTGGGGTGACACAATCTGGAGCCTCAGTCATGGCTCGTGTTTCTGCAGCCGAAGTCTGAGTAGCGTCATCTTCGGTGCAACTATACTTGGCACTGGGAATATTGCCTATGATTAGGTCAAATAAAGGTTCTGGCATGACAACTGCGAGTGTCGTACCAGTGTAAAATGGAGATGCCACCTGGATACATGCCTCAGGGAACAATCTCACTGATCCATCAATAAGGTTTGCATGGATCTGTCAACCTGTGTACTGCTCAGGCTGAACTAAACTCTGCTTGACAGAGCAACCTGAGGACCCGTTGTCTCTCAGTACCTTCACAGGGATGTCTCCCACAAACCCTGGCTGAACAAGGAAGGCACTGTCACCTTTGGGAGGGCCTGTGGAGGAAGCAGCTAGCCACTCATGAGGCTACTGAATAAATGATGCGGCAAACATGGTGCCTTGTGAACTAGACACTTGAGGGGTCGTACTCACTGCCTGGGGAGATGGAGCATTGGCCATCTGTGGAGGGGGATTCACTGTCACCGTGGGACTAGTGAACTGTGGGGGAGTACCCGTACTGGTAGGGACGTGACCACCGTGCTGCTGCTGAGGAATGAAGGCTGCGTTTGCCTCCTGCCTCCTATTCACTTGGGCTGGTGGTGAAAAGGACAGTCCTGATGGTCGGTTGCGTGGCTGATACTGCTGCTGGTTAGGGTACTTGTTGTACTTCTTCCACTCAGGCTTCTGAGTGTTTTGCCTCTGGTCCTTCCACTGCGGTTTTGGACCTTGGCCATTATTCTGAGAACGGCCTTGTTGGGGTTCAGTCTGAGACGGTTTCCCAGATTTATCAGGTTTTCTGTTCCAGGTATGCTGCTTGCGAGTTTGATACCCGTATGCAGTAAAGAATGCGTCAACCTTCGTCACCATTTGGCTGGCATCTGTTACCTGGCAGATCTTAAGTTGAGCCATAAGTTCAGTAGGCCACGACTTTTCTAGCTGCGTGCGCAGCATAAGGTCAGTTATCCCCTCACGCGTGGAAGGAGTTTCATCTTTCTCCATTCACTCATCTAAGTAAGCAGTAAGCCGGTCAAGAAACTGAACGGCAGTCTCTTTATCCTGTAAACGCCCCCTCATGAACTGACTCTTGGCGTCGTCAACTGTGAGACCGTACGCTTTGACGAGTGCGGCCTTCATCATCTCATACGTGAGATTGTCTCCACGAATTCTGTGGAGAATATTGAGGGCAGGGCCCTCAAACAGGCTAAGAAACTGAAGCCGCTTAGCTGCATCATCCAGCTGGTACAGTTGAGCCATGTCTTCAAAACAAGCTATGTATGGCTCGATTCGCTCACCATCTTTGTATGGGAGAAGCTTGATGTGTGGGGTCGCCAGAGCATGTGCAGGGAGAACGCTCGTGGAGCTTGGGCCAGCTGCACCAGATGTGTCTGAAGCCAAGGAATCTCGTTTGAGCTTCAGCATTTCAAATTCATGTTTTTCGCGTGCCTCTCGCTCGGCACGTACATGTTCTCATTCTCTCTCGTGTTGTTGTAACTTGTATTGACGTTCTCTCTCTCGTTCCTCACGCTGTTCTCGCTCATGTTCTAACTCGAGTTCGCGTTGCTTTTGTTCGTGTTCGCGCTGTTCTCGCTCGTGTTCGCGTTGTTCTCGCTCGTGTTCGCGTTGGATTCTATGCTCTTCATGAGCATCACTCTCGCGATGCTGCTCGTGACTAAGCCGAGAGAGGACGTAATTTTTAATTTCAGTTGGGTCTATAAGCCCCATATCTTTGGCTTCCTGTACATAGACGCTGGTGGACATGATGCTAACTCAAACTAATAAACTGGCGACTCAGTACTGACTGCGATTTTTGCAAAGAAAGATGTCAATAATCAAGAATAAAGAATATAGGCACAGGTTAGTGGTGACCAGTTTTATGTAATTAAACTGGTAAAGAAAGAAAGTTACAACTGACTGTCAAAACTATTATGTAAATTAATAAAAATGAATCAGTAATCACCAGTAAGGTAGTGCCTATAGACTTTAATGATAAATACCTAAGTATGAACGAGTGAGTATTATCTCTTGAATAGCTTTAGAGCTAGGGGTTAATATCCTGGAATGAGGTCGCTAATTGTCACCGGGTTTTTAAAGGTAAATGCAGTATTAAAAGATAATTTTCAATAATACTGAAGAGCAGGGACAATGAATTGTCTTGTTAAAATCAAGCAATGATTACTCTATGCTGGGGCTAGCTTCGCCGATTCTCTCAGGATGAGAATTTATAAACTTTCTCAAGAGTACACAGCAGAGACTAATTACTTACAAATGCTGTTTATTAGTACTGTTAGCCTCTGGAGAAAGTGGCTTCACCCCTGACAATAAATAACTAATACTATTAATGATATCAGGTTCTTGCTGATGCGTTAACTCCTAGAAGGCACAACAGATTTTAAGCTTAATACAGCAAGACTGGCCTAAGTACCAGTTATGAATACCAAAGCGTTTATGCAAGCTAGGAGCTATAAGGGAAATAAGCTTAGTATGGAGAAATGAAACACGAGTTTACATTACATTAAGCTCAAGAAAAAGAACTGTTAAATTTATTGATTACAAAGGAATAAATTTACGTTACATTTCAAAATGAACTCAAACTAAGGAGATCGCACTCACTCACTCACTCAAAAGCTAGACTCTTAAACCTAGGAAAACAACATGCGGCGCACCCGGCCGGCATGTGAGGGAACAGCACCTTAGCTAAGCTCTTCTAGGAAAACGAAAAGAAAATACTGGTCAAAGAGTGGACTAAGCAGATGACTAGGCGTCGTTACTGGAAGGACACTGCACTCGCTTAAGTCTCTCGCCGATCACACTGCTGTAGGTGGGAATACGGTGGCGGTGGGAACTGCGTCGTAGGAAGGACACTACCACACACTACCTACTTCCGTGGCACTCAAACCTTGACTGAGTAAATCGTGGGAAAGAGGCAGGTGCTGTGGCCGCCTTACTAATGGCTAGAATGAGTGAAACATGGCCAAAATAAATCGCCCAGCAGAAGGGCTAATGTCTTGCACAAAGACGATCTTTTATGACACATTGGAAAATTGTCTGAAAAACACTCCCGACTGAGTGAGCGGTTAACTGAACGATAAACTGGGATTCCACTAGAGTTCGCGGTTTCCCACAAAAGCCAGTGTCACTAGCCGACTTGTGACACACTTCATTCCACTCTCTCCACTGCACTGAAGCATCTCTGCATACACCTCATAACCCCAGCTGCTTTTCCATATTTCAGCTGTTTCATAGCGCTCTTCACCTGTGCGAGTGTCATATCTCCTGGAACTGCATTCCTTCTCTGCACAGCCCCAAAACCAGTCATGTTTACAGCTGCTCTGCTCTCTCTATTCCCATTCATCAGGCTTTCAACATTTTCTTTCCATCTGGTCCTTACTTCATCTCCATGGGATAATAATCTACCACCTGCATCCTTCACACTATCACATTTCTTTCCGCTTTCACTTCTACATTTCCGCACCTCTTTCTAGAATAACTTCCTATTTTCAAAGTAGTTTGCATTCATTTTTCTTCCCAGATCATTATTTACCTCCTTCTTTTTCCTCGTCACTAGTCTGTTTACGTGCTTCTTGCTCTCGATATACTCAGTTCTTATTTCAACTGAACCCCTGTCCTGTAACCACTTTAGCCACTTCTTCCTCTTTTCTTGCACTGCTTAACCTCCTCATCCCACTATGCCATACCCTTTTTTTTTTTTTTTTTTTTTTTTTTGATACTCTTGCCACACCACACACCTCTTTAGCATTCCTAACTAAACAATCCCTATATGCATTCCATAGGTTGTCCAGATCCTATTCATTCCGGTTCACTGAATCTAACTCGTCCTCTACTTTAGTCCTGTAATCATCTGCCGCTTCTTTGATCCTCAGCTTCTCAACTTTCAGTCTTTCACCCTGACTGCTCTTCTCTCTCTTGATCCACCTCACTCCTCTCAGCTTGATCTTGCAAACCATAATCATATGATCTGACAGACCTCCACATCGTCCTCTCACAGCTCTCGTATCAGCAACCATTCCCATCATCGACCTCTCTACGAGCACGTAATCAATCAGGCTTCTTTCAACATGATCCCCCGTTTCCTCTATACCCTGTATATTTATGTGCATCTTTGTGTTTGAAATACGAGTTACAAATGCGCAGCCTCCTCTCCTGACACATATCCTGTAGTCGATTCCCATTATCATTTTATCCTGGTACTCCATAACAACCTATTAAGAAGTACTTCTTAGAAATAGATTGGGAAAAGGAACTTAGTGGACAAAATTTAAATGTTATATATAAAAAATTCTGTGAACTTTATGAAATAGGAGTCCAGAAATACATCCCACAGCACAATGAAGGAGAAAATAAAATAAAAAAATGGTTCAATACAGAATGTAAAAAATCAAAAGAAAAAAGAGATTTGTTGTGGAATAGATACAGAAGACACAATAGTGAAAGGGCATATAATAATTACAAACAGGCAAGAAACGACTATACAAGAATAAGGAGGGAAGCCCAAAAACAGTTTGAGGAGGATATCATAAATAAAAGTAGTGATCACCCAAAGCTATTTTACAGCTACATCAGAAGCAAAACCAAAGTAAAAGACAAAATACAATACAATTACGGATTAGGGAATCACCTATACACAAGAGAAGGATAATTGTGAAGCACTAAATAAGAATTTCCTATCAGTTTTTACAAAGGAAAATAATTTTGAGAGGGATTATGTGGAACATGCATGCTCACACATATTACCAGATATTCAAATTCAGAAAAAGAAATATAGGAGGAGTTAGATAAATTACACAAAGGAATTGCAAATGGTCCTGATGAATTTTTATGTTGGGTCCTGCAACAATGTGCAAAGGAGTTAAGTAAATCATTATCTTTAATTTTAAGTAAACCATTATCTTTAATTTTCAAGAAATCCTTGAGACAAGGTAAACTACCTGATATTTGGAAGAAAACAAACATTGTTCCCTTATTCAAGAAAGAGAATAGACAAAATCCACTCAACTACCGACCAGTATCACTAACCAGTGTTGTAAGCAAGGTATTAGAAAAGCTTATAAGAAAAGTTTGGGTAAATCATGTAGAAGAACACAATATGATAACAGAAAGACAGTTTGGTTTCAGAAAAAGAAAATCGTATGTTACTAATCTGTTGAGCTACTATGATAGAGTAACAGAAACATTACAGAAAGAGAAGAATGGATGGACAGTATCTATTTAGATTTGAAGAAAGCATTTGACAGAGTACTGCACCAACAACTTTTATGGAAACTGTACCATCAAGGAGGAATCTGAGGCAAACTGTATTGTTGGAGGCAAGATTTTCTCCAAAAAGATAAATGCCAACAGTACAAAGGGGAAATTACTCATCCTGGAGGAAAGCGATTAGCGGAGTTCCACAGGGCTCAGTGCTGGCACCAATCATGTTTTTAGTGTATATAAATGATATAGATGGCAACATTGGAAATGAAAACTATCTAAATATGTTTGCTGATGATGCAAAAATCTACTACTACTGCCAGACGCCATAATCCCGTAAGGGGTGGCCACTTGACTTTGAGTTACTTATTTTACAGGGAGGGGCACTAACCCTCCACCAACCCACTTGTTGACATGTAGGGAGCACGTATGGGTAATACAAAGGACAATTACTAACACAGACTCTAGTAAAGAGCTACAAGAAGAATTAAATAAACTTCATGAATGGAGCATACATGGTAAATGGAATTCAGTGTGGACAAGTGTCATGTAATCAAGTTTGGTAAAAGTGGAAAAAGACCTGATTGGGATTATAAGTTAGGAAATAAAACCCTACACACATCAGAAAGAGAGAAGGACCTCGGCGGGATTATTAATAACAGACTATCTCTGGCTGAGAAGGTACGGAACATATATATGCTGCTTGCAAACATGTAGAGGTGTACGGTACGTAGGAAGACTACTGGGCCTTGAGAGCAGGCTGTGACACCTATGCCCAGAGTCAGTCACATTAAAAAAAAAAAAAAAAAAAAAAAAAAAAAAAATCATACATAAATGAAGACATGCTAAGAAAGATAGTACTGTACCATCATTCATCAGACCAACCCTGGAGTATGCATCACTAGTCTGGAGTTCTCATCTCAAAAAAGAAATAGATTAGATTGAAAAAGTTCAAAGGGCCGCTACAAGATGGGTACCAAGCTTAATAGATCTAAGCTACGAAGAAAGATTAGAAAAACTGAATCTGCCTACACTACAGGAGAGAAGGAAAAGAGGTGACATGATTATGCTGTATAAATGCATATCTGGGAAGGATAAAATAGACATAAATGATTACATAACCTATGGGGATGCATCAGCAAGAGGACACTGCAAAAAACTGCATGAAATGAGAGGCGATAAAGACGTAAGGAAATTTAGTTTCCCAAATTGAGCAGTTGATCAGTGGAATGCACTACCGATTGAAGTAATGTGTACCAAAACAGTTAATAAATTTAAGGATATGTTCAATAAATATGGTTTAAGACACAGGACAGTACGAGCTTGACTCATTCCTTTAAAGATACAATTAGGTAAGAACAATTAAGTAAGAACACACACACACACACACACACACACACACACCTCACTGGGATCAGTACATACTGTTCTCAATATATATAGTGTACATACACATTTTCTTTACCTTCATAGGTAACAGTAGCTTTAAAAATCTGCATTTGCTTGTATTCCCAGTCAGATTCAGTAAAATTAGTTCCTACATGAATAAGTTTGGTGTTTGACTTTCCCTAACATTTTCGTATCATAAGAGACAGACAAACAGACTGACACCCTATCCCTGGTCACCATGCATCCTCTCCTCAAGTGTGTATCTATGTCCCCTCGAGAGAGAGCCGGGAGTGTAATGGATTACATCATTGTAGAATGAAACAGATTTTTGTCAGTGATGAAAGAAAAGAAAGTAAGATAAAAACAAATCCCATGAAGAAATAATAGTTAAACTTTGCAGCTATAATAAAACCGTGTGCAGTGTGAACGAAATCAAACATAATAAATTTAAACAAATAAATCAGTCGCTGACTGTTGTCTGTATGCATCCAGTCACGACTTTACTTAGTTTTTGTTATCGTTGTCGTTCAGGTTTATCCCTAGTAATTTAAAAGGCACATATTTATCATTAAAGATATCATTGCTCTAATCTGTATCTGTATTTTCTGGTATCTTACAAATCAATGAGGACCTTGGTTGGAATACAAAGTCAATTTGTGCACGTTTGAACACAACGGAAATCGACCAATCACCGCCCGAGCGCATCACGCAGTGTTACCAAATCCACCTGTCCTCGGCTGGCAAAATCAGTGCGTCAGACTCCATGAAACCAACTATAGTGGGAATGCCTGAGTGCTTGTAGTTGAATATTCTCTCTTGGTCTGTCTGGTTCCTGTTAGGCAATGGCTTCATCAGCCAGGTCATCAGTATGAATGCCTCGTCCCCCGCTATGAAGTACAGTCATCCCTCAACATCCACGGGCATTAGGTAACAGAGACACCTGCAAATGTTAAAAATCCGCGGATAAATGCCCCCCCCCCCCTTAAAAGCACCTCTGGACCCTCCATTTCCTTATACTGTATAGCTAAAGAAGAACCCTATGTGCATGTTTACAATCACTTTATTTAATACAAGAACACTAAACAACTACCTTATTTAATACAAGAACACTAAAACTTAAAAATAATGAATAGTGTACTCCTGCATGGCCTCTGTTTCTTATCAAGGCCTTCATTGCGCCAGCTACTTTTTTTCCTCATGTCACTCTACTTTCAACTTCTTTTGCACATTTTCCTCTCTTTTCTATCACTGTACCCAGGTATTTGAACTCTCTCACCAATTCCAGTCTCTATCCATTCACTGTAACATCACACTGGGAGTCACCTTCTCTCTCAGTAACCAACATTTTACTCTTTTCTACATTTACTCTCAAGGCACAGCACTCACAGACATCAGCAGTACTCTGCACTAGCCTACCAAGTTCTTGTCTGGTTCTTGCAAGCAATACTGCATCATCAGGATACAACAAATTTGCGATATTCCATTTGTCACCATTCATTACCAACGTCATCCCTTTCTCCATTACTCATGTTTTTACTTCTCTCATCACCCCATCCATATATGTATTGAACAACCATGGGGACATCACACAACCTTGTTGAATGCCCACACCAATTGCGAACCATTCACTTAGATGCCCATTAAACCATACACATGCTTCACTACCATCATAAAAACTCTTGACGACACCTAGCAGCTTACCATCTACAACGTAGGTGCACAAAACTTTCCACAGTCCTTCTTTGTCCACTTTGTCATATGCTTTTTCTAAATCCATGAATGCCATAAACACCTTGTGGTCCCTCTCACAAGCCTTCTGCAGTTATTTGATCTACACATCCTCTGCCACTCCTAAAACCACCCAGTTCATAAGTCACTAGGACTGATGATATCTCTCATACTTTCTCTGTGCAGTGAGTGGGACCTGTGCTATGTCTGTCCCTCTTTATTAATACTGAAGATGACAAAACAAAATAAATTTCAAAGCAAGTCTGAGGACAGTAAATCACCCAGGGGGATGAGGGTGGGTTCATGGAATGTGGGAAGTTTGAGGGGAAGAGCGGGGGAAGTCGTTGAGGCATTCAGTAGGAGGTGGGTGGATGTGGTGTGTTTGCAGGAAGTCCGGCACAGGGGTGGATCAGTCCGAAAGATTGTTGGGAAGGACTGTTGCTATAAGTTGTTTTGGCAGGGGGGGACAGACGGATATGGAGGTGTTGGTGTGATGGTTGCGGAGAAATGGGTGGAATATGTTATGAATGTTTTGAGAGCAAGCGATAGGATATTGGTAGTGAAAATTCTGTTGGGTAGAAAGATAGTTGCGATTATATCGGCATATGCTCCACAGGCAGGATTGGATGAAGTAGAGAAAGATAGATTTTGGGATGATTTAATACGTGTAGTGGGTGGTATGTGGGATGATGAGATAGTGATTTTCGGAGGGGACTTAAATGGTCATGTAGGTGAAGCAGCACAAGGTTATTAAGGAGTGCATGGGGGATGTGTGTATGATCTAAGGAATGCAGAAGGGGAAAGGATACTCGAATTTGGGGAGGCAACAGACATGATTGTGTGCAACACATATTTTAAGAAAAGAGACAGTAGGTTATTTACGTATGACTCTGGGGAAAATAGCAGTCAGATAGATTATTTTCTGCTTAGGAGGGCCGATAGGAGGTTAGTGAGGGATGTTAAAGTTATAGGAAGTGAGGAGTGTGTGCAGCAGCACAAACTGTTGATTTGTGATATGGTGCTTAAAGAACAAGTGATGAAAAAGAGGACTTATGTACCTAGGAGGAAAATATGGAAGCTGAAAAACCAAGTAGTAAGGGATGCCTTCTATAGCGAGTTGAGGAGAATGGTGACTGAACAGGGAGCTGTAGACAGAGGCATTAATGAACAGTACAGAGCCCTCAAGAACAATTTCTTGAGTGTTACTGATATAACATGCGGTTGGACAAAAGGACCACCAAGACATAAAGTAACTTGGTGGTGGGATGAGGGTGTAGAAGTTGCAGTTAAGGAGAAAAGGAGGCTTTTCCGGGAATGGAAGAAGGATGGTAGCAAAGAGGAATATTTGGCTGCCAAGCCTAGGGCTAGAAGAGAGGTATACAGGGCAAATTTTGAGTCACAGAGACTATTACTTGATACCCCTGGGGGTAGGGTTTTTTTTTTCAAGAATACTCCCCCAGTATCCCTGCTTGTCGTAAAAGGCAACTAAAAGCGTTGGCGGAGGGTTAGTGCCCCTCCCCGGAAAACAACTAACTAAAAAAACAAACAATAAGCATCGGACAAGGACTGACCAAACGATGACGACCAAGGACCGGACAAAGGACATGGTTATCGGAACGTGGAATGTAAGGGGAGCGAATGATGAGGTGAAAGAGAGAGAGATTGTCCAGGTGCTTGAGGGTGCGAAAGTGGATGTATGTGGAATAACTGAAACAAAATGGAGAGGAGAAAGTGTGAGAGAATGGGAGTATGGATGGGGTATATGTGCAGGAGTAGGTGAGAATGAGAGGGCAAAGGAAGGAGCATGTATAATTGTGAGTAAAAGATGGAAGAGCATAAGACAGTATGGATCAGTTGGGTCAAGGATTGTGTGGGTAAAGTTGAAAGTTGGAATACAAATGTGGGCGATTGTGTGTGTAAATGCACCAACGCAAGACCGTGCTAGAAGAGTGAGAGAAGAGTTCTGGACAAAGGTAGAAGTGTGCATGGAAAAGTTTGGAAGGAATGAGAGAGTGTTTTTGATCGGTGATATGAATGGTAAAGTTGGGAATGTGAAGGTGGATGGAATAGTTGGTGAGTGGGGTGTGCCTCCTGAGATAGATGAGAATGGGAGTGCGTTAGTGAACATTTGTGCTGAGAGGGGGTTGGTGATAGCCAATACCCTCTTCAGGCATAAAATGATCCACAGGTATACATGGCGAGTGATGAGAAGGGTGGGTGGTGCACTGAATGAAAGGAAGGCAATAATTGATTATGTGTGTGTGGATGAAAGGATGCGAAGATGTGTAATGGATGCAAGAGCTTATAAAGGTTGGGGGAGTGGACTTTCTGACCACTACTTGGTGGTGGCCAGAATTAGGATTCAAGTAAGATGGAGGAATAGAAGAAGGGAAAGACGAGAGGAAGGAGTAGTTGCAAGGAGAGTGGAAAGGTTACAAGAGGATGAGAAAAAGGCAGAGTATAAGAGAGAAGTGGAGGAACGATTGGGCAAATATGAATTGGAGCAGATGGGAGATGTGGAAGGTGTGTGTAGGATAATTACGGAAAAAATATGTGCAGCATGTGATGTGGTGTGTGGAAGGAAGAGAAGACAGAGGGGGGTGCAAGGAACAGCGTGGTGGACTGAAGACGTGAGACAGGCTGTGGCACAAAACAAGAAAGCATACAATGAATGGATGAGAAACAGGGGCGTGGAAGAAGTTGAGAGGCGGAAGAGAGAGTTACATGTAGAAAGAAAGAGAGAGGTGAAAAGATTAGTAAGAGAGAGTAAGAAGAGAGTTGATGAGGAATTTGGAAGGAATTTGAGTGTAAAGTGGAGGGACTGTAAGAAAATGTTCTGGAAAGAGGTGAAAAGAGTAAGACAGGGTGGAAGTGAAGTTAGCAGGGGAGTGAAAGATAAAAATGGTAGATTACTAGTGGAGAAGGGAGAAAAAGTGAGCAGATGGAGAGAACACTTTAAGGAATTCTTGAACATAGAGGATGGAAGTAATGCGAGTATAATTGGCTGGGGAATGGCTGGGAGAAGGAGGGAGGTGTGAAGACAGGAAGAAATCAGTAGGATAGAAGTTGTGGAAGCAATGAAGAAAGTTAAATCAGGGAAAGCCCCAGGAATTAATGGAGTGTGTGGTGAAATGCTGAAGCATGAGGGAGAGATAGTAGTAGAATGGATGTGGAAGATGTGCAGATTGGCCTGGGAGGAAGGTAGAGTCTCGGAGGATTGGAAGTCAGGTATAATTATTCCCTTGTACAAAGGAAAAGGGGAAAAAGAAGTGTGTGGTAATCATAGGGGCATTTGTCTTCTTAGTATAATAGGAAAAGTGTATGGTAGGATACTTATTGACAGAGTTAGAGAAAGAACAGAGAAATTAGTTGGAGAAGAACAGGGAGGCTTTAGGAAGGGAAGAGGTTGTGTAGATCAGATATTCATTCTGAGATCTTTAGTGGAAAAGTTTCTAGAGAAGGGAAAGAAGTTGTATGCGGCTTTCATGGATTTGGAGAAAGCATATGAGAGGGTGGATAGACAAGGATTGTGGGAAGTGTTAAGAATATATGGAGTAGATGGGAAGTTGTTGAATGCTGTGAAGAGTATATACGATGGTGCGAAGGCTGCAGTGCGTGTGGATGGTGAACTAAGTGAATTTTTCTCTTTGAAAGTTGGGTTGAAACAGGGATGTGTCATGTCTCCATGGTTGTTCAATCTGTACATGGATGGGGTAATGAAAGAGGTACAAGGTAGGGTAGTGGATGTTGGAGTGGCCCTGGTGAGAGAGGATAGTGTTTGGAAACTCCCTGTACTGTTGTTTGCAGATGATGCTGTGTTGTTGAGTGAAGACGAAGGGGAGCTGCAAGGCTTGGTGGATGAGTTTGGGAGAGTGTGTAAGAAACGGAATCTAAAGGTGAATGTAGGGAAGAGTAAAGTGATGGTCTTTGAGAGAGGTGAAGTCAGTGAATGTACAGCGAGGTTGGATAGTGAGGAATTGGAAAATGTGAGTACGTTTAAGTACTTGGGTACTTTGATGAGTAAGGATGGAGGTTTGGAGGGTGAAGTGCTTGAAAGGGTACAGCAGGGAAGAAAGGTTGGTGGTTCTTTGAAAGGATGATAAGAAACAGGGAAGTGAGCATGGAGGTAAAAAAGTTACTACATGACAGTATTGTGATACCAACTCTTAACGTATCGAAGTGAAGCTTGGACGTTGTTGGAAGGACACAAGTCAAGAGTGAGAGCAGTGGAAATGAGTTATTTAAGAGGAGCCTGTGGAGTCACATGGAGAGACAGGCTGATGAATGAGGATATAAAGGAGCGTTGTGGTGTGGATGTGGATGTGATAGGATGCATTATGGGGAACACACTGAGGTGGTTTGGCCATGTGGAGAGGATGGAGGGTGAAAGACTGACGAAGAGAGTGTTTGTGAGTGAAGTGGAGGGGGAGGCTGAGGATGAGATGGATGGATGGGGTGGAGAGGTATATGAGAGAGGGGGGTGTGAGTTGAGAGCAGGGCAGTGAAATGGCGGGGGACAGGGCGACTTGGAGGCGATTTGTTTGTGGCCACCCCAAACGGGATTGAGGCGTCTGGCAATAGATAGATAGTTAGATAGATGGGGAAAAAAAAAATATGATATTTAGGGTGGCAGGTCAGGTGAAGAGGGATAATCGGGATATTATAGGTGAGCAGTGTGTGAAGAATAATGAAGGAAGGGTAGTGGTGAACAGTGAGGATATTAAAGATGCATGGAGAGAGCATTATAACTGGTTGTTGAATGAGGAGTTTGACTGGGACAGAGAAGGTTTGGAACCAGCAGATCCAGTGTCTGGCCCTTGGCCTTTGATTGATACTGCTACTGTGAGTGAGATAATAGGCAGGATGAAGGTGGGGAAGGCAGCAGGTGTGTCTGGGTTGACTGCCGAAATGTTGAAGGCCTCAGGCGATATAGGGGTGAGTTTAGTCACTGACCTGATAAATAGGATTATTTATGAGTGTGTTGTCCCAGATGATTGGCTGAAGAGTGTAATTGTAAATTTGTATAAAGGGAAGGGTGATGCCCTGGAAAGAGGAAATTATAGAGGTATAAAGCTTTTAGATCAGATAATGAAGGTAATGGAGAGAGTTTTAGAAGGTATGATTAGAGAAAGAGTGAATATTGATGAGATGCAGTTTGGGTTTATGCCAAGTAGAGGGACCACTGATGCTATATTCATTGTTCTTCAGCTTCAGGAAAAATATATTGGTAGGAGAAGGGATCTTTATTTTGTTTTTGTTGATTTGGAAAAGGCCTTTGACAGAGTCCCTAGAGAGGTGGTGAAGTGGGCAATGAGAAAGCTTGACTTGGAGGAGTGGCTGGTTAGGGTGGTTATGGCTATGTATGTGGGTGCTCACACCCAGGTAAGAGTGAATGGAGATTTGAGTGATGAGTTTTCTGTGAATGTTGGTGTGTATCAGGGGTCAGTCTTGAGTCACATGTTGTTTATCATGGTACTTGAAGCCCTTTCACGTGACTTTAGAAACGGACTCCTGTCGGAGTTGTTGTATGCTGATGATGATTTGGTGTTGATTGCAGAGAACGAAAGGGAGGCAGAGGAACGGTTTAGGAAGTGGAGAGATGGTTTGGGGCACAAGGGTTTAAGGGTAAATGCAGATAAAACAAAAGTGATGATATCTAGGGTTGCTGGCGGTACTGTCAAAGACGAGGGAGAGTGGCCATGTGCAGTTTGCCACAAGGGCGTGGGAAGTAATTCCATCTTGTGCGGTGTGTGTGATAAATGGGTGCATAAGAGATGTAGTGGTATGAGAGGTTGACTGCGAGATAAAGCTGATTTCATGTGTACGGCGTGTCGGGGTGAGCAGGTGGAGATTGGCAGACGTGAAAGGATTGAACTTGCTGGTGAATCTCTTGAGTGTGTGGAAGAGTTTTGTTATTTGGGAGACATGTTGTGTGCTGGAGGTGGGGCTGGAGCTAGCTCTGTGGCTAGGGTGAGAAGTGGTTGGAAGAACTTCAGGGAGCTCTTGCCTCTCCTGACATTGAGAGGACTCTCCCTACGTGCTAAGGGGTCTTTGTATGCAGCATGTGTTAGGAGTGTAATGCTGTATGGTAGTGAGACCTGGGCAGTGAAGGAGGAAGATATTCGCTGGCTCAGACGTGCAGAAATGACAATGATTAAGTGGATGTGCAGTGCGTCGCTGCATCCAAGGCCTGGAGGGGCTAGGTTTACGATGGAAGAGTTGAGATGAAGGATGGGACTGGAGTGTATTGGTGTTGTGATGAGGAGAGGTAGATTGAGATGGTTTGGACATGTGGAGAGGATGGGGGATGATAATTGGGTGAGGAGGGTATATCCATCTATCTATTGCCAGACGCCTCAATCCCGTTTGGGGTGGCCACAAACAAATCGCCTCCAAGTCGCCCTGTCCCCTGCCATTTCACTGCCCTGCTCCCAACTCACACCCCTCTCTCTCATATACCTCTCCACCCCATCCCTCCATCTCATCCTCGGCCTCCCCCTCCCTCTTCCCCCCTCCACCTCACTCACATACACTCTCTTCGTCAGTCTTTCACCCTCCATCCCCTCCACATGGCCAAACCACCTCAGTGTGTTCCTCATAGCGCTTCCTATCACATCCACATCCACACCACAACGCTCCTTTATATCCTCATTCGTCAGCCTGTCTCTCCACGTGACTCCACAGGCTCCTCTTAAATAACTCATTTCCACTGCTCTCACTCTTGACTTATGTCCTTCCAACAATGTCCAAGCTTCACTTCCGTACGTTAGAGTTGGTATCACAGTACTGTCATGTAGTAACTTTTTCACTTCCATGCTCACTTCCCTGTTTCTTATCACTGCTTTCAAAGAACCAGCAACCTTTCTTCCCTGCTATACCCTTTCAAGCACTTCACCCTCCAAACCCCCATCCTTACTCTTCACTCTACCCAAGTACTTAAACGTACTCACATTTTCCAATTCCTCACCATCCAACCTCGCTGTACATTCACGAACTTCACCTCTCTCAAAGACCATCACTTTACTCTTCCCTACATTCACCTTTAGATTCCGTTTCTTACACACTCTCTCAAACTCATCCACCAAGCCTTGCAGCTCCCCTTCGTCTTCACTCAACAACACAGTATCATCTGCAAACAACAGTACAGGGAGTTTCCAAACACTATCCTCTCTCACCAGGGCCACTTCAACATCCACTACCCTACCTTGTACCTCTTTTATTATCCCATCCATGTACAGATCGAACAACCATGGAGACATGATACATCCCTGTTTGAACCCAACTTTCAAAGAGAAAAATTCACTTAGTTCACCATCCACACGCACTGCAGCCTTCGCACCATCGTACATACTCTTCACAGCATTCAACAACTTCCCATCTACTCCATATATTCTTAACACTTTCCACAAACCTTGTCTATCCACCCTGTCATATGCTTTCTCCAAATCCATGAAAGCCGCATACAACTTCTTTCCCTTCTCTAGAAACTTTTCCACTAAAGATCTAAGAATGGATATCTGATCTACACAACCTCTTCCCTTCCTAAAGCCTCCCTGTTCTTCTCCAACTAATTTCTGTGTTCTTTCTCTAACTCTGTCAATAAGTATCCTACCATACACTTTTCCTATTATACTAAGAAGACAAATGCCCCTATGATTACCACACACTTCTTTTTCCCCTTTTCCTTTGTACAAGGGAATAATTATACCTGACTTCCAATCCTCCTGGACTCTACCTTCCTCCCAGGCCAATCTGCACATCTTCCACATCCATTCTACTACTGTCTCTCCCCCATGCTTCAGCATTTCACCACACACTCCATCAATTCCTGGGGCTTTCCCCGATTTAACTTTCTTCATTGCTTCCACAACTTCTATCCTACTGATTTCTTCCTGTCTTCTCACCTCCCTCCTTCTCCCAGCCATTCCCCAGCCACTTATACTCGCAATACTTCCATCCTCTACATTCAACAATTCCTTAAAGTGTTCTCTCCATCTGTTCACTTTTTCTCCCTTCTCCACTAGTAATCTACCATTTTTATCTTTCACTCCCCTGCTAACTTCACTTCCACCCTGTCTTACTCTTTTCACTTCTCTCCAGAACATTTTCTAACAGTCCCTCCACTTTACACTCAAATTCCTTCCAAATTCCTCATCAACTCTCTTCTTACTCTCTCTTACTAATCTTTTCACCTCTCTCTTTCTTTCTACATATATATAACTCTCTCTTCCGCCTCTCAACTTCTTCCACGCCCCTATTTCTCATCCATTCATTGTATGCTTTCTTCTTTTGTGCCACAGCCTGTTTCACCTCTTCAGTCCACCACGCTGTTCCTTGCACCCCTCTCCGTCTTCTCTTCCTTCCACACACCACATCACATGCTGCACATATTTCTTCTGTAAATATCATACACACACCTTCCATGTCTCCCATCTGCTCCAATTCATATTTGCCCAATCGTTCCTCCACTTCTCTCTTATACTCTGCCTTTTTCTCATCCTCTTGTAACCTTTCCACTCTCCTTGCAACTACTCCTTCCTCTCGTCTTTCCCTTCTTCTATTCCTCCATCTTACTTGAATTCTAATTCTGGCCACCACCAAGTAGTGGTCAGAAAGTCCACTCCCCCAACCTCTATACACTCTTGCATCCTTTACACATCTTCGCATCCTTTCATTCACACACACATAATCAATCATTGCCTTCCTTTCATTCAGTTCACCACCCACCCTTCTCATCACTCGCCATGTATACCTGTGGATCATTTTATGCCTGAAGAGGGTATTGGCTATCACCAACCCCCTCCCAGCACAAATGTCCACTAACGCACTCCCATTCTCATCTATCTCAGGAGGCACACCCCACTCACCAACTATTCCATCCACCTTCACATTCCCAACTTTACCATTCATATCACCAATCAAAAACACTCTCTCATTCCTTCCAAACTTTTCCATGCACACTTCCACATTTGTCCAGAACTCTTCTCTCACTCTTCTAGCACAATCTTGCGTTGGTGCATACACACACACAATCGCCCACATTTGTATTCCAACTTTCAACTTTACCCACACAATCCTTGACCCAACTGATCCATACTGTCTGATGCTCCTCTTCCATCTTTTACTCACAACTATACATACTCCTTCCTTTGCCCTCTCATTCTCACCTACTCCTGCACATATACCCCATCCATTCTCCCATTCTCTCACACTTTCTCCTCTCCATTCTGTTTCAGTTATTCCACATACATCCACTTTCGCACCCTCAAGCACGTGGACAATCTCTCTCTCTCTCTTTCACCTCATCATTTGCTCCTCTTACATTCCATGTACTCATTACGAAGTCCTTTGTCCGGTTCTTGGTCGTCATCGTTTGGTCAGTCCTTGTCCGAGGCTTCTTGTTTGTTTGTTTGTGAGGAGGGTGAGAAGTGTTAATATTGGGGGTGGAGTTATGAGGGGTAGACTGAGAAAGACATGAGATGAGGTCATTAAGTGTGACCTCGGGTTTAAGGGACTGAACAGGGAGGCTGCAATGGATCGTGCAATGTGGAGAGCCGCCATTAGGTGACCAAGGCCGACACATGCAAGCATGTTGGAACCTTTAAGAACAAAATGAAACAAAACGAATTCTTCCATATACTTTCCCTACCACACTCAATAAACTTATGCCACGATAAATCTTGCACTCACGTCGGTCACATTTATTTCTGTATAGAGGTACAATCACAGTGTTTTTCCACTCTGCTGGCACAGTTTTACTCATCCATGCCTTCTTACATATCTCCAACAAGCACTTCATTCCACTCTCTCCACTACACTTAAGGATACACCTCATCAAGCCCAGCTGCTTTTCCATTTTTCAGCTGCTGCACAGCACTCTTCACTTGTGTGAGTGTCATGTCTCCTGGTACTGCATTTCTTCTCAGCAACAGGGAAGAAAGGTTGCTGGTTCCTTGAAAGCAGTGATAAAAAACAGGGAAGTTAGCATGGAAGTGAAAAAGCTACTACATGACAGTATTGTGATACCAACTCTAATGTATGGAAGTGAAGCTTGGACCTTGTTGGAGGGACAGAAGTCAAGAGTGAGAGCAGTGGAAATGAGTTATTTGAGAAGTTCCTGTGGAGTCACATGGAGAGACAGACTGACAAATGATTAAGTGAAGGAGCGTTGTGATGTGGATGTGATAGGAAACGTTAGGAGAAACGCACTTAGGTGGTTTGGACATGTGAAGGGGATGGAGAGTGAGAGACTGACGAGAAGAGTGTATGTGAATGAGGTGGAGGAGGGGAGAGGGAGGGGGAGGCCAAGGATGAGATGGAGGGATGGAGTGGAAAGGTTTATGAGAGAGGGGGGTGTGAGCTGGGAGCAGGGCAATGAAATGGCAGGGGACAAGTCGACATGGAGATGATTTATTTGTGGCCACCCCTTACAGGATTTGGGCATCTGGCAATAGATAGATAGATAGACTCTGTCAAAGACGAGGGAGAGTGGCCATGTGCAGTTTGCCACAAGGGCATGGAAAGTAATTCCATCTTGTGCGGTGTTTATGATAAATGGGTGCATAAGAGATGTAGTGGTATCAGAGGTAGACTGCGAGATAATGCTGATTTTATGTGTATGGCGTGTCAGGGAGAGCAGGTGGAGATTGTCAGACGTAAAAGAATTGAACTTGCTGGTGAATCTCTTGAGTGTGTGGAAGAGTTTTGTTATTTGGGAGACATGTTGTGTGCTGGAGGTGGGGCTGGAGTTAGCTCTGTGGCTAGGGTGAGAAGTGGTTGGAAGAAGTTCAGGGAGCTCTTGCCTCTCCTGACAATGAGAGGACTCTCCCTACATGCTAAGGGGTCTTTGTATGCAGCATGTGTTAGGAGTGTAGTGCTGTATGGTAGTGAGACCTGGGCAGTGAAGGAGGAGGATATTCGCTGGCTCATACGTAGAGAAATGACAATGATTAGGTGGATGTGTAGTGCGTCCCTGCGTCCAAGATCTGGGGGGGCTGGGTTCACGGTGGAAGAGTTGAGAGGAAGGATGGGACCGGAGTGTATTGGTGTTTTGATGAGGAGAGGTAGATTGAGATGATTTGGACATGGTGGAGAGGATGGGGGATGATAATTGGGTGAGGAAGGTGAGAAGTGTTATTATTGGGGGTGGGGTGACTAGGGGTAGACCGAGAAAGACATGGGACGAGGTCATTAAGTGTGACCTCAGGGTTAAGAGACTGAACAGGGAGGCTGCAATGGATCGTGCAGCATGGAGAGCCGCCATTAGGTGACCAAGGCTGACGCATGCAAGCATGTTGGAGCCTTTAAAAACGAAACAAAGCGAAACAATAGAATTCTCATCACTAATCTCACCAAAGCTGGCTCCATTTCTGTGGTGGCAAGGCTAAGTTCCAGTTGCTCTCTCTCGTTCATGAGCAGCATAGTGGGGTTTTCACTGTCCAAGAGTCAAAGGTAGACTGATGCAGAGTGGAGACACGTGCCTCATATTTAGACCCCCAGCACCTGAAATCTCCATCAGACGTATTGTGAGCATATATTAGACGGGGTATTATCATGTGGACGTACAACGAGCACAGTTTAATTGTGATGCAGTCATGCTTTATGACGCTTTAGTGGCATGATTCCATCTCATTCATCTTGTGAGAGGTGTGTAAGCATAGTATAAGTGTTTCCCAGTCGCGAATTAGCTTAATGTAACACAGTGCAATCGTAACGTGTGACGTCAGAGCATGAAAACTGTGCAAACTGTCAGGATTCCTTGTGATTTTGACCTATTTCTAACAATAACGCAATCGCCTATGAAAATCATGAATATGTGAACTGGGCTGTAGTCTCTCCTTTTCTCTTTGTTTGTGCAGTAAACCCTCGATTATCTATTATAATTTAGCCATGCCTTACACCGAATAAAGTGAAATGCCAGATATTGCATAGTACCCTCCATCGGCTTAACATTCGGTGTTGAGCCGGATTTTGTGTTACAATCTGTCTTGACCCTCTGTCCTAAAAACTTCGTCATGATTAAAAGAGGAAAACTGAGAGTAAAATACAATAAAGTAATGATGCAGTACAGTAATACAGCACTGACTGGCCACCATTTATGAGCCGGTTGATATGCCTCTATGTTGGATATTGCATAGAATTGCTGGTTACATCCTGTGTAATAGAGCTGAGCCAGGAGTGCCAGATGTTGCATTGGACCAGATATTGTGTTGATGGATAATTGAGAGTTTACTGTATACTGTATTTATCATCCATCTCCTTGCAGTCTATCATTCTCTCCATCCTTCCATCCATCTGCGGTATCTGTCTGTCTATCTATCTGTCTGTCTGTCCCCAATCTCCTGGTCAGTCTCTCATCTTTCCTTCCATCTGTCTGTCTGTCTGTCTTGCTGGTTATTTATGTCTTCGCATCTGTCTCTGTCTGTATCAGTCTATATCTAGCGATCTGTATCTGTCCATCTATCTGTCTGTCTGTCTATCCATATATATGTGATATATTATGTGATTATATGATATGATGATTATTTAATATTTATGTGATAATTTGTGTGCCAATATGTGATGATGATAATAATAATAATAATAATAGTCATAATGACAGCAGTAGCACAAATAATAATAATAATAATAATAATAATGATAACAATTCCAGTCATAGCCACAGTTGCCCTTGCCTTCCTCCTCCTGCCCATGTGTCAGTACGTCAGTCGACCGTGTTCTGATAATAAGAAGTAGGTGTTTTATGGTGTTTTCTAGTGTTTTATGATGTTTGTGGGCATGAGAGACTGACTAGGAGAGGAGGAGAGTACCTGTAGTGGTAGGAGGCATGTAGACTCTGACTAGGAGAGTGTATGTGTGAGCAGACTGTCCTGATAAGTACTGTAGATGTTTTTTTATTTTATGCTGTTTGTGGGCTTGAGGGACTGACTAGAAGAGGAAAGACAGAGACTGACTAGGAGAGCAAGAGAGTGACTAGAAGAGGAGAGATTGACTAGGAGAGTGTACGGTAATCCCTCGATTATTTGGATGTCCATTGTCTGAACAATCCATTATTTGGATGTCCATTATCTGAACAATCCATTATCCGGATGTCTGTTATCTGAACAATCCATTATCCGGATGTCCATTATCTGAACAATCCATTATCCGGATGTCCATTATCTGAACAATCCATTATCCGGATGTCCATTATCTGAACAATCCATTATCCGGATGTCCGTTATCTGAACAATCCATTATCCGGATGTCCATTATCTGAACAATCCATTATCCGGATGTCCATTATCTGAACAATCCATCAGGATGCAGTGATCTGACTGTTTGAAACCATTTTTCATACATTTTTCCATTTTATCCAGACAAAATACTTGTGTCTGGGTGAAAATTACGGCCGCACAAACATTTTCGCCCGGTTGGGCCATTTTCTTCATGTTTTTTTTCATGTCACTGCATGGTATGGCCCAGCAGTGGTGAGTGCTTGTCTGTGGTTGAAGGGTCTGCTTGACCATAGTAATTGCGTGGCTGTGGTTTATAGGTCTGATTTACCGGATAAGATAGTGTTAAAGAAGAGGAACAAGTGTTGTACAGTACTATACACTGTAGTGGCCTTTTACACTGGCTTTCAAAGTTAGGTTATGTACAAAGGGGAACCAGGGAAGAAGTCCATTATCCTGATGATCCAGTTTCCGAACATGTCTTTGGCTCTATTGCCTCGGATAATTGAGGGATCACTGCATATGTGAATGACGTGGAGGGGGACACGACAGTCAACTTTGTTCAGGTAATATATTATTTGTGTGTGTTCTTACCTAATTGTATCTTTACAGGAATGAGTCAAGCTCATACTGTCCCGTGTCTTAAACCATATTTATCGTACATATCCTTAAATTTGTGAATTGTTTTGGCACACATTATTTCATTCGGTAGTGCATTCCACTGATCAATTGCTTTGTTTGGGAAACTGAATTTCCTCACGTCTTTATCACCTCTCTTCTTATGCAGTGTTTTGCAGTGTCCTCTTGCTGATGCTTCCCCATATGTTAAGTGATCATTTATGTCTATTTTCTCCTTCCCTGATATGCATTTATATAGCATTATCATGTCACCTCTTTTCTTTCTCTCCTGTAGTGTTGGTAGATTCAGTTTATTTAGTCGTTCTTCGTAGCTTAGATCCCTTAAGCTTGGTATCCATCTTGTAGCGGCCCTTTGAACTTTTTCAATCTTGTCTATGTGTTTTTTGAGATGAGGACTCCAGACTACTGATGCATATTCCAGGGTTTGTCTGATGAATGATGTTATTATCCTTCTTAGCATGTCTTCATTTATGTATGTGAATGCTATTCTCATATTTGCAAGCAGTGTATACATGTTCTGTACCTTCTCACTGATGTGGTCAGCCGGAGATAGTCTGTTATTGATAATCACACCTCTCTTTCTGATGTGTGTAGGGTTTTATTTCCTAATGTATAATCCCAGTCAGGTCTTTTTCCACTTTTACCAAACTTGATTACATGACACTTGTCCACATTGAATTCCATTTGCCATGTATTACTCCATTCATGAAGTTTATTTAATTCTTCTTGTAGCTCCCTACAAGAGTCTGTGTTAGTAATTCTCCTTTGTATTTTTGCATCATCTGCAAACATATTTAGATAGCTTTCATTTCCAGTGTTACTGTCTATATCATTTATTTACACTAAAAACATGATTGATGCCAGCATTGAGCCCTGTGGTACTCCACTAGTCACTTCTTTCCATGATGAGTAGTTTCCCCTTAGTACTGTTCTCATTTCTCTTTTTTTTTGAGAAAGTCTTGCATCCAACAAAACAGTTTGCCTCGAATTCCTCCTTGATGGTACAGTTTCCATAAAAGTCTTTGGTGTGGTACTGTGTCAAATGCTTTCTTGAAATCTAAATAGATTCTGTCCACCCATCCTTCTCTTTCCTGTATTGTGTCTGTTACTCTGTCATAGTAGCTCAACAGATTAGTAACACATGATTTTCCTTTTCTGAAACCAAACTGTCTTTCTGTTATCATACTGTGTTCTTCTAGATGATTTACCCAAGCTTTTCTTATAAGCTTTTCTAATACCTTGCTTACAACACTGGTCAGTGATACTGGTCGGTAGTTGAGTGGATTTTGTCTATTCCTTTTCTTGAATAAGGGGACAATATTTGCTTTTTTCCAAATATCAGGTAGTTTACCTTGCCTCAAGGATTTCTTGAAAATTAAAAATAATGGTTTACTTAACTCCTTTGCATATTCTCGTAGCACCCAACATGAAGTTTCATCAAGACCATTTGCTTTTCCTCTGTCTAATTTACTTAACTCCTCCTGTATTACTTTTTTTGATGTTTGTGTATCTGGTAGTATGCGTGGACATGCATGTTCTACATAGTCCCTCTCAAAATTTTTTTCTTCTGTAAAAAATGATTGGAAATTCTTATTTAGTGATTCACAAATATCTTTCTCTTGTGTATAGGTGATTCCCTCGTCTGTAATGGATTGTATTATATCTTTTACTTTGGTTTTGCTTCTGATGTAGCTGTAAAATAGCTTTGGTTGATCACTACTTTTATTTATGATATCCTCCTCAAACTGTGTGTGTGTGTGTATTTACCTATTTGTATTTACCTATTGGTAGTATACAGGAATTGAGCAATGCTCGTGTTGTCCTGTCTCCATATCCACATTTATCAAGTCTACCTTTACACACATGAATGTTTTTCTCATGCACCACCTCTTTGTCTAAGTCGTTCCAAATATTTAAGTATATACCTAATTGTGATATGCACGGAATGTACTATGCTCGTGGGTTTCCGTCGCTGTTTCTCAATAAGTCGAATTTAACTTTAAACTCGTTTAAGTTTTTAGACTGGACGATCTCTTTGTCCAGGCTATTCCATAAGTCTATACTTCTGTAAGGAAAGGTATATTTCTTGATATCCTTCAAGCAGCTTGACTTTTTCAATTTCATTCCATGTCCTCTTGTTGCTCTCTTATCCCATACAAACAGATCTTCTTTGTCAATTTTATCTACTCCCACCATGGTCCTGAACACCGCAATCATGTCTCCCCTCTTTCTCCTTTCCTCTAACGAAGGCAAATCCATTTTTTCCAGCCTCTCTCTGTATGACAGGTCTGTCAGACTGGGGACCATCTTGGTTGCTGTTCTTTGTATTCTCTCAATCTTGTTTATATCTTTCTTTTTGTGTGGGCACCACACTACCGCTGCATATTCTAACCTGGGGCGGATCATGGCCACTATCAATTTTTTCATCATTTCCTCATCTATATAATGAAATGCTACTCTTATGTTAGTCAAGAGCTTATAAGTCTCTCCAACTATCTTGTTAATGTGCTTTTCTGGTGACAAACTATCTTGGACCAGCACTCCCAAATCTTTCTCTTCTCTCCTTTTTGTGATTAATTCATTACCCAAAAAATAATTCAGTGATGGTCTCCTGGTACTTTTACCCATTTCCAATATTTTACATTTCTTTACATTAAATTTCATTTCCCACGTCCGGCTCCAATTGTGTATCCTATCCAAATCCTCCTGCAGTATTTTACAATCCTCCTCAACCTCTATCTTCCTCAAGATCTTTACATCATCAGCAAACAGACTTGCATAACTGTTCACTCCATCTGCCATATCATTTACGTAAATCAGGAACATTACTGGCGCCAACACTGAGCCTTGAGGGACTCCACTTGTTACCTCCCTCCATCCAGACATCTTTTCCTTTATTACTGTCCTCATTTGTCTGTCTCTCAAAAAGTCTCTCATCCATTCCAGAAGTATCCCCTTTAGTCCTCCTATATATTCTAGTTTCCACATTAGTCTCTTATGAGGTACCTTGTCAAAGGCCTTCTCTAAGTCTAAGTACACACAATCCACCCAACCATCTCTCTCCTGTACCACATCAATCGCTCTTGAGTAAAAGCTCAATAAGTTTGGAACACATGACCGTCCACTTCTGAATCCAAACTGACATTCAGCCAAAATATTCATCTCTTCCAGATATTTTATCCATCTGTCTTTCAGGATTCTCTCACACAGTTTTGCGACCATGCTGGTTAGAGACACTGGTCTATAATTCAGGGGTTCTTCCCTGTTTCCTCCCTTGTAAATTGGTACCACATTTGCCCTCTTCCATTCTTTTGGCACTTTCCCCTCTTCCAGTGAGCATACAATTAAGCTCTGAATTTTATCCGCCAGTTGTTCTCTGCATTCCTTCAGTACCCAGTTAGAAATTCCATCAGGTCCTGGGGCTTTCCTTACATCTTGAGTTTCCAGTAATTTATACACTTCCTGTACCTCCACTTTTATATCTTTCATCACCGGAACATTTCTAATCACTCCCTCCCCTTCCACAAGCTCCTTTTCTTTAGTGAAAACTGACTGGAAACGTTTGTTCATTATTTCTGCTTGCATTGCCGCATCCTTAAAGACCTCTCCTTCTACTTTCAGCTTGGAGATTCCTTCCTTTTGTTTCAGTTTGCCATTAACAAATCTGTAAAACAGTTTGGGTTCATCCTTGCATTTGTCAATTATACCTTTTTCAAAATTCCTTTCTTCTTCCCTACGTATTCTTGTGTATTCGTTTCTTGTTCTTTTATATTCTTCCTTTGTTCTGTCGTTACCTCTCTTTCTCCAATTGTTCCACGACTTATCTCTCTCTTTTTTTTGCTATCATACACCTTCTATTAAACCACTCCTTTTTCCTGTTTTCTTTCCCTCTTACTCTTGGTACAAATTTTTCCACTCCCAAATTATAGAGGTCTAGAAAGATATCCCACTTCCTCTGTATCTCTCTTGTTTCTCTGAATTTTCTCCAATCCGCATTTTCAAAAAAGTTTCTCAATCCTGTAAAATTTGCTTTGCCAAAGTTGTATCTTCCCTGTCTATGAAGCTCGTCTCTTGGCACGACGTTTCCTATTAACATCTGGAACTCAGTGACCACGTGATCACTTTTTCCCAAAGGACAGAGATATTCCAATGACTCTATTACATCGGGTTCTTTGGTGAAGAGTAAATCTAACCTTGCTGGTGTGTCCTCACCTCAAAACCGTGTCTCTTCTTTGACCCATTGCGTCATCACATTATTCATTATTATATTTGATAACATAGTGCCCCACGAATCCTCGCCGCCTCCCGAGTACCATTCCTCCCAGTTCACCTCATTACAATTAAAGTCACCCACCAAAATTATATTATTGCTTTTCTCAATTATTTTTTGCAAGTAGCTAGCCATATCTGACAACATCTCATGGTATTTGTCATCCTTCCATGCTCTCGTCTTTGGGGGAACATACACTACCGCCATATCTCTCTTAACATTCTCTCCAGTTTCTAATTTCATATATATCACTTCAGGCCTGCCTTCTCCCATTTCCACAGTATCTACATTTATCTTGTTCTTCACTGCTATCATCACTCCTCCTCCCTTTTTTTCTTTTCTGTCTTTTCTCCACAGTTTGTATTTACCATCTCCCAAATGAACATCAATATCTTCTCTTAATTTGGTCTCTACAAAGCACATGACATCAGGTTCATGTTCTCTCAAGAAATCATTAATTTCGATCCTTGTCGATATGAAACCATCAACATTAGTATATATCACCTTCAAATTATTTTTGACATTATTAATACCCTCTTCTCTCCTACTCTCTGTCCGTACCACTTCCTCAACTTCTGATCTTTCACAACCATCCCCCCTAGTTTCCTTCACTTCTATTTCCTTAAATACCATTTCCTTACTTTCATATCCAATACTCTCCAAAAAAAAGTATTACGTTCTTCCTCTGTCCTCTTATCATTTTTTTCCTTTACTTCTTCCTTTAATGATTTTAAAACTTCTCTTTCTTCTTCATTCAGATCTTTTCTTATTATAATATTTTCCATCCCCGCCTCTTTGCTTAATTTCCAGGTCACTTTAAGTATCTCATTTATTACACTTTCTGATGTAAACTTGACTCTCATTGGTCTTGTTTCCCCTTTCTTATAAGGCCCCATCCTCCTTACTTCCTCAATTTCTTTTACCCACTTGTCTCCTTCGGGGTCAATCTTGCTTAATATTCCTCTCACCATGTTCGTGTCTCTCTCGAGTCTTGCGAACCTAACCTTTTCTTCCTCTTCCCTGTTTCCAAATACTACCACACATCTGTTCCTTTCTACAGTTTCTCTCACTATTTTCTCATTTTTCTTCAGTATTTTCACTACATTTTCTTCCATTTCTTTCTTGTTCATTTCCCTTTCTTCCTGGATGATCTCTCTTAAGCTGACCACTTCTTTCTGTTCTTCTTCTACGTGTGCCCACTTTGCCTTATGTTCTTCTAATACTTTACTCACCTTCTCCGTTTTATTAGTACTCTCTTCAAGTTTCCTCCTCAGTTCAACATTTTCCCTCTTCAAATTCCTAATCTCTTCATTGGCTGTTTCATTGGACTGGATCAGACTCTGTATGGTGGTTTCCGTATTTCCTGACACATCCTTTATCACTAGATTCTCTACTTTTTTTTCGAGTTCACTAATCCTCATAATTAATGTTTTCACCAGGTCCATGACATTAGTATTAGCATCAAATCCTTGAAATTCCATTCCCTCATTGTTTACATTTTCGGCCATGTTTAATGTAAAGTACAGTAATCCCGCATTTTTTGCGGATTTTTTGTCTACGGTTTTGCCCTCTCGCGGATTTTCTTAACATTAATAAGTTCAACTAAAATATCCTTGAATATACAGAAAACAAAAAATTTGAAATTCCCGCAGCTTCCAATTGTAGAGCGGTAAACTCACGCCACCCTCTGTCCCTTTCCTGCGGCCCCTCTGCCAGTGTTACCATATGTAGCATAATTTTATTCTTTTAGCATAATTTTGATCAAATTTTCGAGTCTGGAATATTTTTTAGCATATTAGAAGTTTTAGAATCATTCTAGCATAATAAAGAATGGAATGGAATATTTTTGGAATAATTTTATAAAAGCTACAAATCAGAGAGAGAGAGAGAGAAAAAGAGAGAGAGAGAGAGAGGGAGAGACGAATAAGGTAAGAAGATGTTTGAATAGTTGGTTACTTTCAGTTTGGGCTTGGTTGGGTTGGATTAGGTTAGGTTAGGTTAGGTTAGGTTGGATTAGGTTAGGTTAGGTTTTAGGTTAGGTTCGGTTTGGTTCGGTTAGGTTAGGATAAGTTTGAGCTTTGTACTTTACCCATGAAACCTAGGTTTTTCCGATGGATTTTGGTATGATTCATTCGATTTTCAGCTTCATTTCAGTCGGAAATGACCATTTTCTGTTTCCCCCCCTCCCTATAACCTCTGATTCCCCAAAGATCCCCCATTATTGCAGGGGGATGGGGGGGGGTCTTATCTCAAAATCTGGTTATTTCTGACGGAAATGATGCTCAAAATCGAATGAATCACATCAAAATCCATCAGAAAAAAGTAAGTTTCGTAGTTTCGTGGGAAAAAGCAGTATGGGCAGAAACCGATATTTATCCTCTTACTGTATGTAGGTTCATTTTAATATTTCCATAGTAAACAATACATAATTAATATGTTGCACGAATATGTATAGAATTTTATCATTTTGCTTCAAGTTAGCATAATTCATTTTTTACTTGGAACAGATTTGCTCAATCTAGCATAATTTTTTCATTGCCCTAGCATAATTTCGTTGTTTGGATATGGCAACACTGCTCTCTGCCCCGCATTCCTCAGTCCACGCCTGACTGCCTCACGTGTATGGTGTACTTGTAACCGCAGTATGATACGAGCCTCTTGCCTCCCACTTGCTTTCCACATGGCCCCAGGACGTAAGCCAGCCTCACCAAAGGCTAATAATACAATTAGTAAGAACTCCAAAGTGACAAAACGATCAAGAAAAGTTATGACCTTAGCAGAGAAAATTATGTTACTGGACAAGCTAAGAAACGACCGTGGGAGTGTTTGCTATCACCAGTTAATGCATCTTTTTATTTTGTATTGTTTTGTGAATAAATGTGTAGATAATTGTGTATTACAGTACGGTGTGTACGTTTTTCCTTCATAATGGAGTATGTGCTTTCAATCTTGTAAGAAGGTATTTCGGGATGAGTATGGAGGTTTCGGGACAATTCGCAGTCACAACAAACACAAAACAATTCGCCTTCATTAATGAAGATAGCTATGGGTGACGCTAGAATATAATTCAAAGGCAACTACAGCGAGGAAGAAACAAGTTAATTATTGACTAAAGGAGCAACTAATAAATAATATCCAGAACCTACGCTACTGAACATAGACTTTGCTGGATCCCCCTGAAATATAGTTATTAAAGTATTGATTAATTAATAAGTATATTGATAAAAGTATTGATTAGTATATTTATAGAATGGCGGGGAATCGTCCAGGGTGCGTATTGTTCTGAAGGGGAATCGTCCATGTTTTGACGTGGAATTGTCTGATGGCGAATTGTCTCACAATCAGTATGGACATGGACTGTGTGATGGGCAGCATGGTGGACACAAGTGTAAGTTTCAATTGTTAATAGAGTATTCGCGGAATTGACTTTTCGCGGGGGTTACAAGAACGTAACTACCGCGAAATATGCGGGATTACTGTACCAAAACAGCTGTTACCGAATAAGCCACAAACATTCATGTATACTATTGCCAACAAATCTTTACATTTTTGGTAGTCTACTAACTTTCATTATTTTAAATTTAAAGAAAGACCCTAGGAGACAGGACAGACAAAATTCCTGAAACTACTCAAGGTTAGGAGCGATGGCTGGGACGTCCGCTCTCTCCGGCTGTTCGTGTGCGTGTGTGTGTGTGTGTGTGTGTATGTGTGTGTGTTTTATGGTGTTTGTGGGCATGATAGACTGACAAGGAAAGCATCTGGAGGAGGTGGGGGCATGGAGAGAGTGGAGAAACTGAGAGACTGACTAGGAGAGGAGAGATTGATTTAGGAAGTGCATGAGTGAGCTTTAGTGTTCGGTGGGGGCGGTACCCTTTATTGATTCATTCATTGTACAGTAGTGATATTCTGTTCCATGGTAACTCTGCAGTGAGTGACAAGCCAAATGATTTCATGTAAACCAGGAATTCATTTAATACACTGGGTGGTAACCTTATAGTCAACCAATTTGTGTTCTCAGGATGTAAAAACTGGGTTGACGGAGGTTTAGTGCCTCTCCCTGGAAAACAGCTAACTAAAAAGGCAAACAAAATGCCCCGGACTAGAACAGACCAACAGGTGATGACCAAAGACATTACAGAGGACATGGTAAGGATGCAAATGATAATGTGAAAGAGAGAGAGATTGTCCAGGAGCTTGAGAGTGCAAAAGTGAACATATGTGGATTGACTGAGACTAAATGGGAGGTTAGAGTGTGAGAGAGTAGGAGTGTAGATGGGGTGTATGTGTGGGAGTAGGTGAAACTGAGAGAGCAAAAGAGGGTGGATGTATTGTTGTGTGCAAGAGATGGAAGGAGAATATAAGAGAGTATGGATCAGTTGGTTCAAGGATTGTGTGGGTAAGATTAAAAGTAGAAATACAATCATGGGCAATTGTGTGTGTATATGCACCAGCGGAAGACCCGTGCTTGTAGAGTGAAAGGAGTTCTGGGCAAATGTGGAAGTGTGCATGGAAAAGTTTGAGAAGAATGAGAGAGTGTTTTTGATTGGAAATATGAATGGAAAAGTAGGGAATGTGAAGGTGGATGGGGTAGTTCGTGAGTGAGGTGTGCCTGCAGAAGTGGATGAAAATAGCAGTGCTTTAGTGTACATCTGTGCAAGAAGGGGGAAAGAGATCTGTAGGATAGAAGTAGTGGAGGAAGTGAAGAATGTCAAAATGGGGAATGCCCAAGGAATTGATGGGGAGTGTGGTGAAATGCTGAAGCTTGGGGGAGAGGTACTAGTAGAATGGATATGGAAGATGTGTAGATTGGCCCTGGAAGTAGGTACTGTACAGTCCCAGTAGATTGGAAATCCAGTATTATAATTCCCCTGTACAAAGGGAAAGGGGGAAAAGGAAGTGTCTGGTAATCATAGAGGCATTTGTTTTCTGAGTTTAATAGGAAAAGTATATGGTAGGATGCTTATTGACAAAGTTAGGGAAGTAACAGAGGAATTATCTGGAGAAAAACAAGGAGGTTTTTGGAAGGGAAGAGGTTGTGTAGAACAGATATTCATCCGTAGATCTTTAGTGGAAATGTTTTCTAAAGAAGGGAAGGAAGTTGTATGCAGCCCTCAAGGATTTGGAGAAAGCATATGAGAGTGGATAGACAAGGAATGTGGAAAATATTAAGAATATATCACAAAAGTGATGGTATCTAGGGCTGGTGGCGGTACCGTCAAAGAAGGAGATTGGCCATGTGCGATTTGCCACGGGCATGGGAAGTATTTCCATCTTGTCATGTCTGTGATAAATGGGTGAATAAGAGATCAGATGTTGAATGAAAGATAAAATGGTAGTAGTATCAGAGGTAGACTGCGAGATAATGCTGATTTCATGTGTGCGGTGTGTCGGGGAGAGCAGGTGGGGATTGTCATGCATGAAAGGATTGAACTTGCTGGTGAGTCTCTTAAGTGTGTGGAAAAATTTCGTTGTTTGGGAGACATGTTATGTGCTGGAGATGGGGCTGGAGCTAGCTCTGTGACTAAACTGAGGAGTGGTTGGAAGAAGTTCAGGGAACTGTTGCCTCTCCTGACATTGAGAGGGCTCTCCCTCCATGCTAAGGGATCTCTGTATGCAACATGTGTAAGGAGTGTAATGCTGAATGGTAGTGAGACCTGGGGAGTGAAGGAAGAGGATACTCGCAGGATCAGTTGTACGGAAATGACAATGATTAGGTGGATGTGCAGTGCATCTCTGAATGCGAGGCCTAGGGGAACTAGGTTTATGATGGAATAGTTGAGGGATATGATGGGACTGGAGTGTATGAGTGTATTGGTGTTGTGATGAGGAGAGGTAGATTGAGATGGTTTGGACATGTGGAGAGGATGGGGGATGATAATTGGATGCAGAAAATGAGTAGTGATCATCATCATCATCATCATCATCATCATCTGGACCTCCATCCCACCCTAGGGCAGGGTGAGGAGCAGCAGTGTCCAGAAGTGTTATTGTTAGGAATAGCATTGCGAGAGGGTGACCGAAAAAGACCTGGGACAAGGTCATTAGTGGTAGGTGATAGCGACCATCATCCACTCACTTGATGTAGTGCTGCCTACTTCTTCGATAGCCTATATCATTCTTTTTCTGTGCCTGCCCTCCTCTCTTCCTATTTCTCCCAACTTTCCTGTCACTTCTTATTGCTTTTCTTTCCTTTACAGGCGGCTTTACATTGAGTGAGAAGCCAAATGGTTTCCTGTAAGCTAAGAAACCATTTACAACGCTGGATGGTAACCATATAACCACACCATACATGCTCCCTACATGTCAGCAAGTGAGTTGGTGGAGGGTTAGTGCCCCTCCCAGTAAACAAATAACTCAAAGTCAAATGGCCATCCCTTACGGGATTATGGCATCTGGCAATAGATAGATAGATAGATGAGGTCATTTAGTGTGACCTCAGAAATAAGGGACTGAATAGGGAAGCTGCCAGAATCCGAGCACCACAAGAGCCGCCTTTAGGTGACCAAGGCCGACACATGGAAGCATGTTGGAGCCTTCAGAAATGAATGAATGGTATAGGGTAAATGGGAAGCTGTTGAATGCCATGAAGAATATGTATGAGAATGCTAAGGCTGCAGTGCGTGTGGATGGTGAAGTGAATGAATTTTTCTGTCTGAATGTTGGATTGAAACGGATGTGTCTTGACTCCATGGTAGTTCAGTCTGTATATGGATGGAGTTAGAAAAGAGATACATGGTAGGGCCGTGGATGTTAGATCGGCCTTAATGAGAGGGGGCAGCGTTTAGAAACTTCCTGTTCTGTTGTTTGCAGATGATACTGTATTGGTAAGTGAAGACGAAGGGGAACTGTAATGCTTGACGAATGAGTTTAGAAGAATGTGTAGGAAATGGAATCTAAAGGTGAATGTAGGAAAGAGTAACATTATGATCTTCGAGAGAAATGGTGTCACTGAATGGACAGTGAGGCTGGATGATGAGGAAGTGGAAAATACGAGTGCATTTAAGTTCTTAGGTAGTGTGAGTAGTAATGATGGAAGTTTGGAGGATGAAGTGTTGGAAAGGGTGCAACAGGGAAGAAAGGTTGCTGTTTTTTTTTAAAGCAGTGATAGAAATAGGAAAGTGAGCATGGAAGTAAACAAGTTTCTGCTTGACAGTATTGTGGTACCAACTCTAATGGTTGGATGTGAAGCTTGGACCTTGCTGGAAGGATACAGGTCAAGAGTGAGAGCAGAGGAAATGAGTTGTTTGAGGGGAGCATGTGGAGTTGCATGGAGAGACAGACTGACAAATGAGGAGGTGAAGGAGCATTGTGGTGTGGATGTGGATATGATAGAAGGCATTAGAAGAAATACATTGTGGTGGTTTGGCAATGTTGAGAATATGGAGATCGACAGACTAATGAGGAGAGTGTATGTGAGTGAGCTGGAGAGGGGAAGAGGGAAGGAGAGGCTGAGGATGAGATGGAGAAATGGAGTGGAAAGGTATATGAGAGACGAGTGCGTGAGCTGGGGGAAGGGCAGTGAAGTGGCGAGGGACAGGCGACATGGAGGTGATTTGTTTGTGGCCACCCCTTACGGGATTAAGGCGTCTGGCAGTAGGGAGATAGATAGACAAATAATGAGTGAGTTGTCGTGCTCCGATAATATACGTTGGTGTTTTTTGGTGATTGTAGGCTTGAGAGACTGACTGCGAGGGGCGAGAGATGCAGTGTGAGATGTAGAGACTGACTAGGAGAGTTTATGTGTAAGAGTGAGGTGGAAGGGGACAGAAGTATGCTGAAATGTGTTTTTCTGTGTTTTATGATGTTTTATGGTGTGTGGATATGGGCTTGAGAGACTGACTAGGAGAGGATAGACTGGCTAAGAGAGTGTCTGTGTGAGCACAAAACCCAGGACAAGGTGAAGAGACTGACTAGGAGAGTATGTGTGAGTGAAGTGGAGGGAGAGACAAGAAGTATGTTTAATGGTGTTTTTCTTTGTTGTATGGTGTTTGTGGGCTTGAGAGACTGACTAGGAGAGTGGCTAGGAGAGGAGAGACTGACTAGGAATGTATATGGTGTGTGGATATGGGCTTGAGAGACTGACTAGGAGAGGATAGACTGGCTAAGAGAGTGTCTGTGTGAGCACAAAACCCAGGACAAGGTGAAGAGACTGACTAGGAGAGTATGTGTGAGTGAAGTGGAGGGAGAGACAAGAAGTATGTTTAATGGTGTTTTTCTTTGTTGTATGGTGTTTGTGGGCTTGAGAGACTGACTAGGAGAGTGGCTAGGAGAGGAGAGACTGACTAGGAATGTATATGTGTGGGTGGAATGGAGGGGGAGACCAGGGATAAGAAGGAGGGATGGAGAGATTGAGAGACTGACTAGGAGAATGTGTATGTGTGTGTACATTATGTGTATGTTTGTTTTAATCCTGTGTATGTGTTTTAAAGTTTTTTTTTTTTCACAGAATATTGTTTGGTGTGTGTGTTTGTGTGTGTGTGTGTATATATATATATATATATATATATATATATATATATATATATATATATATATATATATATATCAGTGTATATATATATAATGTCTGTCTGCCTACCTGTGTGTCTGTGCATATGTATACTTGTATGTGTGTGTATTTTTTTTACAGGGCTGTGGAATCGGTACCCAAAACACCCGACCCCAGCTCTGACTTCCTTGATCTCCTGTGTGTCCGACTCTGTCTCCGACCCCTTAGGGTTTCTCTGTAATAAATTTGCCATGATGACTTACACGTGATGTCATTCCATCACAACTGCATGAAGCATCAAGCTGCTTTTAAAACCCATGTTCTTAAAAGTTAGACTTTAATGGTTGTAGCCACAATATGACAAAATGATAGTTTCTTAAATCTGCTGATTGTGGTGTCTATTTACATTCTGTTCTTGTTGTGCCATTGACAGATGGTAGCACCTATGTTTATGTTGATTATAAACAAAGAACAAGAGACCAACAAACAACTCCTAAATAAAATGTGGAAAGTAAGAGAAATGAAAATAGGACTGCAGCAGCGACAAGAAATAAAACTAAAGGAGCTGTTGTTCGAAAGGCAGTAGCTCCACATTACATCTACATCATGTTTAAAAATTCTCTACTAGTGGTCAGAGCCGGAGTCAGAGTTGGGACATTTTTACCAACTCCGACTCCGATTCCATCATCACCATAATTGTTTCTTACTCCAACCCGATTTTGACTTCACAGCCCTATGTTTGTATGTGTACTTCTATGTATGTACATGTTTTATCAGTGTTTTAATAGGTGTTTTTTCCACAGGATCTCATTTGGTGTGTGTGTATGCATATATGTGTATGTATGTATGTCTGTGACTGTACATCTCAACAGTTACTTCAACAAACAAGGGATGAGGCTATGGCACACCTAATGTCTGACTTGGCTCGTATCTCTGACTGGGGTAAAAATAATCTGGTTGTTTTTAAAGCATCTAAGACTCAGTTCTTACACCTATCAACCCGACAAAATCTTCCACAGGTATACCCACTAATGTTTAATAATATTCAGCTTAATCCTGCATCATCCTTGAACATGCTTGGGGTTTCATTTACTCGGGACTTATCTTGGAAAGATCATATTACATCTCTTGTAAAATCTGCTTCCAAGAGATTGGGTGTGCTAAGCCGACTCCTCTCTTTCTTTACCCCTGCACAATTTTTGACTCTATACAGGGGTTTTATCCACCCCTGTGTGGAGTACAACTCTCATGTGTGGGGAGGCTCCCCACATACAGCTCTTCTCAATAAGGTGGAGTCAAATGCTTTTCGTCTCATTAACTCTCCTCCTCTTACTGACTCCCTTCAACCTCTGTCTCTTCGCCGCACTGTTGCATCTTTATCTCTTTTCTATCGCTACTTTAATGGTCACTGCTCCTCTGAACTGTCTGCTTGCATTCCTCCACCTCTACGACGGGCGCGTAGCACCCGTCTGGCAGCAAATTCTCATCCCTTTTCTGTCCAACTCTCTAATGCAAGAGTTAACCGTTACTCCCAGTCTTTCATTTATGCAACAGGTCAGCTCTGGAACTGTCTCCCTCTGTCTGTATTTCCTGCTGCTTAGGATCTCCAGTCTTTCAAACGCAGTGTGTCCAGGCATCTCAAAATGATCGGATCTTGAATTTGGCTCTCTATTGTATTTTGTTTTTCTCCTGAAGGGAACTGTTACTGTGGACTCATGGCCTTTGGTTCCTTCTTCCTCGCATAAAAAAAAAAAAAAACATACTGTATATGTGTCTGTGTATGTGCATGTGTGGATTATTTCCACATACAGGCAAACCCCGATTTATGATACGCCTAAATGTGATACCCCAGAATAACGCTGGAAAAATACCACCCTACCCCTCCTACTGTAGGCCTACCCCTGTTTTTTTTTTTTTTTTTTTTTTTTTTTTTTTTTTTTTACTTAAATTTTGTGTTTAAGTTGATTTATAAACTATTTTTAGACCATTTGTTTTAGTCATTGGTGGGTTGAACACTCATTTGGGGTACGGATTCTCGCCCATCCGACGAGGCACATAACAGTGCGGACAACTAGGCAACCCAATAAGGATTATTTCATGTTTGACCATTGAACATCTTATCTATCATTGAATACATAATAATTTTTAAGAAATATTAATAATTATGAAATCATTAAAGAGTAAATATTTCATGCTTTGATGAAAACCGACATCAGTAAATCATGTTTATACATTCAGAGTGTTCAAAGAAAAACGCTTTGAATTTATATGGGTTTTCCAAATAAATGTAGGAAAATAAGAGAGAAGAAGATAAAGGAGCTCAGCAACCAGAACAGTAAGTAAAACGACATAAAGAAAGGCCGTTGAAAAGGCTACTGCGATTGCATCATCGATCGATAAATGATGCGTTTACAGTTGGGCAGTTCAAGGAAAAACGCTTTAAAAATTCAAAGGAATTTCTAAGTCTGTCTGCCTATTTATTGCCAGTCGCCTTAATCCCATAAGGGGTGGTTACAAACAAATCGCCTACATGTCGCTCTGTCCCCCGCCATTTCACTGCCCTGCTCCCAGCTCACACCCCCCTCTCTCATATCCACCCTATCCCTCCATCTCATCCTCTGCCTCCCCCTGCCTCTCCCTCCCTCCACCTCACGCACATACACTCTTCTCATCAGTCTCTCACTCTCCTTCCTCTCCACATGGCCAAACCACCTTAATGTGTTTCTCCTAATGCTTCCTATCACATCCACATCCACACACACCACTCCTTCATTTCCTCATTTGTCAGCCTGTCTCTCCATGTGACTCCACAAGGTCCTCTCAAATAACTCATTTCCACTTCTTTCACTCTTGACTTCTGTCCCCCCAACAACGTTCAAGCTTCACTTCCATATGTTAGAGTTGGTATAACAATACTATAGTGTAGTAGCTTTTTCACTTCCATGCTCACTTCCCTGTTTCTTATCACTGCTTTGAAGGAGCCAGCAACCTTTCTTCCCTGCTGCACCCTTTCAAGCACTTCACCCTCTAAACTTCCATCCTTACTCATCACACTCCCCAAGTACTTAAACTTACATTCTCCATTTCCTCCTCATCCAGTCTCACTACATTCACTAACTTCACTTCTCTCGAAGACCATAACTTTACTCTTCCCTACATTCACCCTTAGATTCTGTTTCCTATACACTCTCCCAAACTCATCCACCAAGCCTTGCAGCTCCCCATCATCTTCACTTAACAACACAGTATCATCTGCAAACAAGAGTACAGGTAGTTTTCAAACACTGCCATCTCTCACTAGGGCCACTCCAACATCCACTGCCCTACCTTGCATCTCTTATATAACCCCATCCATATACAGATTGAACAACCATGGAGATGTGACACATCCCTGTTTCAAACCAACCTTCAAATAGAAAAATTCACTCAGTTCACCATCCACGTGCACTGTAGCCTTAGCACCCTCATACATACTCTTCAAGGCATTCAACAACTTCTCATCTACTCCATATATTCTTAATACTTTCCACAATCCTTGTCTGTCCATCTTGCCATATGCTTTCTCCAAATCCATGAATGCCACGTACAAATTCTTTCCGTTCTCTAGAAACTCCACTAAGGATCAAAGAATGAATATCTGATCTGCTGAACCTCTTCCCTTCCTAAAACCGCCCTGTTCTTCTCCAACTAATTCCTCTGTTTTTTCCCTAACTCTGTCAATAAGTATCCTACCATATACTGTAGTTTTCCTATTACACTTTGTATAGGGGAACAATTATACCTGACTTCCAATCCTTCGGGACTCTTCCTTCCTCCTAGGCCAACCTGCACATCTTCCACATCCATTCTACTGCTATCTCTCCCCCATGCTTCAGCATTTCACCATACACTCCATCAATTCCTGGGGCTTTCCCCATTTTAGCATTCTTCATTGCTTCCACAACTTCCATCCTACTGATTTCTTCCTCTCTTTTCACATCCCTCCTTCTCCCAGCCATTCCCCAGCCACTTATACTTCCATTACTTTCATTCTCTATGTTCAACAATTTGTTGAATTGTTCTCTCCATCTGCTCACTTTTTCTCCCTTCTCCACTAGTAATCTACCATTTTTATCTACTCCCCAACTAACTTTTTTGGTACCCTGTCTGACTCTCTTCACCTCTTTTCAGAACATTTTCCTACAGTCCCTCCACTTTACACTCAAATTCCTTCCAAATTCCTCATCCACTCTCTTCTTACTGTCTCTCACCAATCTTTTCACCTCTCTCTTCCTCTCTGCATACAACTCTCTCTTCCGTCTCTCAACTTCTTCCACGTCCCTGTTTCTCATCCACTCACTATATGCTTTCTTCTTCTGTGCAACAGCCTCTCCCACCTCTTCATTCCACCATGCTTTTCCCTGCATACCCTTTCGTCTTCTCTTCACCGCACACACTACCTCACATGCTGCACAGATTTCTTCTGTGAATGTCTCACACACACGTTCCACGTCTCCCATCTGCTCCAGTCTTGTTCTTACCCAATCGGTCCTCCACTTCCCTCTTATATTCTGCCTTTTTTCCATCCTCTTGTAGCTTTTCTACCCTCCTGGTAAGAATTTCTTTCCCCTGTCCTTACCTACTTCTATTTCTCCATTTCATTTGTACTTTTATTTTGACCACCACCAAGTCGTGGTCCGAAAGTCCACTCCCCCAACCTCTATTTACTCTATACAGTATACTCTTTCTAAGTAAATGTTGGAAAATAAGAGAGAAGAAAATTAAGGAGCTCAGCAACCAGAACAGTAACTAAAACAACGTAAAGAGGGGCCGTTGTAAAGGCCATCCCGATCGCATTATCGATTGCACTCCCAGTCAAGAGAATTTCCTTTCAAAACATCAGCGATTTTCCATCACAACATTTCGCACCTTGGATGGTTCTGCGTCATTCACACATTATTATTATGCATAACAGATGTTTATTTAATTGCTCTGGGACCGTCTGATGATGCGATTGTATACAATGCTGCTGCTTTTTCTCCTCTGAGTTTGAGTGCAAGTCAGTGATCGCATTTTCCAGAGACCTTGACTGGGTACAAGTGAGATGGGCACTGTTTTCAGGCTTAGGTTAGCTTCCATTACAGCTGTTAGGCCAATTAGATTGGCTTTAAACCTTTTTTGGACTCATTAGGGTGGGTTTAAGACTTGGTTAGGAGGGTAAACTCAAGGTTCAAATACGCATCCCTATATTTTACGTGTTAAATCTACCCCGAGGTACGATACCCTGTCTAGCAATGGATTTTTCCTTAACAATTTGCATCGTTAAACCAGGGTTTGCCTGTACATTTTTTTTTTTTTTCACAGAATATCATTTGGTGTGTGTTTATGTATGTTTATGTCTGTCTGCCTGTCTGTGTCTGTACCTGTTTGTGTATGTTTGTATGTGTATTTCTGTGTGTACCTGTATGTACAGTACATGTGTTTTATCTCCATGTATGTGTTTTAATGTGTGTGTTTTCCATAGGATGTTGTTTGGTTTGTTTATCAGTTATATGGCCTACAGCCAGCTCTGCTACAATGCACGGTTCTAGAACACGGAAATCATATAAAGCGAGAGGCACCTGTTTATGTTTTAGAATCTTACTGTGTGGAAAATTGTTGCATATAACATGGATTATCAGGCGATGACGCATTGCTAGCAGTGTGTCGTCATGGTCCACTGAACATTTCTCCTCCACTTGAGCCTGCCCTGTCCCCGCGCTGTGACTGTACTCGTGCTGTGTGTGACCCCCTCCCCCCCACTTAAGGGTGTATCATGTGATACCTTATATGAGGTTTGCAAAAGAAACGAGAGTATGTTGGCACGATATCGTGGTAAATGTCAACAGTATTTTTTGCAAGCATGGGATCCATTTGGACGGATTCTCATACGAGGTACAAAACAGTGTGACCAGCTAGACAACTCAAGTGAATTTTTCTCGTTTTAGCACTGATCATCTAACGTATCAAAGAATACTTAATTATATTTTTAAATAAATATTAAAAATTATGAAAGCCTTGAGGAGTAAAATTATATTTCATGCATTGATGAAGACTGTGATGATGTCGATAAAATAATAATGTATTTACATTTGGGGACTCGGCTGCCAGGCACACCCCGTGAGGCAAACACAACAGAGGAGAGCAATACCTCTGTGCAGTACAGCATCTTCAGCACCCACACAGCTTCACCAGTGAAATACAACGGCTTCTGCTCAGATTTCCTGGACTAGGGCTGCTGAATTCATCCTCATTCAAAAACTGAGGCAATTTTAACCAATGGGGTCCCTTGGAAATTATGTCTGTTTATGTACAGTGCTGCATCCCCTTCTTCTCAGCTGAGTTGGTGATTGCATTCTTCAGTGACCTTGACTGGGTGCAAGTGAGATGGACACTGGCAATAGTGTGAGAAGAAACATCATCACCGACAGTATGAGAAATATGTGTGATAATGTCTGTGTCAGGTTCCATGGAACTTTTCCATGAAAAACCTCATATGAGTTACCATGTGACTCCACATTTTAATGCCGCCAAGCTTGACCCGCAACATCTTGCATTCAAGGTGAGAAAAATTGCAGTGTTTGCATGTTATAATGTCTTTTTTAGGTAGGTAAATGTCCTGAAAAAATCATGAAAATGATGGTGGATTTGGAGCTGGCTTGGGTCCCATGAAACCCTTTAACCCGCCGTGTCCCGTTGAAGTATTTATATGTCCACACGTTTTGTCACTATCAGTCCCATTGATGTATATAAACGTGCATCAGTTGGAAGGTCCCTAATTTGCACAAATTTCAATTTTCGCGCGTGATTTTTGGTACATATACACGGGACACCTTTCTCTGCAAGATGCAAGGCAGGGACAATGCCTTACCCCGCATGACCTTTCCCCCCCCCCCCTTCCTGCTGGCAATTCACTTTTTACCAGTGACCTGGCCAGTAAAGACATGTCGTTCCACGGTATGAAATTCAAGGCCAGAGTGATTCCCCAATCAATGACAGTGTGGAGGACAAAGTTAACGTAGGATTAGAGGAAGAAAAAGTCAGAAATGATGATCAGGTAATGTCGCCAAAAAGGGTCAGGTATGTTGATGTGTTTGGTGAGTGAAACAAAGCTTTTATTGCCTGTATTACTGTGTGAAAACCATTATACTCTCGTACTACATATAAATTCATACCAAATAAATACAGTAATCCCTCTAATATCAGAACGCCCAATATCCGAACATCCCCGCTAACCGGACATAATCATCCTGGGATCCAATATTCCCAAAATGGGCCAAAAACCGCAAAAAATTCGAAAAAAGTCTGACTTTTTTCCCACCCGTAATTTGAAATTGCCGTGTGGCGCCGAACAGCTGTTACACCATGGTCCCTTCACCCCTTCCTTCCTCCCCCCTCCCCCCTCCCCTGTCAGGGTTGCCATGTGGTATTTTTCATTACCAAGTGTGGGCCAATTTGGTAATGAAAAATTCGTTTGGTAATGAGTCAGAATAATGCATTACCAAATGGATTTTTCACATGTATGAGGATACACAGGATGGAGATGGTGGATTGCTTGCTCTCTCTGATTAATCTGCTACCCTACATAGCGTGAAAATAATCAACATGGTGTTAGTTATAAGGAGAGTGATTACATGTATTTCCACTTGTATATATAATTAGTGAAGAATATATGCTAGCTTTACGAATTTGGTAATGAAAAGTTATATTTGACAATGAAAGTTGAGGAGATTGGTAATGTGGCTGTTGCGATCTGGCAACTCTGTTACCCCACCAACATCAACAGTCACGGAGAGCAGATACTCATAACAGTGCAAGCCACAGGTGCTTGTTTTTTGTGAATAAACAGTGAATAAACTGCAATACCTCGCCACTAGAACACACAGGAATTTACAGTGTTGTGCAGTGTTAAGAAATTAGAATTCAGAGTGCAGAGGATTAACTGTGAACTGCAGACTGGTGGTTCAAACCAGTCCAGGAGCCAGGGACTTGTAAGTACCCAGAATGTTTAATATTGTATAAACTCACCTCTACAACCTCATTTTATGGTTCTTTTGCATTTATTTAAGTCTTTTATGTCCCTTATTGGTCTGATTTGGGTCTTAAATAGGTGCTATGCATGTCCAGAGGGAGTTGTATAGGTGTTTCTCTGAGTTAGGGTCCATAAGTACAAGTCCATAAGCTGGGGCCCAATATCCGGACAGGACCACTATCCAGACCTGCTTATGGCCCTATTACGTCGGATATTGGAGGGATTACTGTAAATAAATATCGTTTATGAGTATTGTGGAATAGTTACCCTCCCATAGAACTCGTTTTCTTTGGAGCCAGCCTGATAGAAAACCCAGTATGGTAAGGGGTACTGCTACCTGTATTGAGTATTTTAAACCTCAGGTGAGCAATTTCTCTATGAATTTTCGATGTTTCTTACCAAAAGCAGAGGTTTGAGCCAAAAAAAATTTTTTTCCAAAATTGGTCGGGATTGGGGGGAGTCAGTGGTGGAAAATTGGTCGGGACAGGGCGGGTTAACATGTAGACATAGTGTTCCTATAATGGGCGATGCTGTTGAGCACTGCTTTCGTTTTCGTTTTTGAAGGCTCCAACATGCTTGCATGCGTCGGCATTGGTCACCTAATGGCGGCTCTCCATGCTACTCGATCTCTGGCAGCTTCCCTATGTAATCCTTGGACCCTAAGGTCACACTCAATGACCTCGTCCTAGGTCTTTTTCGGTCTGCCTCTAACTACCTTACCCCCAACATTAACGCTTCTCACTGTCTGCACCCAATTATCATCCCCCATCCTCTCGTTTCTGAGAACTGTATAATATTCCCATGTTACAGGAGAGGGCACTGTATGTGTATGTGTATGTATATGTGTGTGTCTGGGAGTGTATGTATGTGTGTCTGTATGTGTGTGTACTTGTGTTTTATTTCCATGTACATGTTTGGATGAGGAATTTGGAAGAAATTTGAGTGTAAAGTGGAGGGAATGTAAGAAAATGTTCTGGAAAGAAGTAAAGAGAGTTAGACAGGGTGCCAAAGAAGTTAGTTGGGGAGTGAAAGATAAAAATGGTAGATTACTAGTGGAGATAGGAGAAAAAGTGAGCAGATGGAGAGAACACTTTAAGGAATTGTTGAACATAGGAATGAAAGTAAGGCAAGTATAAGTGGCTGGAGAATGACTGGGAGAAGTAGGGATTTGAGAAGAGAGGAAGAAATCAGTAGGGTGGAAGTTGTGGAAGCAATGAAGAAAGCTAAAATGGGGAAAGACCCAGGAATTGATGGAATGTGTGGTGAAATGGTGAATAATGGGGGAGAGATAGTAGTGGAATGGATATGTAAGATGTGCAGATTGGCCTGGGAGGAAGGTAGAGTTCCGGAGGATTGGAAGTCAGGTATAATTATTCCCCTGTACAAAGGAAAAGGGGGAAAAAGAAATGTGTGGTAATCAAGAGGGCATTTGTCTTCTTAGTATAATAGGAAAAGTGTATGGTAGGATAATGACAGATAGAGAAATAACAGAGGAATTAGTTGGAGAAGAACAGGGAGGCTTTAGGAAGGGAAGAGGTTGTGTAGATCAGATATTCATTCTTAGATCTTTAGCGGAAAAGTTTCTAGAGAAGGGAAAGAAGTTGTATGCAGCCTTCATGGATTTGGAGAAAGTATATGGCAGGATGGATAAACAAGAATTGTGAAGAATGCTTGGAGTAGATGGGAAGTTGTTGAATGCCGTGAAGAGTATATATGATGGTGCTAAGGCTGCAGTGCGTGTGGATAGTGAACTGAGTGAATTTTTCTATTTGAAGGTTGGATTGAGACAGGGATGTGTCATGTCTCCTTGGTTGTTCAGTCTGCATATGGACAAGGTAGGGCAGTGGATGTTGGAGCGACCCCAGCAAGAGAGGGCAGTGTTTGGAAGCTCCCAGTACTGTTGTTTGCAGATGATACTATATTAAGTGAAGACGAAGGAGAGCTGCAAGGCTTGGTGGATGAGTTTGGGAGCGTGTGTAAGAAACAGAATCTAAAGGTGAATGTAGGGAAGAGTAAAGTTATGGTCTTCGAGAGAAGTCAAGTCAGTGAAGGTACAGTGAGGTTGGATGAGGAGGAAATTGAAAATGTGAGTGTGTTTATGTACTTGCATAGTGTGATGAGTAAGGATGGAAGTTTAGAGGGCGAAGTGCTTGAAAGGATACAGCAAGGAAGCAAGGTTGCTGGTTCCTTGAAAGCAGTGATAAGAAACAGGGAAGTGAGCATGGAAGTGAAAAATTACTACATGACAGTATTGTGATACCAGCTCTAACATATGGAAGTGAAGCTTGGACCTTGTTGGAGGGACACAAGTCAAGAGTGAGGGCAGTGGAAATAACTTATTTGAGAGAAGCATGTGGAGTCACATGGAGAGACAGACTGACAAATGAGGAAGTGAAGGAGCGTTTTGGTGTGGATGTTGATGTGATAGGGAGTGTTAGGAAAAACATGTTGAGGTGGTTTGGCCATGTGGAGATGATGGCGAGTGAGAGACTGACAAGGCGAGTGTATGTAAGTGAGGTGGAGGGGGGGGGGGAAGAGAGAGGAGGTGGCCAAGTATGAGATGGAGGGATGGAGTGGAGAGGTATATGAGAGAGGGGGGTGTGATCTGGGAGCAGGGCAGTGAAATGGTGGGGAACCCGACTACATGGAGGCAATTTATTTGTGGCCACCCCTTATGGAATTAAGGCATCTGGCAATAGATAGATAGACGGTGCATGTGCCATGCGAGCAAAAGTATCTGAGGAGAAGTGACCGCCTGACTGCCTGGGATGGTAGCGTGAAGTCATGTAAACACATAAGTGACCTTCGTTCCCTTCTCGTAATTAGTGTTACAGCTTTTTATAGCTTGCGCTACCTTGATGTCACTGACACCAGTACTGTGAAGAGTTCGCCGAGGTTATTAATTGCTTCATGGAATACATTATTGTTTGCATCAATACTCTCTTTCTTTCACATATACACACAGAAACGAATAAAAGAATGAGCGCTAAATGAACGTTTAACTTTCAGCAGAAAGACCTTGCCAATTCAATTCATATTCCTCCAGTTTATTTTCTATATTTTTCTGATTTTTTTTTTTTTTTGAAGAAATCGCTAATTAATGAAGTCGTTAATTGAGTTCGGCAGTTATGGGGTTCTACTAATAAAAAAGGTTTAGGTCACTAACCTGACTGGTTCTGACAGAGGTAACAATGCTCTGTACCACAGGAGTAGCTACCTCAGACACGGGTACAAGGTGGAGGACCACCGAAAAACAGTGGAGGACATCCCCAGCTGCCAATGGGGGTACATACGGATGTGATGTTATGCAACCAGTCACAGTGCACTGCCTGCTTGATTTCATGATGCTTGACATTTGGCTTTCGGCTGACATCGCAGCTTCGAGGCCCTACAACTCGCCACAGTATATCTGTTTGCGACCGCAGTATATATTTTTTGGTCACACTAGAGGTAACTGCATAAGTACAAATCTGTGCTATAGGATACCGCATTACAAGAGGGAGCACTGTATGTGTCTGAGTGTTGTTATGTGTGTGCATGTATTTCTCTGTGTGTATATGTGTGTATGTGTGTTTTATTTCCATGTAGATGCTTTAATGTGCATTTATTCTACAGGATATTATTTGGTGTGTGTGTGACCATTTAACCAATGTATGTGTATGTATATATATGCCTGTCTCTGTGTCCATGTGTATGCATGTGTGTATACTGGTATATTTCTGTGTGTGTATGCTTGTTTATCTATCTATTGCCAGATGTCCTAATCCCGTACGGGGTTACCACAAGCAAATCGCCCCCACCTCGCCCTGTCCCCCGCCATTTCACTGCCCTGCTCCCAACCCACACCCTTCTCTCTCATATACCTCTCCACTCCATCCCTCCATCTCATCCTCGGCCTCCCCCTCCCTCTCCCTCCCTCCACCTCACCCACATACACTCTCTTCGACAGTCTCTCACCATCCATCCTCTTCACATGGCCAAACCACCTCAGTGTATTCCTCCTAACGCTTCCTATCACATCCACATCCTCACCACAGCGCTCCTTCACTTCCTCATTTTTCAGCCGGTCTCTCCGTGTGACTCCACAGGCTCCGCTGAAGTAACTCATTTCCACTGCTCTCACTCTTGACTTGTGTCCTTCCAACAATGTCCAAGCTTCACTTCAATACATTAGAGTTGGTATCACAATACTATCATGTGGTAACTTTTTCACTTCCATGCTCACTTCCCTGTTTCTTATCACTGCTCTCAAGGAACCAGCAAACTTTCTTCCTTGTTCTACCCTTTCAAGCACTTCACCCTCTAAACATCCATCCTTACTCATCACACTCCCCAAGTACTTAAACGTACTCACATTTTCCATTTCCTCACCATCCAACCTCACTGTACATTCACTGACTTCATCTCTCTCAAAGACCATCACTTTACTCTTCCCTACATTCACCTTTAGATTCCGTTTCTCACACACTCTCCCAAACTCATCCACCAAGCCTTGCAGCTCCCCTTAGTCTTCACTTAACAACACAGTATCATCTGCAAACAACCATACAGGGAGTTTCCAAACACTGTCCTCTCTCATTAGTGCCTCTCCAACATCCACTGCTCTACCTTGTACAGATTGAACAACCATGGAGACATTACACATCCCTGTTTCAACCCAACCTTCAACACACTGCAGCCTTAGCACCATCATACACACTCTTCACAGCATTCAGCAACTTCCCATCCACTCCATATATTCTTAATACTTTCCACAATCCTTGTCTATCCACCCTGTCATATGCTTTCTCCAAATCCATGAAGGCCGCATACAACATCTTTCCCTTCTCTAGAAACTTTTCCACTAAAGATCTACGAATGAATATCTGATCTACACAAGCTTTTCCCTTCCTAAAGCCTCCCTGTTCTTCATCAATTAATTCCTCTGTTATTTCCCTAACTCTGTCAATAACTATCGTACCATACACTTTTCCTATTATACTAAGAAGACAAATACCCCTATGATTACCACACACTGCTTTTTCCCCTTTTCCTTTGTACAAGGGGATAATTATACCTGACTTCCAATCATCCGGGACTCTACCTTCCTCGCAGGCCAATGTGCACATCTTCCACATCATTCTGCTACTATCTCTCCCCCATGCTTCAGCATTTCACCACACACTCCATCAATTCCTGGGGTTTTCCCCGATTTAACTTTCTTCATTGCTTCCACAACTTGTATCCTACTGATTTCTTTCTGTCTTCTCACCTCCCTCCATCTGCCAGCCATTCCCCAGCCACTTATACTCGCATTACTTCCATTCTCTATGTTCAACAATTCCTCAAAGTGTTCTATCCATATGCTCACTTTTTCTCCCTTCTCCACCAGTAATCTATTATTTTTTTCTTTCACTCCCCTACTAACTTCACTACCACCTTGTCTTACTATTATCACCTCTTTCCAGAACATTTTCTTACATTCCCTCCACTTTACACTCAAATTCCTTCCAAATTCCTCATCCACTCTCTTGTTTCTCTTACTAATCTTTTCATTTCTCTCTTCCTTTCTACATATAACTCGCTCTTCCGTCTCTCAACTTCTTCCACGCCTCTATTTCTGATCCATTCATTGTATGCTTTCTTCTTTTGTGCCACAGCCTGTCTCACCTCTTCATTCCACCATGCTGTTCCTTACACCCCCTTCCGTCTTCTCTTCACCCCACACACTACATCACATGCTGCACATATTTCTTCTGTGAATATCTTGCACATACCTTCCACGTCCCCCATCTGCTCCAATTCATATTTACCCAATCGTTCCTCCACTTCTTTCTTATATTCTGCCTTTTTCTCATCCTCTTGTAACCTTTCCACTCTCCTTGCAACTACTCCTTTCTCCCGTCCTTCCCTTCTTCTATTACTCCATCTTACTTGAATCTTGATTCTGGCCACCACCAAGTAGTGGTCAGAAAGTCCACTCCCCCAGCCTCTATATGGTTTTGCATCCATTACACATCTTCGCATCCTTTCATCCACACACACGTTATCAGTCTTTGCCTTCCTTTGATTCGGTTCACCACCCACTCTTCTCATGACTCGCCTTGTATACCTGTGGATCATTTTGTGCCTGAAGAGGGTATTGGCTATCACCAACCCCTCCTGGCTTGTATTTACCTAAATGTATTTACTTATTTGTATTATACAGGAATTGAGCCAAGCTTGTGTTGTTCCATCTCCTTTCTTCAATTGTTTATTATCCAATCCAGATTTAAACACATTGATACCCTCTGCTCTCTCCACATCTCCCTCTAAATTATTCTAATTTCCTATATTGCTGTTGGAAAACTAAATTTATTTACATCACTGTGGCATCGGCTCTTCTTCATCATGAATTCATGTCCATGTTCTTCCATCATCTCTCACAAAGAGGTCCTCTCTGTCCACATGTTCTATTCCTCTTACTCCTCTAAACATTGCAATCAAATCTCTCCTCTCTCTTCTCTCTCTCAGGGTTGGCAATTTCATCTTTTCTAATCTCTCCTTATAAGACAGATCCCTCACGCTTGGTGTCAGTTTTGGCAACCTTCGTATTTTCTCTAGTTTACTGGTATGCTTTTACAAGTGTGATGACCATATCACTGCTGCATATTCCAGTCTCTGTTTTATTGTGGTCACTAGGTGGTGGCTCAATCGGTAGAGAGTCGGCCTGCAGTCCTAACAGACCCGGGTTCAAATCCTGCTGGGGTAGGGAACAGTTTAAGGATTTGAATTTCATAAATAACAGACTTTACTGACCTACCAGAAGATCCACCGACATGTCATAAAAATACCCCCATTAATACCAATACACCAGTCCTGTATGAGACAGCCCTAGCATGTATTCAATATGGACGGTGGGTGTTAGCGCCGAAGTGGTGACATGTAGAGGTGTGCGGTACGTAGGAGGACCTCTGGGCCCTGAAAGCAGGCTGTGAAGCCTATGCCCAGAATCGGACATTATAAAGAAAATAAAAAATAAAAATAAATAAATAAATAAATGCCACTTGCATGTTGGTCAGTGGCCCATAAGTTTCTCCAGTAATCCTCCTTTTATGTTTCTCTGGTGATAGGATATCCTGTATAGTCGAACAAAGGTCCTTTTCGTCCTTTGCCTTCTTATTATTTCATCTCCCATCTTATACACATTCCCTGGTCTCTTATTACTGACTCCAATTTCCAATAGATTTTCCATGTTTGACTCCACTTATAGAGTTTATCTAGATCTTCTGGAATTCCTTGCAACAATTTACTCCTTTAATATGTTTCATAATTTTTACAGCTTGAGCAAATAAACTCATTTAAGTACTCAACCCTTCAGGCATGTCATTTATATATATCAGTGGTTCTCAGACTTTTTAGTGTGTGACCCTGTTTGGAATATTTCAAGGCTTCGCTACCCACGGGGTAAAAGAATTAAATATACACAATGGAATATACACTTTTTTCTACACACACACACACACACACACACACACACACACACACACGAACAGCCGGAGAGAGAGGACGTCCCAGGCATCGCTCCTGACCTTGAGTAGTTTCAGGAATTTTGTCTGTCCTGTCTCCTAGGGTCTTTCTTTAAATTTAAAATAATGAAAGTTGGTAGACTATCAAAAATGTAAAGATTTGTTGGCAATAGTATACATGAATGTTTGTGGCTTATTGGTAACAGCTGTTTAGGTACTTGACCGGTACGTTAAAGATGGCCAAAAATGTAAACAATGAGGGAATGGAATTTCAAGGATTTGATGCTAATACTAATGTCATGGACCTGGTGAAAACATTAATTATGAGGATTAGTGAACTCGAAAAAAAAGTAGAGAATCTAGTGATAAAGGATGTGTCAGGAAATATGGAAACCACCATACAGAGTCTAATCCAGTCCAACGAAACAGCCAATGAAGAGATTAAGAATTTGAAGAGGGAAAATGTTGAACTGAGGAGGAAACTTGAAGAGAGTACTAATAAAACGGAGAAGGTGAGTAATGTACTAGAAGAACACAAGGCAAAGTGGGCACACGTAGAGGAAGAACAGAAAGAAGTGGTCAGCTTAAGAGAGATCATCCAGGAAGAAAGGGAAATGAACAAGAAAGAAATGGAAGAAAATGTAGTGAAAATACTGAAGAAAAAAAGAGAAAATAGTGAGAGAAACTGTAGAAAGGAACAGATGTGTGATAGTATTTGGAAACAGGGAAGAGGAAGAAAAGGTTAGGTTCGCAAGACTCGAGAGAGACACGAACATGGTGAGAGGAATATTAGGCAAGATTGACCCCGAAGGAAACAAGTGGGTAAAAGAAATTGAGGAAGTAAGGAGGATAGGGCCTTATAAGAAAGGGGAAACAAGACCAATGAGAGTCAAGTTTACATCAGAAAGTGTAATAAATGAGATACTTAAAGTGACCTGGAAATTAAGCAAAGAGGCGGGGATGGAAAATATTATAATAAGAAAAGATCTAAATGAAGAAGAAAGAGAAGCTTTAAAATCATTAAAGGAAGAAGTAAAGGAAAAAAATGATAAGAGGACAGAGGAAGAACGTAATACTTTTTTTTGGAGAGTATTGGATATGAAAGTAAGGAAATGGTATTTAAGGAAATAGAAGTGAAGGAAACTAGGGGGGATGGTTGTGAAAGATCAGAAGTTGAGGAAGTGGTACGGACAGAGAGTAGGAGAGAAGAGGGTATTAATAATGTCAAAAATAATTTGAAGGTGATATATACTAATGTTGATGGTTTCATATCGACAAGGATCGAAATTAATGATTTCTTGAGAGAACCTGAACCTGATGTCATGTGCTTTGTAGAGACCAAATTAAGAGAAGATATTGATGTTCATTTGGGAGATGGTAAATACAAACTGTGGAGAAAAGACAGAAAAGAAAAAAAGGGAGGAGGAGTGATGATAGCAGTGAAGAACAACATAAATGTAGATACTGTGGAAATGGGAGAAGGCAGGGCTGAAGTGATATATATGAAATTAGAAACTGGAGAGAATGTTAAGAGAGATATGGCGGTAGTGTATGTTCCACCAAAGACGAGAGCATGGAAGGATGACGAATACCATGAGATGTTGTCAGATATGGCTAGCTACTTGCAAAAAATAATTGAGAAAAGCAATAATATAATTTTGGTGGGTGACTTTAATTGTAAAGAGGTGAACTGGGAGGAATGGTACTGGGAGGCGGCGAGGATTCGTGGGGTACTATGTTATTAAATATAATAATGAATAATGTGATGACGCAGTGGGTCAAAGAAGAGACACGGTTTCGAGGTGAGGACACACCAGCAAGGTTAGATTTACTGTTCACCAAAGAACCTGATGTAATAGAATCATTGGAATATCTCTGTCCTTTGGGAAAAAGTGATCACGTGGTCATTGAGTTCCAGATGTTAATAGGAAACGTCGAGCCAAGAGACGAGCTTCATAGACAGGGAAGATACAACTTTGGCAAAGCAAATTTTACAGGATTGAGAAACTTTTTTGAAAATGCGGATTGGAGAAAATTCAGAGAAACAAGAGAGATACAGAGGAAGTGGGATATCTTTCTAGACCTCTATAATTTGGGAGTAGAAAAATTTGTACCAAGAGTAAGAGGGAAAGAAAACAGGAAAAAGGAGTGGTTTAATAGAAGGTGTATGATAGCCAAAAAAGAGAGAGATAAGGCGTGGAACAATTGGAGAAAGAGAGGTAACGACAGAACAAAGGAAGAATATAAAAGAACAAGAAACGAATACACAAGAATACGTAGGGAAGAAGAAAGGAATTTTGAAAAAGGTATAATTGACAAATGCAAGGATGAACCCAAACTGTTTTATAGATTTGTTAATGGCAAACTGAAACAAAAGGAAGGAATCACCAAGCTGAAAGTAGATGGAGAGGTCTTTAATGATGCGGCAATGCAAGCAGAAATAATGAACAAACGTTTCCAGTCAGTTTTCACTAAAGAAAAGGAGCTTGTGGAAGGGGAGGGAGTGATTAGAAATGTTCCGGTGATGAAAGATATAAAAGTGGAGGTGCAGGAACTGTATAAATTACTGGAAACTCAAGATGTAAGGAAAGCCCCAGGACCTGATGGAATTTCTAATTGGGTACTGAAGGAATGCAGAGAACAACTGGCGGATAAAATTCACAGCTTAATTGTATGCTCACTGGAAGAGGGGAAAGTGCCAAAAGAATGGAAGAGGGCAAATGTGGTACCAATTTACAAGGGAGGAAACAGGGAAGAACCCCTGAATTATAGACCAGTGTCTCTAACCAGCATGGTCGCAAAATTGTGTGAGAGAATCCTGAAAGACAGATGGATAAAATATCTGGAAGAGATGAATATTTTGGCTGAATGTCAGTTTGGATTCAGAAGTGGAAGGTCATGTGTTTCAAACTTGTTGAGCTTTTACTCAAGAGCGATTGATGTGGTACAAGAGAGAGATGGTTGGGTGGATTGTGTGTACTTAGACTTAGAGAAGGCCTTTGACAAGGTACCTCATAAGAGACTAATGTGGAAACTAGAATATATAGGAGGACTAAAGGGGAAACTTCTGGAATGGATGAGAGACTTTTTGAGAGACAGACAAATGAGGACAGTAATAAAGGAAAAGATGTCTGGATGGAGGGAAGTAACAAGTGGAGTCCCTCAAGGCTCAGTGTTGGCGCCAGTAATGTTCCTGATTTATGTAAATGATATGGTAGATGGAGTGAACAGTTATGCGAGTTTGTTTGCTGATGATGTAAAGATCTTGAGGAAGATAGAGGTTGAGGAGGATTGTAAAATACTGCAGGAGGATTTGGATAGGATACACAATTGGAGCCGGACGTGGGAAATGAAATTTAATGTAAAGAAATGTAAAATATTGGAAATGGGTAAAAGTACCAGGAGACCATCACTGAATTAATTTTTGGGTAATGAATTAATCACAAAAAGGAGAGAAGAGAAAGATTTGGGAGTGCTGGTCCAAGATAGTTTGTCACCAGAAAAGCACATTAACAAGATAGTTGGAGAGACTTATAGGCTCTTGACTAACATAAGAGTAACATTTCATTATATGGATGAGGAAATGATGAAAAAATTGATAGTGGCCATGATCCGCCCCAGGTTAGAATATGCAGCGGTAGTGTGGTCCCCACAGAAAAAGAAAGATATAAACAAGATTGAGAGAATACAAAGAACAGCAACCAAGATGGTCCCCAGTCTGACAGACCTGTCATACAGAGAGAGGCTGGAAAAAATGGATTTGCCTTCGTTAGAGGAAAGGAGAAAGAGGGGAGACATGATTGCGGTGTTCAGGACCATGGTGGGAGTAGATAAAATTGACAAAGAAGATCTGTTTGTATGGGATAAGAGAGCAACAAGAGGACATGGAATGAAATTGAAAAAGTCAAGCTGCTTGAAGGATATCAAGAAATATACCTTTCCTTACAGAAGTATAGACTTATGGAACAGCCTGGACAAAGAGATCGTCCAGTCTAAAAACTTAAACGAGTTTAAAGTTAAATTCGACTTATTGAGAAACAGCGACGGAAACCCACGAGCATAGTACATTCCGTGTATATCACAATTAGGTATATTCTTAAATATTTGGAACGACTTAGACAAAGAGGTGGTGCATGAGAAAAACATTCATGTGTGTAAAGGTAGACTTGATAAATGTGGATATGGAGACAGGACAACACGAGCATTGCTCAATTCCTGTATACTACAAATAGGTAAATACAAATAGGTAAATACACACGGTAACCAGTATATAGCCAATCATGGTTTTGATGACTATGCTAATAGTGTAATAAGGATAATTACCATTTCAGTTAAGTAAATGAAATACAGTGAAAGCATTAGGCCTCCTCTGTGTCCCTGCGTCCCATCAAAATTCCTCTTGCGACCCACCTTTGGGTCGCAACCCATGGTTTGAGAATCACTAATATATATCAAGAACATGAATGGGGCGAATACCGAACCTTGGGGCACTCTACTAGTTACCTTTTTCCACTGGGAAATCTTGTCTCTTATTATGGTTCTCATTTGTCTTCCTGTCATAATTTTCAATCCACTTCAACAGTTTCCCACATACACTTCCATAGGTTTTCAGTTTCCGTAATAATTTTCTGTGTGGCACTCCATCAAAAGCCATCTTTAAATCCAGATGAATACTATCTTCCCTTCCTTCCCTTTCTTGAACAGTGTCTATCACTCCACTATAGAAGCTCAACAAGTTCGTAACACATGATGACCCTTCTCTAAATCCAAATTGCTTGGACGTTATTACCATATGCCCTTCAAGGAATTTTGTCCATCATTTTCTAATGACATTTTCACATAGTTTTCAGACTATACAAGTGAGGGAGACTGGTCTGTAGTTAAGTAGGTCATCCCTGTCACCACCTTTGTAAACTGGAACTATATTTGCTATTTTCCATTCAGTAGGTAGCTCCCCACTTTCTATGGAAAACCTTATCATATCAGAGATAGGCCTCACAGACTGGTCTGCACATTCTTTCCAGATCCATCCAGCTACTTCATCCAGTTCCATTGCCATTCTTACACCTGTATCCTTCGTCAGCTGAAGTATCTCGTTTCTCTCAACTACTGTTGTTTCCAGTTTCAGGGGTTGCATCTCAGTTACAGGTTCTAGGAATTCCTCTTCTGTTATAATATCGACTGCAGTTTAGCATTATGTTACACATTTCCTCTTCTTTTTCATATATTGCATCACCATCTGTCAGTCTCACTATGCTGTTCCATATTCTCATTTTACTATTAATAGACTTGTAGAACAGCTTGGGTTCTTTCTTGCTTTTATTAACGTTATCCTTCTCGTACTTTTGTTCCTCCTCTCTTCTTATGTTTACATATTCATTTCTTACTTCTGTGTACCCTCTCCAAGCTTTTTCAGTATGTCTTTATCATACTTTATCTCATGCTGTGTTCCTAATTTCAGGTGCCTTCCTACATCTTTTATTAAGCCACTCCTTCTTTTTGCTATCCTTTTTTTTCAGCAACTATGAACATGTTTTCATACTCCTTCCCTGTATATTTTCATAGCGATATTATATTTCTCCTGGATATTTTCCCCCCTCTCCATTTCAATCGAGTCCATATTTCCAAAATATTGTCTTAATGAGTCAAAATCCACTGTCCCATAGTTAAATCTTCATTGTCAATATGTCTCTTCTCTTTCTCCCTTGCCCCCACCCAGTACCTCCGTCTCCATAACCAGGTGGTCACTCTTTCCTAGGGGGCAATGATACTGTAATTTCTGTATATCGTTACAGTTTCTTGTAAAAATCAGATCCAGTCTTGATGGTGTATCCTCTCCCCTAATTCTTGTATTTTTTTTAACCAACTGTATTAACATATTTTCTGTTATCAGCTCCATCAGTCTATACCCCCAGGTTTGCACATTGCTCCCTGCATCAATTCCTTCCTAATCGACCTCTCTACACTTAAAATCACCGAATAGCAGCAGTCTATTTCTCCGCTCAATTATCTCCCGTAGCACATCTCGAGACTCTTTCACTAACTGTTCATACTCATCCCTTTTCCACGCTCTGGTCCATGGTGGTATGTACAGACGTTGGAATAAGTTCGTTTCCTTTTCCTTGGACTAAGGTGTTTGTAACACTGCTCGATGGAGAGGTATCCCCTCCTCCCGTCCTCATAGTCCCACACTCCCACCCAACCCCCCCACTTTTCTCTCCGACCCCTTGATTCCACCCGGTACCCTCCATACTCTCGCTTACAGCCAGCTAGGGGTTTGTGTACTTCAAGCACCTCTCTGATTATTTGTAGTCTGAACAACTAATAAAGGGATAGTACAGTACATATCATAAACCAAGTTAGGAAAAGGTTTACTACACACACACACACACACACACACACACACACAGTTAAAAGCCAGGGAGCGACAGGTGGAGAGGGAGAGCGAGTGGAAAAATGAGAAATGAGAGGACAGTTACGGGGAAAATAAAAAAGGGAGAGGCAAGGAGAGAACAACGAGAGTTAAGAAAAGAGACAGAGAGTGAGAAGAGACAGTGAGAGGTGAAATGAGATTCAAGCAGTGTGAAAGGGAAAGAGAAAAGGGAGATGTGAATCGAAAGGCTGGGAGGCAGGGAAGTAGAGACAAAAGGGGAGACAGCTGAGAGAAAATGGGAATGGAGCAAACACAGAAACAGGGATAACAAAAGAAGATAGTGGGAAAGACAGCTACGGAACGGAATATTGAGAACGATAATGAGAAAAATTAGAAAAGGAGGCAAGGTAACAGAGACAAGGAAAAAAGTGTGTTTTTCTGGCAAGGACGCAGAGAAAGAAATAAGCAGGATAAGACGAAAGCATTGACGCTGAATAAAACGAATGACATTCAAGTTAAAAGGGAAGGAGAGAAACAGAGAAATTAGAGAAATTTGCGGAGAGAATGTACAGATTAAGGGCGGGAAGAAAATAGGTTAATTTTTAGGGCAAGAAAGAGGAGGGGGATGTTAAGAAGGGAAGACAAGGGAAGGGGCAGGGAGGGAGGAAGGGAGGGAAAGACAGTGGGAAGAGCGGAATGGAAGAAGAGATTTCGGGTGACAGGGATAGACGGAGAAAAGAGAGAGAAAAAGGAGCATGCAGTTATTACTTGGGAAAGAAAGCAGTGAAGGAAATGGATTTAGTACAAGTAAAGAAATACGGAGAGAGTAATGATGAAAAAAAGGTAACACATGTAACAGATGTAAAAAGTAAGACAAAATTGTGACACAGGGAGGGAAAAGACAAGTGAGGTAAGGACTGAGTGACAGAGGGGAAGAGAGACGAAGGAAAGGAAAGAGAGTGGGAGGAAGGTAGGGACTGAGCAGATTGCTATAAAGAGGGGAAGGAGGGAAAAGGAAACTGGGGATGAGACAAAGGATCCAGAGAGAGAGACAGGGGGTGGGAGGGGCAATACACAGACAGGCACAGACAGATAGGTCGACAAATGTTCAGAATGTATGTGTGTGTGTGTGTGTGTGTGTGTGTGTGTGTGTGTGTATTCACCTAATTGTATATACCTAATTGTGATATACAGGAAATGAGCTACGCTCGTGGGGTCCCGTCTCCGTTTCTCAGTAAGTCAAATTTAGCTTTAAACTCGTTTAAGTTTTTGGACTGGGTGATCTCTTTGTCGAGGCTATTCCACAGGTCTATACATCTATGAGGAAAACTATATTTCTTGATATCCTTCAAGCAGCTTGGCTTCTTCAGTTTCATCCAGTGTCCTCTTGTCCCATAAAAACAGATCTTCTTTGTCAATTTAATCTACTCCCAACATGGTCCTGAACACTGCAACGATGTCGTCTCTCTTTCTCCTTTCTTCTAAGGAGGGCAAATCCAGCTTTTCCAGCCCCTCTCTGTACGACATCTGACATTGGGGACCATCTTGGTTGCTGTTCTTTGTATTCTTTCAATCTTGCTTATATCTTTCTTTTTGTGTGGGGACCACACTACTGCTGCATATTCTAACCTGGGGCGAATCATGGCCACTATCAATTTTTTCATCATCTCCTCATCCATATAATGAAAAGCTACTCTTATATTAGTCAGGAGTTTATACGTCTCTCTAACTGTCTTGTTAATGTGTTTTTCAGGTGACAAACTGTTCTGGACCAGCACACCCAAATCTTTCTCTTCTCTCGCTTTTGTGATTGGTTCATTACCCATCAAATAATTCAATGATGGCCTCATGGTACTTTTACCCATTTCCAATTTTTTACATTTCTTTGCATTGAATTTCATTTCTCACATCCGGCTCCATTCGTGTATCCTATCCAGATCCTCCTGCAGCATTTTACAATCCTCCTCAACCTCTACCTTCCTCAAAATCTTTGCATCATCTGCAAACAGACTTGTATAACTGTTCACTCCATCTACCATATCATTTATGTAAATCAGAAACATTACTGGCACCAACACCGAGCCCTGTGGGACTCCACTTGTTACTTCCCTCCATCCAGACATCTTATCCTTTATTAATGTCCTCATTTGTCTGTCTCTCAAAAAGTCTCTCATCCATTCCAGGAGGTTCCCCTTCAGTCCTCCTATATATTCTAGTTTCCACATTAGTCTCTTATGGGGTACCTTGTCAAAGGCCTTCTCCAAATCTAAATACACACAATCCACCCAACCATCTCTTTCCTGTAGCACATCAGTCACTCTTGAGTAAAAACTCAACAAGTTGGAAACACATGACCTTCCACTTCTAAATCCAAACTGACTATCAGCCAAAATATTCATCTCTTCCAGATATTTTATCCATCTATCTTTCAGAATTCTTTCGCACAATTTTGCGACCATGCTGGTTAGGGACACTGGTCTATAATTCAGGGGTTCTTCCTTGTTTCCTCCCTTATAAATTGGTACCACATTTGCCCTCGTCCATTCTTGAGGCACTTTCCCCTCTTCCAGAGAACACACAATTAAACTGTGAATCTTTTCTGCCAATTGTTCTCTGCATTCCTTCAGTACCCAATTAGATATTCCATCAGGTCCTGGGGCTTTCCTTACATCTTGAGTTTCCAGTAATTTATACACTTCCTGTACCTCCACTTTTATATCTTTCATCACCGGAACATTTCTAATCACTCCCTCCCCTTCCACAAACTCCTTTTCATTAGTGAAAACTGACTGGAAACGTTTATTCATTATTTCTGCTTGCATTGCCGCATCCTTATAGACCTCTCCTTCAACTTTCAGTTTGGTGATTCGTTCCTTTTGTTTCAGTTTGCCATTAAGAAATCTGTAAAACAGTTTGGGTTAATCCTTACATTTGTCTATTATACCTTTTTCAAAATTCCCTTTTTCTTCACAGCATATTCTTGTGTATTCATTTCTAGTTCTTTTATATTCTTCCTTTGTTCTGTTGTTACCTCTCTTTCTCCAATTGTTCCATGCTGTGTCTCTCTTTTTTTGCTATCATACACCTATTAAACCACTCATTTTTCCTGTTTTCTTTCCCTTTTACTCTTGGCACAAATTTTTCCACTCCCGAATTATAGAGGTCTAGAAAAATATCCCACTTCCTCTATATCTCTCCTGTTTCTCTGAATTTTCTCCCATCAGCATTTTCAAAAAATTTCTCAATCCTGTAAAGTTTGCTTTCCCAAAGTTGTACCTTCCTTGCCTATAAAGCTCATCTCTTGGCTTCACGTTCCCTGTTATCACTTGGAACTCAATGACCACATGATCACTTTTTCCAATAGGGCACAGATATTTCAAGGATTCTATTACATCGTGTTCTTTGGTAAACAGTAAGTCTAGTCTTGCTGGTGTGTCCTTACCTCGGAACCGTGTCTCTTCTTTGACCCATTGCTTCATCACATTGTTCACTGTTATATTTAATAATATAGTGCCCCATGAATCCTTTGCCGCGTCCTGAGTCCCATTCCTCCCAGTTCACCTCTTTACAATTGAAGTCACCCATTAAAATTATATTGTTGCTTTTCTCAATCATTTTCTGTAAATAACTTGCCATGTCTGACAACATTTCCTGGTATTCATCATCACTCCATGCTCTTGTCTTAGGGGGAACATACACTACTGCCATATCTCTCTTGTTATTCTCTCCAGTTTCTAATTTCACATTTATCACTTCGGCCCTGCCTTCTCCCATTTCCACGGTATCTACATTTATGGTGTTCTTCACTGCTATCATCACTCCTCCTCCCGTTTTTTCTTTTCTGTCTCTTCTACACAGTTTGTATTTACCATCTCCCATATGAACATCAATATCTTCTCTTAATTTGGTCTCTACAAAGCACATAACATCAGGTTCATGTATCCTCAAAAAATCGTTGATTTCTAGCCTTGGCTATATTAAACCATCGGCATAGTATATGCCACTTTCCAGTTATTTTTGATGTTTTCTATACCCTCTTTTCTCCTTCTCTCTGCCGGTACCACTTCCTTAATTTCTGATCCATGACTCTCCAATAAAACACTGTCTTCTCTTCCTTCGTTCTCTGTTCGTTTTTTACCCTTGCTTCCTTTACTAAGTCCTTTATTTTAGCTCTTTCTTCCTTATTTGCATCTCCCCTTATCCAGACAATTTTTAACCCTTCCTTGTCCGATAATTTCCATGTTCTACTGATAATTTCATTAACTGTTGCCTGGGACTTAAACTTTACCTTCAATGGCCTTGCCCCTCCTTCCTCGTACTTTCCTAACCTAAACACCTCTTCAGTCTCTTCTTGAGCTTTGCTGCTTTCCTCCAAGACTACTGATATTATTTCTTTAAACTTACTCAGTGCTTCTCTTTCTCTATCTGATCTTATTGTCATACGTTTTTCTTTAACTCCTGAAATTATTATACATTTTTTCTTATCTGCTACATTTCTAACTAAAGATTCTCTAATTCTCAGCACCCTAATTACTTCCGTCTCCACTTTTTCCTTGCTTTGTTGTTTTATAATCTCTCTCAAATTTACATTTCCCTCTTCCTGAATTTTCTTCCACCCCTTGTGTTGCTTCTTGATTTCTTTAATGTGCTCGTCCTGTATTCTTCATTTGGATTCATACTCATCTAGTTTGCTTTTCATCCTGTCCCTTTCCTTTTCCAACCTCTTACTCTCCCTCTTAAGCTGTTTTATTTCATTCGAGGCTGATTCATTGTTCACTTTTAATTCAGTAACTTCTCTTTCTTGTTCATCACTACATGTACAAATTTTTTCCAGTGTATTCCGTAAACTTTTGATCTCATCTTCCCGCTTTATGATCCGTTCCTGTAACTCTTTAATTACTGCCCATACCTTTTTTATCTCCTGGACATTCTTCTCTGCTGTTTTTTCAACACCTGCTATTCTTGTCTGGTTCAACTTAATACTTCCATTTCCCACATCCTCTTCACAGAAGCCCTCAAACTCTTTCTCACCGATCGTAAACAATGCGCCGTCCGTTTCTGCCATGATTCAGCCATATGGAGACTTTCTGTTTTCACTATATCTCGTCTCTTTTATGACCGAAACCGCATTTTTTTTTTTTTTTCTTATCACTGTCTGACGGGACCACCACTCATGCACTCATTAACAAATAGGCTGAACTTCCTTTCGTTGCTGATTCAACGATTATTTCCCCACGATCCTGGAAGAGGTCCGTCTCTGTCGGCGACCCGTGTGTGTGTGTGTGTGTGTGTGTGCTTCGGTCCCTATAAAATTGTTCCATTTTTTTACCTGAATGTTTTCCTCTTCTCTGCTTCAGTTTCTCCTCTCACTCACTTTTTTATGGGTATTTCTCTTGATTGTTTTTACCATTCCAAGTCTCTCTCTCTCTCTTGGAATAGAGAGATTGTCCTCACAGTCTATATCTAATTAAATACGGCCACTTCCTCAGGTACTGTGAAATTTTGGTCGACTTACATCGGCTTAAAAAGAGTTCAGGAGACTAAGGTATCAGGTTCGCCTGAGGGCTGTGGGACTTTTTTTAGTACAAACTCGTATACGAGGTCAGCTTATTAAAGTGTTTAACCCGCACCGTCCCGGCAACGTGAATTAACGCGGCAACATTGCAAGGTCCCTAATTTGCACAATTTTCAATTTTCACGAGTGATTTCGCGAGTGATTTTTGGCATGTATACACGGAACACCTTCCTCTATTCCTCTACAAGATGCTAAGCAGGAACAATGCCTTACACCGCATAACCTCTCCCCCCCCCCCTGCACGCCATTGTCTCGGCAATTCACCTGTTACCAGTGACCTGGCCAATAAAGACATTCAGGGCCAGAGTGATTCCCCAATCGATGACAATGTGGAGGACAATGTTTACATAGCATTAGAGGAAGAAAGTCAGAAATGATGATCAGGTAATGTGGGAAAAAAAAGGTCATGAATGGTGATGAGTTAGTGAGTGAAACAATGCTTATAATGCCTATATTACTGTTTGAAAACCAATATACTCTTGTACTACATATAAATTCATACCAAGTAAATAAATACTGTTTATGAGTGGATAAAATAGTTGCCCTCCCATAGAACTCGTTTACTTTGGTGCCAGCCTGTTAGAAAACCCAGTCAGGTAAGGAAGTACTCTTACCTAAATCGGGTATTTTAAACCTCAGGTGAGCGATTTCTCTATGAATTTTGATGTTTCTCACCAAAAGCAGATGTTTGAGCCAAAAAAAAAAAAAAGGGTCCAAAAACGTCGGGATGGGGCGGGTTAAAATCTGAATGGGTTTCACAATCATTACATAGAAAGTTGCTTACTCTTTAACAAAGACTCGGCACACAACCATGGTTGGAAGCTGTAAATGACAAAATTTACCAGCAGAATTACGTGAAAACTTTTTCACATGCAAGATTGGCTCCACGTGGAACTGACTCAGCGTGGACTTTGTTGACACTACAGTAGTTAAGTTTAAGGGTTTCATCGGCAGGATCTTACACTAGGATAAATGTGAACTGGATATGCATTCCCAGGCAAACAAGAAGTATCTCCACAGTATAGGTTGCATAGTCATTAAGATCCTAACTTTTCCTTGTAACTCCTCTCTCTCTCTCTCTCTCTAGTAAACCTTTTCCTAACTTGGTTCATGATATGTACTGTACTATCTCTTTATTAGTTATTTGGACTACACGTAATCAGAGAGGTGCTTGAAGTACACAAACTCCCAGCTGGCTGTGAGCGAGAGTGTGGAGGGTACCGGGTGGAGTCATGGGGTCGGAGAGAAAAGTGGGAGGGTTTGGGTGGGAGTGTGGGACTATGAGGAAGGGAGGAGGAGGAGGAGATACCTCTCCATCGAGCAGTGTTACAAACACGGAAAAGGAAACGAACTTATTCCGACGTCTGTACATCACTACTATATCTGACTTTCCTCATTGTTCTTCCACTACTGTATTTCCACTCCCAGTATTTCCACTTTCATATTTTCTGAATGTACTCTTTTTGCCATGGCCTTTTTGTCAGTCATAATCACCACTCCTCTTCCATACTTTCCTTCTCTGTCATTCCTCCACACATTACTGTATAATCTTTCCAACCAAGCACATTTACATCAAATTCACTCACTAGTTTAAGCTAGACATACCACTTCTGGCTTCTTTTCCCTAATATAGTCACCAAGTTCTAGTTTCTTCATTATCAATCTATCCACATTCGTATACATTACCTTTATCTTATGAGCCTGAGTCTTCTTAATCACTTTCTTATTTTCTTCATCTTTACCTAGGCCTACTAAATCATTTTGTACTTTTCTTTTTAGTCTTTCTTTATAAGCCACTTGTGCATGTGTGATTTAAGGCCATGTGGGTGTTTTAATGCGCATTTTTCCACACAGGGTGTTGCTCGGTATGTTTGGGTGTTTTACTGGTATGTGTATGTATGTATTTATGTATATATCTGTCTGTGTGTGTGTACAGTATGTGTGTATATGATTGTGTATGTATATGTATTTGTTTTAATGCCATGTATGTATTTTAATGTGCATTTTTCCACATAGGATATCATTTGGTGTGTGTAGGCAGTTTACTTGTGTGTGTGTGTGTGTGTGTATGTATATATGATTGTGTATGCTTGTGTATAGGTGTATGTGTGTTTTAATGCCATGTAGGTATTTTATTGTGCATTTTTCCACACAGGATATCGTTTGGTGTGTGTGGGCGGTTCACCGGTGCAGAGTTAATGGCTTTCTGTCTGTCTGTCACCATTGTGTGCATCTGGGTGATGACTGGGCACTGGCTGCTGATGGATGGTGAGTCTCCTTGGCTACTAGTAAGAATACTGGGTATTGCTCAAAAAACTACCCCAACACCTTTCTTTAAGTGAATTATTATTTTGTTTGTATCTGGGTGATGACCGGACACTGGCTGCTAATGGATAGTGAGTCTCCCTGATTACTCGTCAGAAAAAAAATCCAAAAGACCCAATCCTCTTGGTTACTAGTCAGAAAATACCTCCAACACCATTCCTAAGTGACTTATTATTTTGTCTCTCTGGGTGATGACACAGGCAGCTGATAGATGGGGAGTCTTTGGTTCTATCTGTCTATTGCCAGACGCGTCAATCCTGTAAGGGGTGGCTACAAACAAATCACCTCCATGTCACTTGGTCCCCCACCATTTCACTGCCTTGCTCCTGGCTCACATCCCACCTCTCTGATATATATCTCCATTCCATCCCCCCATCTCATCCTTGGCCTCCCTCTCCCTCTCCCCTTCTTCACCTCACTCACATACACTGTCCAAGTTAGTCTCTCACTCTCCATCCTCTCCACATGGCCAAACCACCTGTGTATTTCTCCTAACACTTTCTTTCTCAGCCACATCCACAGCACAATGCTCCTTCACTTCCTCATTTGTTAGTCTGTTTCTCCATGTAACCCCACATGATCCTCTCAGATAACTCATTTTCACTGCTCTCACTCTTGCCATGTGTCCTTTCAACAAGGTCCAAGCTTCACTTCCATATGTCAGAGTTAGTATCACAATACTGTCATGCAGCAACTTTTTTACTTCCATGCCTGCTTCCCCGTTTCTTATCACTGCTTTCAAAGAACCAGCAACTTTTCTTCCTTTTTGTACCCTTTCAAGCACTTTTCCCTTGTCCAGCATCACTGTACATCCAATGACATCATTTCTCTCAAAGATCATAACTTTACACTCCCCTACATTCACCCTTAGATTTCAGTTCTTGGACACTTCCATATTCATTCACCAAGCCTTGCAGTTCCCCTTTGTCTTCACTTAACAATACAGTATCATCTGCAAACAACAGTAAGGGGAGCTACCAAACATTGCCATCTCTCATTAAAGCCCCCCCAACATCCACTGTTCTACCTTGTATCTCTTTTATAACCCCATCCATATACAAGTTGAACATCCAGGGAGACATGACACATCCCTGTTTCAAATCAACATTCAGATTGAGAAATTCACTCAGTTCACTGTCCTCACGCACTGCAGCCTCAGCCCCCTCATACATACTCTTCACGGTATTCAAGAGATTCCAATGTACTCCTTATATTCTTTTAACAATTTCCACATTCCTTGTCTATCCACCCTGTCATAGGCTTCCTCCAAATCCATCAAGGCCACTTACAACTTCATTCCCATCTCCAGAAGCTTCTTCACTTAAAGCCTAAGAATGAATATCTGATCTACACGCTCTCTTCCCATCATAAAACCTCCCCATTCTTCACCCACTAATTCCACTTGTTTCCCTAACTCTGTCAGTAAGTATCCTACTGTACGCTTCTCGTATTACACTAAGAAGACAAATGTCCCTATAATTACCATACACTTCTTTTTCCCCTTTTACTTTGTACAAGTAAATAATTATATCTGGCGTTCATTTGTCCAGGACTCTTAGGCCGGTCTGCACTTATTCCATATCCATTCTACTACTGTTTCCTCCCCATGCTTCAGCATTTCATCACACTCCCCATCAATTCTTAGGGCTTTCCCCATTTTGACTTACTTCATCACTTCCTCTACTTCCATCCTACTGATTTCCTCTCTTCTCACCTCCCTCCTTCTCCCAGTCATTCCCCAACCACTTATCCTTGCATCACCTTCATTCCCTATGTTTAACAGTTCCTTAAAGTGTTCTCTCCATCTGCTCACTTTTTTTCCATTCTCCACTAACAGTGTACCATTTTTATCTTTCACTCCCCAACTAACTTCATTATCATCCTGTCTTGCTCTCTCTACCTCTTTCCAGAACATTTTCTTACATTCCCTGCACGTTACACTCAACCCCCTGCTATCACACGTTCAGCTATCGTGTTTATCTGCTATTGTGCACACATCAAATACACAACCATACATGCTATCACGCACCCCAAAACCTCTATCACGCGTCGAGTTTGAAGACAGGCTAAGCGAAACTTATTCACACAGCACTTCATACGAGGTTTGCTGAGGATACGATGGTTAATCGAAACGGTAACATGGTAAAATTGCCGATGATACCACAGGCATTTGGAATGGATGTGAACGGATTCCTGCTGAGGATACGATGGGCATAACAGTGTGAACAAAACCCATTTGACTCAAAAGAATATATCGTACTACAGCATTGAAATTTAGCCTAACACTGAATACTTATTAATATTGTATTTTAGAATAAATATCAATCGTTTTGAAACCCTTATAAAGAGTTAATAATTCCTATGCAGAGAAAACTGTGATGTCGATAAAGTAATCACGTGTTTACAACTGAGACGGGGCTCTGGCAACAGTATGAGGAACGTGTGTGATAGCGTGCAAGTTTTGTTCTACTTAAATCTTCCCCGGCCGTTCCTGATACGATGTACAGTGTGATACCCCCCAAGCTGTGGCTCATGGAGACAGCTAAAGAGATCTGGCGGCAATTAAGCCACTCCCAAGCCTCGGAACCCATCAAACCACCCAAGCCTTAATCCTTATAAAAGTTTGATGGCCTTTTATGTTGTTTATTTATTCATTATACTGTTATTTTTAATATAATAATGCTTTATTTCATGTTGGAGGAGAGATTGGCAGGAAATGACAGGCATAAAGTGGTTAAAAGTCAGAAAAATGGGCCACTGAAAAACCAATTTGAAATTTTCCCATTGATTGTTCAGTTCAGCTATCGCGTATTCAGCTATCACGCGCATTTGCTGTGATCAATTAGGCGCGATAGCAGGGGGTTGAGTGTATATTCAAACCTCTTCCAAATTCATCATTTGGTCGTTTCTTACTCTCTCTTGCTTATCTTTTCACCCCTCTCATCCTCTCTACATATAACCTTCTTTTCTGTCTCAACTTCCTCCACGCCTCTACTTCCCATCCACTCACTATATGCTTTCTTTTGTGCTACAGCATGTCTCACCTTTTCATTCCACCTTGCCGTTCCTTGCACCCCCTTTCGTCTTCTCTTCACCCCACACACCACCTCACATCCTGCACAGATTTCTTCTGTGAATATCTTGCACACACTTTCCACCTCCTCCATCTGCTCCAAATCATATTTACTGAATCGCTTTTCCACTTCTCTCTTTTATTTTTTATTCTTTCTTTTAATTATTATTTATTATTAGAAGGTTATATGATTTCCTGGTTTAGAGGAAATCATTTGGCATGCCACTCATTGTGGAGCTACAGTAAAACAGACTACCGTCACACTAACTAGGTGGATGATGGGCACTCCTGCCTACCATCATCTCCTTGGCTACTTTTTTTTTTTTTAATGTGAGGAAGAAGGAACCCAAGGCCACTAGCCTGCAGTTATTGTTCCTTCCAAGAGAAAAACAAAATACAAGAGAGAGCCAAATTCAAGATCCGATCATTTCGAGATGCTCGGACACACTGTGTTTGAAAGACTGGAGATCAAAGGAAGCAGGAAATACAGACAGAGGGAGACAGTTCCAGAGTTGACCTGTTGAATAAATGAAGGACTGGGAGTAGCGGTTAACTCTTACATGAGAGAGTTGGACAGAAAAAGGATGAGAGTTTGCTGCTAGACATGTGCTACGCGCCCGTCGTAGAGGTGGAGGAATGCATGCCTCTCAAAATTACCCCTAACACCTGTCTCTAAGTAATTTATTATTAGTTTTGATACATTATAACCTCCAGTCATTCTCCATGGTTACTAGTCAAAATATACTTCCAAAAGCCGATTGCCTTGGAGAGATAATAGTAGAATGGATGTGGAAGATGTGCAAATTGGCCTGGGAGGAAAGTAGAGTCCCAGAGGATTAGAAGTCATATACTGTATAATTATTCTCACGGACATGCGTCCTGCATGGATTTGGAGAGAGCATATGACATGGTGGATAGACAAGGATTGTGGAAAGTATTAAGAATATACGGAGTAGATGGGAAGTTGTTGAATGCTGTGAAGAGTATTTATGAGGGTGCCAAGGCTGTAATGCATATGGATAATGAACTGAGTGAATTTTTCTATTTAATGGTTGGGTTGAAACAGGGATGTGTCATGTCTCCATGGTTATTCCATCTGTAAATGGATAGGGTTATAAAAGAGATACAAGGTACGGCAGTGGATGTTGGAGTGGCCCTAGTGAGAGAGGGCAGTGTTTGGAAACTCCTTGTACTGTTGTTCGCAGATGATGATACTGTGTTGTTAAATGAAGATGAAGGGGAGCTGCAAGGCTTGGTGGATGAGTTTGGGAGAGTGTGTAAGAAACGGAATCTGAAGGTGAACATAGGGAAGAGTAGAGTGATGATCGAGAGAAGTGAAGTCAGTGAATGTACAGTGAGGTTGGATGTGATGGTCTTCGAGAGAAGTGATGCAGTGAATGTACAGTGAGGTTGGATGATGAGGAGATGGAAAATGTGAGTATGTTTAGGTACTTGGGGAGTGTGTTGAGTAGGGATGGGAGTTTGGAGGGCGAAGTGCTTGAAAGGGTACAACAAAGGAGAAAGGTTGCTAGTTCCTTAAAAGCAGTGATAAGAAACAGGGAAGTGAACATGGAAGTGAAAAAGTTGCTACATGACAGTATTGTGATACTAACTCTAGCATATGGAAGTGAGGCTTGGACGTTGTTGGAGGGACACAAGTCAGGAGTGAGAGCAGTGGAAATTAGTTATTTGAGAGGAGCCTGTGGAATCACATGGAGAGACAGACTGACAAATAAGGATGTGAACCAGTGTTGTGGTGTGGATGTGGATGTGTTAAGAAGCATTAGGAAAAACACACTGAGGTGGTTTGGCCATGTGGAGAGGATGGAGAGTGTGAGACTGATGAGGAGAGTGTAAGTGAGTGAGGTGGAGCGGGAGAGAGGGAGGGGGAGGCCAAGGATGAGATGGAGGGATGGAGTGGAGAGGTATATGAGAGAGGGGAGTGTAAATTGGGAGCAGGGCAGTGAAATGGGGGAGGGACAAGGTGGCGTGTGAATTGGGAGCAGGGCAATGAAATGGCGTGGGACAGGGTGACATGGAGGTGATTTGTTTTTGGCTACCCCATATGGGATTAAGTTGTCTGGCAATAGATAGATAGACAAAGGAAAAGGAGAAAAAGAAGTACAATCCATCCCCCCTAGTGCACGCCTATATGGTCGGCAGAGGACGGCGTGTGCTAGGAATTTGCGTACTCTGAATACATAAACTTATGGATAAAATTACATATGGGCGGCACCCCCCTTCATTGGCAACCCTTGTGACTCCTTTCAGGCCTAAGTATTGTTCTATACAGGGGAACTATCTAAGACATTTTTTTTTTTTTTTTTAAATAACAGAACAGGAAGGAAAAACAAATGAATAAAGAAAAAAATAATCCATACACCATATTACTGGTGTCCTCTGTTCATAAAATATCTGTAAGAGTTAGACTTGAATAGCTGTAGGTTGAAGTTTGGAGGGAAACAATTCTGGGGAAACGAGTTCCAAAGAGATGCAGTTCGGGGAATGAAAGAATTCGGATAGGCAGAAGTTCTGCAGTATGGCTGAGTGACATTCCAGTCATGAGTGCTACCAGATGCCTGTGTAGCACGAGGGAAGGCATGGAGAGGTGGCACCATGGACTCAACTTCGTCTGAGCATTTGCCAAAAAAATATCTGTAAAATAATGCAAGGGAGGCAACATTCCCTCTTACTTGTAGGGGAGGCAGTTTATACGTAATGGCAGGGTTGTTAATGATTCTAACAGCTTTGTTCTGAATTTTGTCTAGTTGTCTTAATGTAACCTCTCCACAACCATTCCACATGGGTGAGCAGTATTCAAGCTGAGAGCACATATGACTCTTATAAATCACAGCTAACTGCTCGTCAGTGAAGAGGTTACCGACTCAGTACGTTAATCCAAGTTTCTTTGAGTTGGTGTTAGCAAGTGATCTAACATGAGAGGTCCAGCTGAGGGCACTGTTGAGTGAGACGCTGAGAATTTCATTACTTCTGTAGATGGGAATATTAGTAGTACTGAAGGTAATATACGAATCAGGCAATATCTGTCTATTAGTTCATTCATTGCCAGATGCCATGTATCCCAAATGGGGTGGCCAACAGCTTAGAGTTAATTGTTTTACAGGGAGGGGCACTAATCCTCCACCAACCCCACTTGACACTTAGGGAGAACGTTTTGAAAATTGTATATATTTAGTTTTACTAGCATTAAAAGAGATAAGGTTGTTTTGTCCCCATTCAGTGATCGTAGATAGGTCTTGATTTATGGAGATGGCTGTACTGAATTGAGAGGTAGAGATATTAGACTTTGTAAATGGGTGCCTGAGTGTGAATGAACTATGTAGTGTTGAGTCATCTGCATATAAGCGGATGGGATTGTGGGTGACAGATATGAGATCATTAATATGAACCAGGAACAGGGTTGGGGCCAGAACTGATCCCTGCAGAACGCCGGCGTTAGTTGAGTGGAAATTTGGAATATACATCATCAACATTTACTCTTATTTTCCTGTCACTGAGATATGAGGAAATCAAAGGAACAAAATACGTTAGTCCATAGCAAGGGAGTTTGGACAGCAGGGAACGGTGCCATACTCTGTTGAAAGCTTTAGAAATATCAAGGGCTACTGCATGAGTTTCTCCATGCAGGTCAATTGATTGATGGATGGTATGAGTTAAGGCCGATGCAGAGCAGGAGATCGCAGCAGAAAAGCCAGCAACACCAGTGATGGATTGAGAAGATTTGTTCATGATGGAGATCAGCCGGGTACTGTGTGCCCTTGATAAATTCAAGAAAGAATTCAAGGACACCGAACCCTCTCAGGACACTGAACCCTCCACTTGCTGCACGACTTCCTGGGGTCAATGGTGGATCTTTCGTGACGAAAACCATATTGTCTGTCACTAATTAAGTTATTGGATTCAAGATGTTTAACAATGTGCTTACAGTTTCAAATACCCAACCAAGAGAAGATGTGACTGCTATTGGTCTGTAATCAGAGGGGTCAGAGGAACTTCCTTTCTTCGGAATTGGGTGGATATTGGCTTCTTTACATGAATTTGGGAATGAAGAAGTATGTATGCATAGTCTGAATAATTTAACTGGAACAGAGGCAAGTTCAGGGAAACACTTCAAAACAATTGGTGGAATTCCATCTGGGCCTGGAGCCTAAGATAAAGTAAACCAACAAGATTATGGCTTTGCTAAGTCATCAAGGATATGGCTTAACTATACCAACAAGAAGATGGCCACACACCTTAACACAGGAAAACAACAGGCTTGATGGAGGTAAGAAGGGGATCCGAGTCAGGATGAGGCACCTAGCATGCATCTCCTGCATCATCCACTACACCGCCTGACACACCACCTTCCTCACCACTTGTCACACCAGCACCTTTGACACTTTCACTATGTAATGTACTCACTTCATTCACAAACCCTTCCAAGTCTATTTCTGACACCTCAGACATCACATCATCTTGAACCTCCTCAGGGTATGGCTCTTCTGGTGTTGAAAGGAATGATTCCTCACTTTCTTGGAACCGAAGGTAACGGGTGATGAGGGTTTGCTTACGTCTGTTTACTTCCTGGTTGTGCTTGTCTGTGTAGTAGTGGAAGGTTCTGTCCAGTGAAGCCATCACCTCCTCCAATCGCAACTGAGAGGGTTCAGTGTCCTTGAATTCTTTCTTGAATTTATCGAGGGCACACAGTACCCGGCTGATCTCCATCATGGACAAATCTTCTCAATCCATCACTGGTGTTGCGGGCTTTTCTGCTGCGATCTCCTGCTCTGCGTCGGCCTCGTCCACTTGCTGCACGACTTCCTGGGGTTCCTGCTCCACTGCTGCCGAATGTTAAGCCTCTGATCTCCTCCAGCGTGATGGCCTGAAACCCGGGCACAGCTTGTGTGGTTGTGAGAGTGGCTGCCTTGGCAGCGGCCAGGGACTGAAAGCTGCTCCCCAGTGCGATTTCACACAGGTGTGGTACAAGGAGGCGCCAAGCATGTATCGTATCCTACACGCTCTACACAACCCTTGGTATGCTTTGCACTCAGTCTCGCCAAGTACGGTGAACGGCTGCCACTAATGAATAGGTGGTAGCGTGTGCCAGTAGCACGGAGAGTGTGGAAACAAGCCCAGAGGGGGCCTACAACCTCGTAGGTTAGGACAACAAGATATTAAATACCCCTTTCTGCCCCAGAGTCCCTCCCGGACTTCCAAAAAGTAACAGTTTCACACTAAGGTTACAAAACACAGAAACAATTTTTACTTTAATTTCAGCAGTTTTATACAGAGTATTTACACTACTTTAGAAACAGGTTATACAGCTATAACACTAACTTAATATCCCGAGTCTCAGCTCGACACAAGGGAAGTCTCAGTCACTTATTTACGACTTGACAGCAACTAAGTGCTTAACTTGATAGTTACGTATGACTTAAGTTTACTTAGCCAGTTGGCCAGACAACCATTCGTGAGTGATAAATGTCTTACTTTAAATTAATTCAAATACTTAATTAATACTCGCCACAACCTGGAACATGCACGTCAAATAATATTGCTGGATTTTTCCAAGTAGTGACTGCCGGTACTTTACTTTAACGGCACTTATTCACCTTGCGTTACTCTCTCGCAAAACTCTTCTTCAAATACTTCTACTCACCAGTACCGCGAAGCCCATGGTCATGGCTGTGTTCTCCCCATTTGTCCCAGCTGGACACAAGACAATTTCTGTCTGACTGCCAAACTCTCTTTAGCCCCACCTCTCCCATGAGCGCGCTTTCATACACTTCTGTACAGATATTGAGTCATCAATACTCCATACTCTATCCCAGTATGCACCCTCTGCTCTCACTCATTAGCATACCATTAGGGTGTAGATTTCACAGATGACAGCCATCACTGGGACCCTCCAGTGCACTCCTGATACATTAACCTCTGCACCCGGGTCCCTCAAGAGCTTTTTTATTAATGTACGTCCTGGGTGTTTTTTGCCCATCACATAGTTACCCTCCTTCTCCCATCACTCCCTTATTCACATCATTTATTTCTGTGTTTCATCTTCCCTTTCCTCTGCAGTTCTCTCCAGCCCTTGCTGTCTCCTAGCTCCCTGCACCCGGTCCCACTCCTGTTGTGCACGTGCCAGAACCTCAGCACCATGCTTATGTTGGAGTGTTTTAAACGCTGCCTTCAGGAACTTCTGATGCTGGTGATCCATTGTCCTATCGTCCCCTGCTCCATATTTGCCTGCTCCACATCGGTCTTCTTCACTCCTCCTTTCTCTGCCTTCCTTCTCTCCCCCTCTACTCCCACTTGACCCAGGCCTCGGTCTGAAGGGGCCGTGTGAGTAAGAGGTGGAGATGACGTCAGGAGCAGCGGTATTCAGGCGGGTGGCAAGTACTTGATCGTTGCAAGCCCGACACATTGTCAGTTGTTGCAGCGATTATATCTGCCCAAGAGGACAACAAGAATGTGATGGCATCCCTGAGGCTGAATGACCGCCAAAAAGCCATAACAGTCTTATCAGGAGTTGAAGCTGGTGGTGCGGGTGCTGTGCTTGGAGCAGGTGAAGTGGGTGGCAAGTCAAAACCATCCTCGGCCTCCATGACATCACTTCCAGCTGTGTCCAAGTCAAGAATTGCCAGCAATTCCTCAGAGCTGTCGGTCTTGCTGCGGAGATGACTGTAGAGGCGTTGGTGGTATAGCTGCTTTACCGCTTCAATTAACTCCTGGTCTAGCAGTTGGATGAGAGAGGTCATTCTGGGTGGCAAAAAAACAATCTTGCATTCCCTGCTGCGGTCTCCTAACCAGGTTGGGTGACTTGGAGCATTGTTGAGGATGAGGAGCACCTTGAAGGGGATGCCAAGTTCCTTGGATTTATCCTTGGCATCAGGGATGAAGTGCTGCAACAACCCCTTGGAAATGATGCTGCTAGTCATCCAGCCATTGGAATTGCTGTACCAGTACACCCTGCTATCATCCATGCAGCGAAGATTCTTGTAACATCTGGGGTGTGCTGGGGTATGAATCACAACAGGCCACATCTTGTGTGAACCTGATAAGTTAACGGCAATCATGACCGTTATCCTGCTCTTGTCTACTTTTCTCCCCTGGGCCTGGCGCGTAGCTTACTGATATAAGTAGACTTCGGTATAGCCTCGTAGTATAGGGCCGATATGTTGTAAATTTGGTGCTTGCTGTTGCCACCCTCATCGATTATCCCCTTCAGGATGGCAGGATAGTCCCTAGCTACCATTTCATCTGCAGATGCACGCTTGCCAGTGAGGTGAATGTGACATAGCTCCTTCCTCTTCAAGAACCGGCATAACCATCCCACGGAGGCTTTAAAGGGTTTCGTGACACCCAGCTTCACAGATGCAGCTTTGTAGAAAATCTCGTCCTGGTCCCTGATGTAGTGTCCGTTCAGTGGAATTCCTTCCCTCTCCTTCCTCAGTATGTATGTTGCTAGGTACCGCTCCAGGAGAATTATTGCCCGGTTAGTTAGCCTGCTTCTCCCGTCCAGTGCTGCCGTCCCATACATCTTGACAGTCTTCTTTATGACTTCCCTGTTCACCCATCTTGTTCTCACTGTCGATTCCGCCAAGCCGAGTTCCTTCCCAATAGCAGTGTTACCCTTCCCACACTCTTTCTTCTGAATGACTTCCATCTTCATGGCATGGGTGATGCACTTCTTCCTTCTTGAGGACTGGGCAGAGATCCTGGCTCACAAAACAATATCCTCAGAGTAGATGAGAATGTTGCTTGAACAGCGAGTGTACCCTCTGTGCGTGTGTGTTTCCTCTGCTGAGCCTCTCTCACCACCCTCCAAGCATTGCATATGGGCATCAAGTGACAAGTGCGCATCATTGACGTCACAAGGTGGTCGAAGTGTAGGCAACCGTTTTTCACTTCTTGGGTGGCAATGTCACGTACTTGGGGTAACCCCGGATTTGGGCCACTCTTCGCTGCCCGTCTAGCATATGATGAGGTTAATTCACGTACTATTAAAAAATACACTAAAGTTTGAAAAAAAATAGGTCCTCGCGTACAATAAGGATCGTGTACTCTGGACTCACGTACTAGGGGGATGGACTTTATGTTGTAATTATAGGGGCATTTGTCTTCTTAGTGTAATGGGAAAAGTATATGGTAGGATACTTATTGACAGAGTTAGGGAAATAACAGAGGAATTAGCTGGAGAAGAACAGGGAGGTTTTAGGAAAGGAAGAGGTTGTGTAGATCAGATGTTCATTCTTAGATCTTTAGAGGAAAAGTTTCTAGAGAAGGGAAAGAAGTTGTATGCAGCCTTCATGGATTTGGAGAAAGCATATGACAGGGTGGATAGACAAGGATTGTGGAAAGTATTAAGAATATATGGAGTAGATGGGAAGTTGTTGAAAGCCGTGAAGAGTATGTATGAGGGTGCTAAGGCTGCTGTGCGTGTGGATGGTGAACTGAGTGAATTTTTCTGTGTGAAGGTTGGATTGAAACAGGGATGTGTTATGTCTTCATGGTTGTTCAATATGTATATGGATGGGGGTTATAAAAGAGATGCAAGGTAGGGCAGTGGATGTTGGAACAGCCCTAGTGAGAGAGGGCAGTGTTTGGAAACTCCTTGTACTGTTGTTTGCAGATGATACTGTGTTGTTGAGTGAAGACGAAGGGGAGCTGCAAGGCTTGGTGGATAAGTTTGGGAGAGTGTGTAAGAAACGGAATCTAAAGGTGAATGTAGAGAAGAGCAAAGTTATAGTCTTCGAGAGAAGTGAAGTAAGTGAATGTATAGTGAAATTAGACGAAGAGGAAGTGGAAAATGTGAGTGCATTTAAGTACTTGGGTAGTGTGATGAGTAACGATGGAAGTTAAGAGGGTGAAGTGCTTGAAAGGGTACAACAAGGAAGTAAGGTTGCTGATTCTTTGAAAGCAGTGTATAAAAAACAGGGAAGTGAGCATGGAAGTGAAAAATTACTACATGACAGTATTGTGATACCTACTGTAACGTATGGAAGTGAAACTTGGACCTTGTTGGAGGGACAGAAGTCAGGAGTGAGAGCAGTGGAAATGAGGTATTTGAGAGGAGCCTGTGGAGTCACATGGAGAGACAGACTGACACATGAGGAAGTGAAGGAGCATTGTGGTGTGGATGTGGATTTGGTAGGACTTGTTAGGAGAAACACATTGAGGTGGTCTGACCATGTGGAGAGGATGAAGAATGAGAGACTGACGAGGGGAGTGTATGTGAGTGAGATGGAGGGGGAGGAGAGGGAGAGGGAGGCCGAGGATGGGATGGAGGGATGGAGTGGAGAGGTATATGAGAGAGGGGGGTGTGAGCTGGGAGCAGGGCAGTGAAATGGTGGTGGACAGGGCAATATGGAGGCGATTTGTTTGTGGCCACCCTTACAGGATGGAGACGTCTGTCAGTAGATAGATAGTTGGATAGACTTGTCAAAAAAATGCCCCTAATACCTTTCCTTAAATTTTGTCATTATTATGTCTGCATCATGGTGATGACTGGAGACTGGCTGCTGGTGCATGGTGAGTCCAAAGAGCATTAAAAAAAAAAAAAATGGGGACAGACGCACAATTCCCTCGTAACTGTAGCGACTGTGGCGCACCTAGGGATGAGCATGCCAACACCAGAGTCAGCTGTATGATGGGTTGCCAGCTCTTTTCAGCAATAAACTGCACCAACTCATGGAAAAAAAGGCTGCAGTTTTTTTTTTTTTTCCTTTGCCAAGGATGAGGAAAAGTAAATATAACCCAGTACTCTGTATAACTGAGGGAATATCATCTCCTTCTCACCGTGTTGACACTTGGCTGTTGGTTTTCTTATTATCACCCACTCATGTGTCTGCATTCAACAAAATCATCCATCCATCATCCAATCCTACATTGCCCCATCAACAAATTCATATTGTTTCCAAAGTTGCCACTTGCTGCCTCTGTTTGTTCTTTTCTGTCTTTATTTGGTTGTTGTATTATTGGTAAACGCAAGGAAAATACCAATTAGAGACAGGGAAGGAAATTTATTGACCAAAGATGGAGATATTAAAAATAGATGGAAAGAGCATTTTGAGACAGTTCTTAATAGACCAGTACCACCAGAAGAGGATATACCGTCTGCTCAGGAAGATTTAAATATAGAAACAGGAGAGTTGAGGCTTGCAGAAGTGGAGAAAGCAGTAAAACAGTTAAAGAATAATAAGGCACCAGGGGAGGATGGTTTATTTCCGGAAATGTTTAAAGTGGAGGGGGATAGATTAATAATGATCTTGACCAAGCTATTCAATAAGATATGGGTGACGGGGTTACTACCATCAGTTTGGAAGAATGGTGTAATTGTTAAAGTTCCGAAGAAGGGAGACCTGAGTGAATGTGGTAATTGGAGGGGAATCTCTTTGTCACCGATAGCTTTGAAAGTTTTCAGTAGAGTGTTGTTAAATAGGTTGGAGCCGGTGGTTGAGGGTATTCTGAGGGATGAACAGGCTGGTTTTAGAAAGGGACGTGGTTGCAGTGATCAGATCTTTATAGTTAGGCATTTGATGCAGCAAGTTAATGAAATGAGAGTACCGTTAAGTCTTTGTTTTGTTGATTTTGAAAAGGCTTTTGATAGTGTTTCGAGAGAGTCTATGGGGAAGATCATGAGACATTATGGAATACCAGAGGAGTTTGTGAGGGTCATTATGAACATGCATGAGGACACATTTTGTAAAGTGATGGTTGATGGTTGTCTGAGTGATTCGTTTGAAGTCAAGTCCGGAGTAATTCAAGGTGGTGTTCTATCGCCTTTACTATTTATATTGGTCATTGATTACATTATGAAACGTGTTGGAACTGAAACCGGTGCAGGTATACTTTGGGGAGAGAACAGGAAACTTTTGGATTTAGATTATGCAGATGATATAGTTTTGATTTGTGATGGGCCAGAAGAGATGCAGAGAGTGTTGGACTGTTTGGTGAGTGAAGGTCGCAAGGTGGGTTTGGTTATTAATTGTGGAAAAACTGAAATAATCAATATGAATATGGAAAATGCGCAGGAATGTGTAATTGGAGGTATGGTTGTAAAGCAAGTTGATAGGTTTAAATATTTAGGTACTTATTTAGCCAAGGATGGTTCTTTGAACTTTGAATTCGAGGAAAGGTTAAAGAAGGCTAATCAGGCAATGGGAATGCTTAAAAATATTTGGAATAATAACAATTTCTCTGTGCATACAAAAATCAAACTTTATAAGGTAATGGTTAGGAGTATCTTAATTTATGGACACTAGTCTTGGTACAGCACAGTGACTATGGAAAATAAATTCTTGGTGTTTGAAAATAAAGCACTTAGAAGAATATTAGGAGTTAAGTGGTGGGAAAGGATACCAAATAGTAGAATTAGAGAAATAACGGGAGTGCAGCCGATCGATGAATATGTTAGATTCTCACGATGGAAGTGGCTAGGACATGTGTATAGGAGACAGGGAATAGTACGAGGTACACCAGGGTGGGTGGCACCTGGTAGGAGAGGTAGAGGAAGGCCAAAAGAGACGTGGGTGAGGACAATGAGACGGGAAGCTGGAGATCAGTGTTGGGGAGATCTTGAGGAGTTAGCACAAGATAGGATGTGGTGGTGTGAGTTCATCGAGGCCCTATGCATCCCCGAGGGTGCCACAGGAAATGATTGATTGATTGATTGTATTATTGGTTAGTACATGTAGAGCTGTGGACCAAAAGAAGAAGGCATATAGTGAATGGTTAACGAGTAGAGGTGGGGGAGAAGATGAGAGAGAGAAGAGAGAGGTATATGTGAGCAGGAGAAGGGAGGTGAAGAGACTGGTGAAGGAGAATAAGAAGAAAGTGGATGAAGAGTATGGGAGGAATCTGAGTGTGAAATGGATGGAGAGTAAGAAATTGTTTTGGAAGGAGGTAAAGTAAGTAAGACAGTGTGAAAGGGGAAATAGGAGGGAAGTGAAAGATTGGAGTAATAGATTGTTGGTGGAGAAGAGAGAGAAATTGAGGAGATGGAAGGAGCACTTTGAGGATTTGTTGAATGTAGAGAATGACAGCAGTGTGAGTATAGGTGGTTGGGGAATGGCTGGGAGAAGAAGAGATGAGAGGAGGGAGGAAGAGATCAGTAGGGCGGAAGTAGTGGAAGCGATGAAGAAGATCAATTTGGGAAAGGCCCCAGGAATTGACGAAGTGTGTGGTGAAATGCTGAGGTATGGGGGTGAGATTGTTGTGGAGTGGATATGGAAGTTGTGTAGATTGGCTTGGGAAGTGGGAAGGGTTCCAGAGGACTGGAAATCAGGTATAATTGTTCCTTTACACAAAGGAAAAGGGGAGAGAGAAGTATGTGGTAACCATAGGGGTATTTGCCTTCTTAGTGTGACTGGTAAAATGTATGGTAGAATACTCATTGATAGGGATAGGCATATGACAGAGGAGCAGGGGGATTTAGGAAGGGAAAAGGGTGTGTAGATTAGATATTTGTTCTAAGATGTTTGTGGAGAAGTATCTAGAGAAGGGAAAGAAAGTGTATGCTGCCTTCATGGACTTGGAGAAAGCTTATGACAGAATAGATAGGCAAGGTATGTGGAAGGTATTAAAAATATATGGAGTGGAGGGGAAATTGTTGAGTGCTGTGAAGAATATGTACGAAGAAGCTAGGGCTATGATGCAGGTGGATAGTGAGCTGAGTGAGTTCTTTGATCTCAATGTGGGACTGAAACAGGGTTGTGTGATGTCTCCATGGCTGTTTAATATATACATGGATGGGGTTGTAAAGGAGGTGCAAGGTAGGGCAGTGGATGTAGGGGTGGCTCTAATGAATGAGAGTGAGATTTGGAAGATTCCGGTGTTGCTGTTTGGTGATGATACAGTATTGTTGAGTGAAAATGAATGGAAGTTGCAAGGTTTGGTGAATGAATTCGGGACAGTGTATAGGAGGAAGAAGCTGAAAGTTAATGTAAATAAAAGTAAAGTTATGGTGTTTGAGAGGAATGAAGTCGCAGAATGTACAGTGAGGTTGAATGGAGAGGATATGGAGAATGTGAGTGCATTCAAGTACTTGGTTAGTGTGATGAGTAAGGATGGAACTTTGGGGAATGAAGTGCATGAAAGGGTACAGCAGGGAAGGAAGGTTGTTAGTTCACTGAAAGCAGTGATGAGAAATAGGGAGGTGAGTATGGATGTTAAGAAGTCACTGCATGATAGTATTGTGATCCCTACCCTGACATATGGAAGCGAGGTGTGGACCTTGCAAGAGGGGAACAAGTTAAGAGTGAGAGCAGTTGAAACGAGTTACTTGAGAGGAGCATGTGGAGTGACATGGAGGGACAGGTTGACGAATGAAGAAGTGAAGGAACGTTGTGGGGTGGATGTGGATGTGGTTGAGAAGATTAGGAGAAATACACAGAGGTGGTTTGGACATGTGGAGAGAATGGAGAATGAAAGACTGACTAAGAGGGTGTATGTAGGTGAGGTGGAGGGAGGGAGAGGGAGAGGTAGACCGAGGATGAGGTGGAGGGATGGAGTTGAGAGATATATGAGGGAGGGGGGGTGAGTTGGGGGAAGGGTAGTCAAATGGTGGGTGACAGAGCAACTTGGAGGCGTTTTGTCTGCGGCCACCCTTTGCGGGATTAGGGCATCGGGCTATAGATAGATAGATAGATAGGTAGACGTGTAGAGCTACTAGAGCCATTTAACAGATATTTTGATGTCTTTCTGGCTATTTTCTGTCCGGTGTCCCTCTCTCAGGTAGTACTATGAAGTTATTGTTGTTTGACTTTACAGAGAAACACAGACTGGGCTGAAAGTTTGGGTAATGATCTGTGACCAGGGGTCTAACAGCAGAAACTTGTTTGAAACTGAGGTCAAAGTCAGTCAACAAAAGTCATATTTTGTGGCTTCTGAACAGAAAATCTTTGTGTTGTATTACCCACCACACCTTGTAAAGAATGTCAGAAGTAGTTTAGCATGCATGGCTTTGTTGTCAGTGGTCATCCTGTTCTCTGGGACTACATAAAATCTTTCTGGGAGGCTGACAGTAAACTTCCTATTTGCATGGCTCCAAAATTGTCCTCGTGTCACTTCAACCTCCCATCATTTGCACCCCTTCATGTCAAACTTGCCACTCAAGTCTTAAGTTACTCTGTGGCTGCAGGCATCTCTACCATGTCATTTCCAGGCACTGCTGCAAGAAGCTCAGTACACTGCAGAGTTCTGTGAAATGATGGATCAGTTATTCAACTGTTTCAGTAGCTCATCAGTGACAAGTAATGCTTAATCCCTAAAGTACGCAGTTTGCTCAGTAGGTCTGTCCCTCCAGCCGCAAAACAGGGTCGATTTTTCGACTTTAACCAAGGTAAAAATTTTTCCTCAACATTTCGAGAGACTGAATTTACATGCCTGAAAATGTATGTTTCAGCCAGATTGACCAAATAGTTATCGCACAATCACCCGTCAAAGATGCAAAAAAGTTACCAATACCCCATGGGCAAAAATAGGAAATGTACAGAAGATGCATTATTTATGGTAAATAATTATATATACATAATTAATGTCAATGTGAAGTGTTCCCTAGGCATGAAATGTCAGTCTGGTATATGCCCATAGCAACAAAACAAGCTAGGCGAAGTGTTTGTTTGTTTGTTTGTTTTTTATGTGAGGAAGAAGGAACCAAAGGCCGTGAGCCTGCAATAACAGTTCCTTCCAAGAGAAAAACAAAATACAATGGAGTGTGTGCGGCTGGAGGGGGGAGGAGGATGGAGGGATAGGGGAGGAGGGAGGGGGGAGAAGGGAGAGGGGAGAAGGGTTGCTATGCACACACCGCTGTAGGGGTTATGTTGGGGTATGGTTGGTTGGGAGGGGACAATGTGAAGATGATACAATGGGGCTGAGGGTGGTAAAGTGACAGTGGTGGTGGGGGGGTTCCTTTTCCCCCACCTTAGAGGGCCAATCACACCATACCACCCCAGACACTCTAGCTGTCATTGGTCTGATCCCATATACATCACCAAAGGGGCGGAGTTACCCTCCTCCAGTTTTTTGTGTCTTTATCGATTGTGCAGGATAGGCTGGCGTGTCAAATTACACAAAAGCACGATTGTGCGGCACAGGTCTTTAGGGGTTAAATGTGACATGTTGTTATGGAAAATTCTAGCCACAAAGAATTCCTGGCAGCTTGCCTTGACAGGCTGTCTTGCATCACATCACAAGGGCCCCATAAAAACCTACCATGCTTCTCTGGTTGGAAGATGGCTATTACCTGCCTCTTACGACTGTGGGATGAACTGCACACAGAGTACAAACTGCGTTATCTCTTGACTAACAGACATATTCACGACTGTGTGGAGACTTTGTTCTCAGTTATTTCTGGGAAAGGGGGTCATAGGGATAATACTGATCCTTGCCAGTTCAGGAGTGCTTTCTGCCAAGTTATAGTGGACTCAGTAATGGTCCCTACCTGTGCTGGTGCCAGCTGTCAAGAGGATGTTGACACATTCTTGCTTACACTTAAAAGTATGGGGTCAACAGATGGGCAGCCTCTGACATTGCCATCCCCAGTAGCTTCTCCAGACCCTTCCCTGCCAGCATTGGTACAATCTGTACATTCAGTCATGACTCTGCCATTGACAGACATGTCAGTTGAGGAATGCAGCATATTGGCCTATATTGCAGGCTACATATGCAGGAAAATCCATGACATTGTCTACAGTGATTGCAGGGCTAAGCTTCAAGCAAATTGTATAGGTCCAGAGAATTCTGTACATGTTTTTATGTCAAACAAGAATTATGCAGACACTCAGGGAGAGGGGTCTTTTTGTTCCAAATTTTACTCTTTATGACCGTACAGAAAAACTGGAGACTGAGTACAGGGATATGGTGGATTGTGTTACCCACATGACAACAGTTGTGTAGAGACTTGTAACAGGACTGGGAAAAATGGCCCTCGAATCACTGGTTTGTCCAATATGTCACTCCAGGCCATTGGTAATCAACTTGTTTGTTCGGGTATGCCTGCACCACAGTTTGAGGGAAGGAAACAAAGAATTTGCCACTGCCGAAGGTCGCAAAAATCATAGAGTTTAGCCATCAGTACGTGTTCGAAATAGGTGTCACTATTACCTGATTCCCAGTCAGTTAGAGGTGATTGGAGCAAAGAACAAATTTGTTGTGTTTTATATGTAATCAATTGATCCAGTAATTCAAAGAGATTTTGGCAGATTCTGTCAATACCAATTAATAATTTTAATTAATACTACTTGCACTGCTAAATATTTAGTGCGCTGTGTTCGCTGATTGTTATTGGCCTTAACAAAATAAATAACCATGATAATTATTTTGTACTTGTTGCCACTATCATTAGTTTTGTGTGTGTATGTGTGTGTGTGTGTGTGTGTGTGTGTGTGTGTGTGTGTGTGTGACTCCGGGCATAGGCTTCACAGCCTGCTCCCAATGCCCAGTAGTCCTCCTACATGTCACCACTTCGGCGCTAACACCCACTGTCCATATTGAGTACATGCTAGGGCTGTCTCATACAGGACTGGTGTATTGGTATTAGTGGGGGTATTTTTATGACATGTCGGCGGGTCGTCTGGTAGATCAGTAAAGTCTACTTTTAACCCCTTAACCGCGGGGCGTCACTTTCGTGACACTTGGGAGCAAGGGATCATACTGCGGGGCGTCGCTTTTGTGATTCTGTGTTATTTTGAATTCACCTGGGCTTTCAAGTGGTGGCTTGTATCATCTATCAGTACTGCCAATGTCCAGCACTAGTCAGCACTCCTAATCTCATCTGTACTCCCATCCATTGTTGACAATTTAGCCATTTCTCCCCATTCTTGACTCCCCTCCCTACCTTCCCTCCATTACCCCCTCCTCTCGCCTGCCCGGCCATGCTACGCTAAGTAAATCTTCCCTGGAATTTTCCACTGATTTCATCCATTGAAATAAGCCCTATGCCCTATTCTTAAACCAAATAATATATACCAAAAAGAAATAAGGTAAGTGAGAGTGCCATACACCTGGAATTGGCTAATTATCACCTGACAACACCTCATGTGCACTCGTTTGCTAATTTTCGCTGTTTGTTTCCCCTTGAAATATGCTGTATAATCTATTCTCTTACTAAAAATATATATAAGGAGGGAAGGGAGAAGCGTAAGTGATATTTACATTCACCTGGAACTACCTAATTTATAATGTATTGTCTAGATTTCCTGCCAGTCATTTCACTGCTATATATTAGCAGCTCTCAAGAGGCTGACGTTTGCAGTAATGCATTTCCCTAGGTAGGCCACCCCGGCCCACCCCTATCAGTTCACTGTCATCTTCCAAGGTGAAGGTACGTAAGTTCGCTCCTGCTAACTTCGGCCTCTTTTTGGCCCCATGCAAAGGGCCCTGTGGTCTTTACCCCCTACTAAACCTCGTGTGGAAAGAGGTAAAGGGCCGACAATTGAAAGAGAGTGACTGTGATCTTTCTGTTGAGTAAAACAGTGCAAGTGGAATTGTAAATAATGTGTAAATAATGTGTAAACAGCAAGTGAAGCAATGAATGTAAATATAAGTGAACAGTGGAATATAGTTTTATAAGTTACTTCAAGTGACAGTGCATAACACAGTGTAAATAAAATAGAAATGTAAATAATGTAAATAAAATAGAGAACGTAAATAGACATGTAAATGAGTAGTATTATAAGAATACGAGTATATATACTAGGAGTAATGAAAGTGAAAGTTTCATTCTAGCATGTATGAATACTATGAGTTATGAGAGTGAAGGTGAAAGTGACATTCACTCTCAATGCTAGTATACAGGACGAGAAAGTGAATGCTATGTAAGTAATCCCTCTAATATCCGAACGCCCAATATCCGAACATCCCCACTAACTGGACATAATCCTCCTGGGATCCAATATTCCCAAAATGGGCCAAAACTGCAAAAAATTCGAAAAAAATCTGACTTTTTTCCCTCCCATAATTTGAAATTCCCGCCTGGCGCCAAACAGCTGTTACACCATGGTCCCTTCACCCCTTCCTTCCTCCCCCCTCCCCCCTCCCCTGTCAGGGTTGCCATGTGGTATTTTTCATTACCAAGTGTGGGCCAATTTGGTAATGAAAAATTCGTTTGGTAATGAGTCAGAATAATGCATTACCAAATGGATTTTTCACATGTATGAGGATACACAGGATGGAGATGGTGGATTGTTTGCTCTCTTTGATTAATCTGCTACCCTACATAGTGTGAAAATAATCAACATGGTGTTAGTTATAAGGAGAGTGATTACATGTATTTCCACTTGTATATATAATTAGTGAAGAATATATGCTAGCTTTACGAATTTGGTAATGAAAAGTTATATTTGACAATGAAAGTTGAGGAGATTGGTAATGTGGCTGTTGCGATCTGGCAACTCTGTTACCCCACCAACATCAACAGTCACAGCTTAACTCCGATGGAGAGCAGATACTCATAACAGTGCAAGCCACAGGTGCTTGTTTTTTGTGAATAAACAGTGAATAAACTACAATACCTTGCCACTAGAACACACAGGAATATACAGTGTTGTGCTGTGTTAAGAAATTAGAATTTAGAGTGCAGAGGATTAACTGTGGACTGCAAACTGGCGGTTCAAACCAGTCCAAGACCAAGGGACTTGTAAGTACCCAGAATGTTTAATATTGTATAAACTCACCTCTAAAACCTCATTTTATGGTTCTTTTGCATTTATTTCAGTCTTTTATGTCCCTTATTGGTGTGATTTGGGTCTTAAATAGGTGCTATGCATGTCCAGAGGGAGTTGTATAGGTGTTTTTCAGAGTTAGGGTCCGTAAGTACTAGTCCATAAGCTGGGGCCCAATATCCGGACAGGACCACTATCCGGACCTGCCTATGGCTCTATTGATCCGGATATTGGAGGGGTTACTGTATTTTACTGAAAGAAATTGAATGCCTACAGTGACAATAAACTACTATTACTGAAGGAAACTTATAGATAAAGACTGTAGATATATATAAGTGTTATACAGTAATAGAAATATAAACTGTGAGTGTTTTTATGAATAATAAATGACAACATCAGCGGCGAACTAGCGCAAGTGGGAAGGTCATACGCCCTCGTAATTTTCATTGCTTTCACAGTTTTTTTTTTTTTGGAATATGTATTCCAAACTATTTGAGAATCATAGAATAGTGTTTCTAGTGATACTATCAGGCTGTGGTAATCATATTACGGGTTGTCTTGAAGTGTAAAGTGGAGACTTCGTTACCCAACTTCAGAGGTCTCCACAAGTCCTACGGTACTCGACGAAGGCTCAACAAACACCCCAGGAGAAAGCTGAAGGTATGTGCCATAAGCATATGTGATTTTAAAAATATTCTAGGAATAATAACTGATTTTTGGCAAATATTTTTAGAGAGTCTGTCGGAGCGCGAATATGCCCGCAGGTGCCGCAAGAAAAAGCGAAACAAGCCCGCGGTTAAAGGGTTAATAAATTCAAACCTTTAAACTGCTCCCTGCCCTAGCGGGGATTTAAACCTGGGTCCGGTAGGACTGCAAGCCACCTCTCTACCAACTGAGCTAGTCAATGCCTGAAACACTGAGTTTGTTTGTTTTATATGTTACTTTGGCAATTACTTGCATTAGCTGTGTTTCAAATTGGCATATGTACTGAAGGTGCTGCCATCTCATGGCATTTTTGTGATCCTCGTGGAGAAAAATATTTTGTGAATTTAAGCTGTAATTTTTTTCACATTATATGAACCACATTTTCTAAATCAGCTTTTTTTTTTTTTTAAGTGTATGTGGTTAATACCAAGTATATGTATCTGATATTAAAAAAAGAAGAAAAATGAAAACAGTATTTTTCCACAATAGAAAGCAATTTAAGGTTCAATAGTAGTTTGTAATAATCTAACAGTTAAAAAAAAAAAAAAAAAAAAAAAGGGGTTTCAGGCAAATACTGAACTGGTTGACAAACTTTTGTTCCTGCTCCCAGAGGTCGGTACAATATATTTTCCCTGGCCAAACATGTTGCCTTCCATGCAACACCTCTTTGACACAGTACCTTCCATGGTCTCCAATGTTTACTGTCTTTATTTCTTGGATATCTGGCCCATCCTTTCACATTGTGTTTGGAAGATGAAACTGATTTTCAGTCCACAACAACAAACAAAATTTGCCATCATCACTGATTCAGTGGCGATTCAGTTTGCTCCAATCATCCATTTGTAATGCGTCGTATGTCAAGCAAGACAGCATGGCTGCAGGGATGTTGATTGTTGAAATTATTGAGTGATTTCACCCTTAGAAAAAAACGACAGTGGAATACTTTTTTTTTAATGCGAGGAAGAAGGAAACAAAGGCTGAGCCTACAAAACATTCCTTCCGAGAAAAAAAAAAAAAAAAAACAATACAAAAGAGAGCCAATTCAAGATCCATTCATTTCAATATGCCTGGACACACTGGATTTGAGAGATTGGAGATAATAGGAAGTAGGAAATACAGACAGGGAGACAGTTCCAGAGTTGACCTGTTGCATAAATGAAGGACTGGGAGTAACAGTTAACTCTTGCATTAGAGAGTTGGACAGAAAAGAGATGAAAAGTTTGGTGCTAGATGGGTGCTACGTGCCCATCATAGAGGTGGAGGGATACAAGCAGACAGTTCAGAGGAGCAGTGACCATTGAAGTAGCAATAGAAAAGAGATAAAGAGGCAACAGTGTGGCGAAGAGACAGAGATTGAAGGGAGCCAGTAAGAGGAGGAGAGTTAATGAGATGAATAGCCTTTGACTCCACCCTATTGAGAAGAGCTGTATGTGGGGAGCCTCCCCACACATAAGAGTTGTACTCTAAACAGGAGCGAATAAAACCCGTGTTTAACCCGCCGCGTCCCGGAGACGTGAATTCACGTCCTCACATGATGTGCACTCATATCCCAGAGACGTGAATTAACGCGGCAACATTGCAAGGTCCCTAATTTGCACAATTTTCAATTTTCGCGAGTGATTTTTGGCACGTATACACGGGACACCTTCCTCTATTCCTCTACAAGATGCCAAGAAGGGACAATGCCTTACACCGCATAACCTCTTCCCCCCTCCCCCTGCACGCCATTGTCTCAGCAGTTCACCTGTTACCAGTGACCTGGCCAAGAAAGACATTCAGGGCCAGAGTGATTCCCCAATCGATGACAATGTGGAGGACAAAGTTTATGTAGCATTAGAGGAAGAAACAGTCAGAAATGATGATCAGGTAATGTGGGAAAAAAGGTCATGAATGGTGATGAGTTAGTGAGTGAAACAATGCTTATAATGCCTATATTACTGTTTGAAAACCAATATACTCTTGTACTACATATAAATTCATACCAAGTAAATAAATAAATACTGTTTATGAGTGGATAAAATACAGTACCCTCGCGTCCAGCATGGTAATATTGTCATGCATGTGTCACGTGTTGGACCAAAAACGTGTTGGACTAACAACAGAGCTTATGGGGAAAAATGAATTATGTCAGCAACCCTAGGAAAAGTCACCCTAAATACCTACCATTTACCTATACATATATTGGTACTATTGTAATTATAATAAATGGTACTGTACTATGAATGATAACTAACCTTTTAGGATAGTGTTGGTGGGCTTGCTGGGAATGGAAGGTGGTATCCAAGGCTGTAGGTAGTCCTATTGGGTCCCCGGAGGATGGCTGCTGGCGTCACTAGCGGGTAATGGCTGTTGCTCCTCCTCAACCTCCCTCATAAATCCTTCAAAATCACACTCAGAATCACTATTTTCGTCCACAGCCATGGAAGGTCCTGCTTCTGCCTGTCCTAGCATTCTGTAATCCTCGGTAAACGGCATGCTTCTCACACTGTTGCCAGAGCTCCGTCTCGTGACTGTGGAAAGTGATCGCTGTCGCTGACTCGGTAGAGAATAAGGAGAAGTAACTTTGTTTATAAACTGGTACACACGCCGATGAGAAGGATTTCAAAACGATTGATATTTATTCTAAAATATTAATACAGTACTCCTGCATTTTTTGCGGATTTTTTGTCTACGGTTTTGCCCTCTCGCGGATTTTCTTAGCATTAATAAGTTCAACTAAAAGTCTGTCCCTTTCCCGCGGCCCCTCTGCCAGTGTTACCATATCTAGCATAATTTTATTCTTTTAGCATAATTTTGATCAAATTTTCGAGTCTGGAATATTTTTTAGCATATTAGAAGTTTTAGAATCATTCTAGCATAATATAGAATGGAATGGAATATTTTTGGAATAATTTTATAAAAGCTACAAATCAGAGAGAGAGAGAGAGAAAAAGAGAGAGAGAGAGAGAGAGGGAGAGACGAATAAGGTAAGAAGATGTTTGAATAGTTGGTTACTTTCAGTTTGGGCTTGGTTGGGTTGGATTAGGTTAGGTTAGGTTAGGTTAGGTTAGGTTGGATTAGGTTAGGTTAGGTTTTAGGTTAGGTTCGGTTTGGTTCGGTTAGGTTAGGATAAGTTTGAGCTTTGTACTTTACCCATGAAACCTAGGTTTTTCCGATGGATTTTGGTATGATTCATTCGATTTTCAGCTTCATTTCAGTCGGAAATGACCATTTTCTGTGTTTCCCCCCCTCCCTATAACCTCCGATTCCCCAAAGATCCCCCATTATTGCAGGGGGATGGGGGGGGGTCATATATCAAAATCTGGTTATTTCTGATGGAAATGATGCTCAAAATCGAATGAATCACATCAAAATCCATCAGAAAAACGTAAGTTTCGTGGGAAAAAGCAGTATGGGCAGAAAACCGATATTTATCCTCTTACTGTATGTAGGGTCATTTTAATATTTTCATAGTAAACAATACATAATTAATATGTTGCACGAATATGTATAGAATTTTATCATTTAGCTTCAAATTAGCATAATTCATTTTTTACTTGGAACAGATTTGCTCAATCTAGCATAATTTTTTCATTGCCCTAGCATAATTTCGTTGTTTGGATATGGCAACACTGCTCTCTGCCCCGCATTCCTCAGTCCACGCCTGACTGCCACACGTGTCTGTTGTACTTGTAATCGCAGTATGATACGAGCCTCTTGCCTCCCACTTGCTTTCCACATGGCCCCAGGATGTAAGCCAGCCTCACCAAAGGCTAATAATACAATTAGTAAGAACTCCAAAGTGACAAAACGATCAAGAAAAGTTATGACCTTAGCAGAGAAAATTGTGTTACTGGACAAGCTAAGAAACGACCGTGGGAGTGTTTGCTATCACCAGTTAATGCATCTTTTTATTTTGTATTGTTTTGTGAATAAATGTGTAGATAATTGTGTATTACAGTACGGTGTTTACGTTTTTCCTTCATAATGGAGTATGTGCTTTCAATCTTGTAAGAAGGTATTTCGGGATGAGTATGGAGGTTTCGGGACAATTCGCAGTCACAACAAACACAAAACAATTCGCCTTCATTAATGAAGATAGCTATGGGTGACGCTAGAATATAATTCAAAGGCAACTACAGCGAGGAAGAAACAAGTTAATTATTGACTAAAGGAGCAACTAATAAATAATATCCAGAACCTACGCTACTGAACATAGACTTTGCTGGATCCCCCTGAAATATAGTTATTAAAGTATTGATTAATTAATAAGTATATTGATAAAAGTATTGATTAGTATATTTATTGAATGGCAGGGAATCGTCCAGGGTGCGAATTGTTCTGAAGGGGAATCGTCCATGTTTTGACGGGGAATTGTCTGACGGCGAATTGTCTCGCAATCAGTATGGACATGGACTGTGTGATGGGCAGCATGGTGGACACAAGTGTAAGATTCAATTGTTAATAGAGTATTCGCAGAATTGACTTTTCGCGGGGGTTACAAGAACGTAACCACCGCGAAATATGCGGGATTACTGTATGTATTCAGTGTCAGGCTAAATGTTCAATTCTGTAGTACGATACATTCTCTGTCGAGTCGCCTGGGTTTTGGTCACACTGTTTTGCCCGTCGTATCCTCGGCAGGAATCCATCCAGATGATTTCCAAATGCCCGTGGTATTGTCGGCAATTTTACCACATTACCGTTCCGATTTACCATCGTATCCTCGGCAAACCTGGTATGAAGTGCCGTGTGATAGCCTTCGGCTGCCAGGATCTTGTCTTGGTTTTTTATTATGGTCATCACGTTGGCTTCATTCATGTCGTGGGCCATGGCAATGTCAACTTTCCTCTCCCCTTTCTTCTTCCTCTCGATGCTTTCTAGCTTGGTGGCCTGAGGGAGGTGCCGACGCTTCTTGGGGTTCTCAGAAGGCTTCCTAGGCATCGTGAGCAGGGTAAAATGCAGTAACAAGGGCAGAAAATGCAGCAAGAAAAAAGCACTTTCCAATGCAATTATGCGACTGAGTGGCTCTGTGGCGGGAGAAATTTAAACAAAACATCACGTGACACCAGAAGCGTTTTTAATTGGGTGGCATCACGATCACGTCACGATAGCGGGCGGGGAAGGCTACTTGATCAGAAGTTTTCATTGGCTATCATCATCATGGGAATGTCCAGTATGACCGTGTTGGACGGGGGGTGATCGTGCTAGAGTTGAACTCTGCGGATTTTGCCCACTTCTCGGAGCTCTGTGCGTGTTATGCTAACACACTCGTGTTGCAGTAATTAAATCGTATTAAATAATACTAATTATTTGCTCTCCGTGCTGGACCTGAATCGTGCTGGACTAACGCGTGTTGGACGCGAGGGTACTGTAGTTACCCTCCCATAGAACTCGTTTTCTTTGGTGTTAGCCTGTTAGAAAACCCAGTCAGGTAAGGAGGTACTCGTACCTAGATCGAGTTTAAACCTCAGGTGAGCGATTTCTCTATGAATTTTCGATGTTTCTCACCAAAAGCGGATGTTTGAGCCAAAAAAAAAAAAAGGTCCAAAAATGTCGGGACTGGGGCGTACCACTGCCCAGAAAACGTCGGGATGGGGCGGGTTAAAGTCAACAACTGTGCAGGGGTAAAGAAGGAACGGAGTCGGCTTAGCACACCTAATCTCTCGGAAGCAGATTTTATAAGAGGTGCAATATGATCTTTCCAAGATAAGTCCCGTGTGAATGAAACCTCAAACATGTTCAAGGATGATGCAGGGTTGAGCTGGATATTATTAAATATTTAGTGAGTACTCTTGTGGAAGGTTTTTACGGGTTGATGGGTGTAAGAATGGAGTCTTTGATGCATTAAAAACATCCAGATTATTTTCATCCTAGTCAGAGATACGAGCCAAGTCAGACTTTAGGTGTGCCATAGCCTCATCCCATGTTTCTTGAAGTAACTGCTGAGATGGGCGTTGCAGCAACCGAATGGAAAGGTGAAGGGTGGAATCATCAGCATAAAAGTGGATAGGGTTAGATGTACAGCTTAGAAGAGCATTGATGAATAAAAGAAAGAGAGTTGGTGATAAGACAGAGCCCTGAGGAACACCACTGTTGATAGATCTAGGAGAAGAACGAAGGCCGTCTACAACAGCAGCTGTAGAATGACCAGAAAGGAAGCTATAGATGTAGTCACAGATAGAAGGATAAAAACCATAAGAGGGCAGTTTGGAAGTTACAGATTTATTCCAGACTCGATCGAAAGCCTTTGAAATGGTGCAATGACAAAGCATTCGCCAAAGTCCCAAATGGAGGATGACCAGGAGTCTGAAAGGTAGATGAGAAGAATCGTCAGTGGAGCGTCCCTGACGGAACCCATACTGATGCTTTTAAATTTTTCTGTTAAGAATAGACTCGAAAACTTTTGAGACACAGGATGTTAAAGCAATCGGACGATAGTTAGAGGGTTGGGAATGGTCACTCTTCTTTGGGACTGGCTGAATGAAAGCAAACTTCCAGCAAGAAGGAAAGGTACAAGTTGACAGACAAAGGCGAAAGAGTTTACCTAGGCAGGGTGTAAGCACAGAAGCACAGTCCTTGAGGACAACAGGAGAGACTCCATCAGGCCCATATGCCATGTTAGTATTGAGGCCAGTGATGGCAGAAAATACATGGGGAAGTCAGAGGGGGAAAGTGGTGGAGAAACAGCACCAGAATCATCTAAGGTGGAATTGGAGGAGAAAGTCTGAGCAAAGAGATCTGCTTTATCAGTAGAAGAAATAGCTACAGAGCCATCAGAATAGAAAAGAGGAGGGAAGGATGATGAGGTAAAGTTGTTAGAAAAGTTTTTGGCAAGGTGCCAGAAGGAGCGGGAAGAATTCGAGTTGGAAAGGTGAGAGCATGTAGTATGGATGAAATTATTTTTAGCAAGGCGAAGAACAGACTTAGCACGATTCCAGGCAGAAACATAAAAAAGATGTGATTCAGGGGTGTGTTGGCTCCAATACCTTTTATAGGCCCTCTCCTTGTTGTGGACAGCAAACGTGATTAAACCAAGGCATTTTTGCATTAGTCAAAGGATATGAGATAGGAATGTATGCTTCCATGCTGGAGAGAATAACCTGCAGAATGCACAAGGCACACTCAGATGGCTCCCAGCCATGGAAGCAATAATCATTCCAGGGAAAATCAAAAGTACTGCCTGAGGACCTCCCAATATGCAGGTCCAAAGTGCCACAAACAACGTTTCGTTGGAGGGTCCACAGGCCATACCGGAGCGATAGGACAGGTTAAGGTAATAAGGTTATAATTGGAGGAGTCCAACAGAGAGAAAAGATTAACAGTGTAAGCAGGATTAGTTGTAAAGAAGAGGTCAAGTATGTTGGAGCTCTCTCCAAGGCGGTCTGGGATACGGGTAGGGTGCTGTACAAGCTGCTCTAGGTCATTAAGGACAGAAAAGATGTAGGCTTGTTCACCAGGCAGATCAGTGAAAGGAGAGGAGAGCCAAAGATGGGGATGAACATTGAAATTTCCTAGAGTGAAGATTTCAGAGAAGGGAGAAATGGATAGAATATGTTCATCATAGTAGTAAGATAGTCGAAGAATTTTTGATAGTAGAATTAGGAGATGAGTAAACAGCACAGATATATTTAGGCAGAGAATGCTAGGAGAGCCGAAGCCACAGAGTAAAGAATTCAGAAGAATCAAGTTCAGGAACATGAGAGCAAGATAGGTCATTGTGTACATATACACAACATCCACCTTTGGCTTTGAAATGAGTATAGAGAAAGTAGGAGGGGACAGTTAAGGGTTTGCTGTCATTTGTCTCAGACAGCTGAGTCTCGGTAAGAAAGTGAAGGTGAGGTTAGAGGAGGAGAGGTGGTGTTCGACAGAGAGAAAGTTAGAGGAAAGGCCGGAAATGTTGCAGAAATGAAGAAGAAGTGAGTCAGACAGTGGATCCAGGGAGCTCAAAGAGTCGTCACCAGGAGAGGGGTGGATGGTGGGGGCATTTTTGGTCCCCCACCCTCCCTCCCCTGCCGCCCGGGACTCCGAGGCATAGTATAGGTGTGCCATTTTATTTTTTTTTATTTTTATTTTTTTTTTAAGGAAGTGTACAGTGAGTCCTTGAAATACGAAAGGGATAGGGATAAAAATTAAACTTTCGTAATCTGAAATTTTGTATATCGCAATGATTTTCCCCATTGAAATATACAAATAAAGGGAGGGATGCGTTCTAGGACCCCATTGGACCCCCCACTAAAACTTTACCCCTCCTATTTAGAAGTATGCAATACATGTATACAGTACTATCCTGTTGTACAGACATAAAAAAATAAAACATACAACTAGTTGCTGTAGTATTAGTACACTGTATAGTTAAGTATAGACCTGTGCTGCAGCTGGAGATTCCTGTCATTGATATGGTGCAAAGTCCATGCGAAAGCTGCGGGTCCTCGTGGCTTGGCAGGCGGCTGAAGATGAAGAGAAGGAGGTGGCCATCTTCTTGTACATTTCCTTTTTCTTCATCACAGTCCCAACGGTTGATGGTGCAAGGCCTGAAGTTCACCCAATCTCCGAGACTCCCTGCCCCTCCTTGTGGCATCTTATTATCTCCAATTTCCTCTCAAGAGTGAGAGTATGATGCTGTTTCTTCTTTTCACCGGGTTGCCTGGATGCTGGGGATGATGCATGGGGCTTGGGAGGCATGGTGAAAATACAAAAAGGTGAAGAACAGCGAAAAACAGCGTAACATATGGTGAAGCTGAGAGGAGAGGACGGACATGACTCAACTGGGAAGCGCGCGAAAATGTGTTTACCAGAGAGGGGTTAGTTCGTTTTCTCGCCGCAAGCGATCGCAGTGCTGCGCATTCCGCCCATTTTGAATATTTTGTATTTCCTCTCGTATCATTTTTTGTACCGTCAAGACAGATACTTTCGTATTGTGGAATTTATCCTACATTTATCGCTTTCGTACCATCGGAAATTCGTACTTCTAGTTTTCGTATTTCAAGGACTCACTGTAGTGTGTTCTGTGCATGTAGACTGGTGTTGACAGTTAGAGAAACTTGCACTGGGGAGCATGCTGGCATACTCTGCGTTACTGAAACTCTGAAAAAGTTCAGCAAAGGGAGATGGTCAGGAACTAGTCCCGAGGGCTGATGAAACTGGAGCTCTAGCTCTCCATGTCATCAGCTTTCCATCCACCTTGGGAATACTACCCTGCTTGACTGATGCTACAATGTGCTCCTCTGTCATGTTTATTTGAACCTAGAAATTTCTTTTAAACACACAAGCCATGACCATTTTATATTCCTCTACATTAAGATCCCCCTGTCAATCACTGGAATGCACTGTGCTTGACATATTTGGTTAGTCATGTTATTCTGCCAAAGCAATCTTCTTGTAATATAATGGATTGCATATAATATTTACTTATATGTACATCAGTATAATAATGACTAGCTATTGCCAGACACCTTAATAACTATTGCCAGATGCTTTAATCCCTTATGCCGGGTGACCACAAACAAACTGCCTCCACGCCACCCTGTCCCCCCGCCATTTCACTGCCCTGCTCCCAATTCACACCCCCCTGTCTCATATACCTCTCTACTTCATTCCTCCATCTCATCCTTGGCCTTCACCTCCCTCTCTCCCCCTCCACCTCACTCACATACACTCTCCTCATCAGTCTCTTACTCTCCATTCTCTCCACATGGCCAAACCACCTCAGTGTGCTTCTCCTAACACTTCTCATCACATCCACATCTACACCACAACACTCCTTCACATCTTCATTTGTCAGTCTGTCTCTCCATGTGATTCCACAGGCTCCTCTCAAATAACTCATTTTCACTGCTCTCACTCTTGACTTGTGTCCCTCCAACAGCGCCCAAGCTTCGGTTCCATACGTTAGAATTGGTATCACAATACGGTCATGTAATAACTTTTTCACTTCTATGCTCGCTTTCCTGTTTCTTATCACTGCCTTCAAGGAACCAGCAACCTTTCTTCTTTGTTGTACCTTTTCAAGCACTTCACCCTCCAAGCTTCCATCCTTACTCATCGCACTACCCAAGTACTTAAACGTACTCACATTTTCCATTTCTTCATCATTCAGCCTCACTGTACTGACTTCATTTCCCTTGAAAACCATAACTTTATTCTTCCCTACATTGACCTTTAGATTCTGTTTCTTACACACTCTCCCAGACTCATCCACCAAGCCATGTAGCTCCCCTTCGTCTTCACTAAACAACACATTATCATCTACAAGCAACAGTACAGGGAGTTTCCAAACACTGCCCTCTCTCATTAGGGCCACTCCAACATCCACTGCCCTACCTTGTATCTCTTTTATAACCCCATCCATATACAGATTGAAGAACAACTGAGACATGACACATCCCTGTTTCAACCCAACTTTCAAATAGAAAAACTCACTCAGTTCACTATCCACATGCACTGCAGCCTTAGCACCCTCATATATACTCTTCACAGCATTCAGCAACTTCCCATCTGCTCCATATATTCTTAATACTTTCCACAATCCTTGTCTATCCACTCTGTCATATACCTGTACTTTCTCCAAATCCTTGAAGGCCGCATACAACTTCTTTCCCTTCTCTAGAAACTTTTTCACTACAGATCTAAGAATGAATATCTGATCTAGACAGCCTCTTCCCTTCCTAAAGCCTCCCTGTTCTTCTCCAACTAATTTTTTCTGTTATTTCCCTAACTCTGTCAATAACTATCCTACCGTATATTTTTCCTGTTACACTAAGAAGACAGATGCCCCTATGATTACCACACACTTCTTTTTCCCCTTTCCCCTTGTACAAGGGAATAATTACAGTATACCTTACTCCCAATCCTCTGGGACTCTTCCTTCCTCTCAAGCCAATCTGCACATCTTCCACATCCATTCTATCACTATCTCTCCCCCATGCTTCAGCATTTCACCACACACTCCTCAGTTCCTGGGGAGTCATTGCCTCCACAACTTCCATCCTACTGATTTCTTCCTGTCTTCTCACCTCCCTCCTTCTCCCAGCCATTCCCCAGCCACGTATACTCGTATTACTTTCATTCTCTATGTTCAACAAGTCATTAAAGTGTTCTCTCCATCTGCTCACTTTTTCTCCTTTCTCAGCAAGTAATCTTCCATTTTTATCTCTCACTCCTCTACTAACTTCATTGCCACCCTGTCTGACTCTCTTTACCTGTTTCCAGAACATTTTCTTACATTCCCTCCACTTGACACTCAAATTCCTTCCAAATTCCTCATCCACTTTCTTCTCACATTCACTCACTAATATTTTTACCTCTCTCTTCCTTTGTACATATAACTCTTTCTTCCGTCTCTCAACCTCTCCACGCCCCTGTTTCTCATCCATTCATTATATGCTTTTTTCTTTTGTGCCACAGCCTGTCTCACGTTTTCATTTCACCATGCTGTTTCTTGCACCCCCTTTCGTCTTGTCTTCACCCCACACACCACTTCACATGCTGCACATATTTCTTCTGTGAATATCTTGCACACACCTTCCACATCCCCCATCTGCTCCATTTCATATTTACCCAATCGTTCCTCCAATTCTCTCCCATATTCTGCCTTTTTCTCATCCTCTAGCATGCTTTCCACTCTCCTTGCATCTGCTCCTTCCTCCCGTCCTTCCTTTCTTGTATTTCTCCATTTTACTTGGACCTTGATTCTGTCAGCCATCAAGTGGTGGTCAGAGAGTCCACTACCCCAGCCTCTATATGCTCTTGCATCCATTGCGGTGTTCAGGACCATGGTGGGAGTAGATAAAATTGACAAAGAAGATCTGTTTGTATGGGATAAGAGAGCAACAAGAGGACATGGAATGAAATTGAAAAAGTCAAGCTGCTTGAAGGATATCAAGAAATATAGCTTTCCTTACAGAAGTATAGACTTATGGAATAGCCTGGACAAAGAGATCGTCCAGGCTAAAAACTTAAACGAGTTTAAAGTTAAATTCGACTTACTGAGGAACAGCGACGGAAACCCACGAGCATAGTACATTCCGTGTATATCACAATTAGGTATATTCTTAAATATTTGAAACGACTTAGACAAAGAGGTGGTGCATGAGAAAAACATTCATGTGTGTAAAGGTAGACTTGATAAATGTGGATATGGAGACAGGACAACACGAGCATTGCTCAATTCCTGTATACTACAAATAGGTAAATACAAATAGGTAAATACACACATAATCACACACAAGAGAATACAGTAACCTCACAACTAACGCGAGTTTGAACAGCACGTTTTTGTTTTAACATGAGCAAATATTTAATGAGATATGTTTAACAAACAAGGGTTTCTCGATTTAACGTGACTTTACACATACATGATGTTTTCAAATTAACCGCACATGCCTTGGACAGTCCCGAGCTGATAGACCGTCTTGGGGACAATTTAATTTATTCAGTTGATAAAAATATATATATATATATATATATATATATATATATATATATATATACAGTAGAACCTCTTTGGTCCAGACCCCTTTGATCCGGATATCTGTTAATTCGGACAAAATTTAAAAATAATAAGCTCCAAAAATATGTTGAAAGTAATTCTAAAGTCATTTTCAGTATCGGCGCGGAAAGTGATCGTCATTCGTTTAGTCTCGGACCACGCTAGGTCGCAACATGGGCGCCTGTTTAAACACACGCTAGCATTCGTTCCATCAACTAGTTTGCCAACCATTTATATTTTTACGCTGTATTTCAAAAGTTAATCCTCCTTACCATGCCTCTTAATGCAAGTGTAGTTTCTGCAATGAATAAAGGTGTTAAAAGGAAGCATGTAACACTAAGTATTGCAGATAAAGTGAAAATACTGGATAAACTTGAGGCCGGTGTTCCGCCAGGAAAACTCGTGAACGAGTTTGGTATCGGCAAACAAACTGTGTCGGACATCAAGAAAAACAAAGATAAAATTAGACAGTTTGCTTTAAAATTTGATGTTACAAACAGTGACTGTGGTGAAAATAAAAGAAAAACTTTAAAAATGCCATTGGACAAGAATCTAGAAGAGGCTGTTTATAAATGGTACATACAGCAGCGATCATGCGGAGTGGTAGTGAGAGGAATTGAACTCCAATCTGCAGCAGAAAGGCTCGCCAAACATCTTGGTCATAACAATTTCAAAGCTAGCTGTGGATGGTTATGGAGATTTAGGAAACGACATAATATACGGAACAAGTTGGTGTGTGGAGAGTCCCTGAGTGCTGATGCTGCAGCTGTGGAACCGTTCCGAAAAAAACTGAATGGCATCATTGATAGTTCAGATTTACGTCTGTGTCAGGTTTATAATGCAGACGAAACTGGTATATTCTGGAGATCCTTGCCAGATAATACCCAGGCATCAGTGAATCAAGCCAAAATCCCTGGGAGAAAATTAAGCAAGGAGAGAGTATCAGCACTCGTATGCGCAAATGCCTACGGCAGCCACATGTTCAAGCCTGTCCTTGTTGGCAAATCAAAACAACCTCGAGCTATCAAAGATATCATGCATGAGCTCCCAGTGCATTATTACAGCAGTGCAAATGCATGGTTTACTGGGGAGATAACATCAGACTGGTTTTACCATCATTTTGATCCTGAGGTAAGAAAATATCAGAGGTGCCTAAAATTCCCGCAGAAAATGTTAAGGCATTACTGCTTCTTGATAATGCCCCATCACACTCGAACATTGAAAAACTGTGTAGCAGAGATGGAAAAATTAGGTGTCTTGCTCTGCCACCTAATACAACCTCTCTTTTTCAACCTATGGACCAAGGTATCATCGTGGCCTGTAAGAGACTTTACAAAAGAAAGTTTTTGGAGGAAGTAATGGTGGTGTTGGAATCGAGTGAGGACAGATTTGATGACACAGGGGGCAAGAGGACACTCGAAAATCTTAGAAATTACAACCTTAAGTCCATGATATTTAACTGGGCAAAGGCTTGCAGAGAATTGAAAACCACTACTCTATCGAATGCTTGGAAACAGTTGCTGTATTCAGACGATGTTGAATTTGACTTCGAAGGATTCCAGCCTCAGGATTATCATAAAACTCTGTTGGCTGCTGGAGAGACCTTAACCCTCGTGGATGTGGACGAATGGTTGGATGAAGATGGTGATAATCCTGGATGCCAAAACCTAACAGATAAAGAAATTGCAGACAGTGTTGTAGGAGCTGATAATGTTGATAGCCCTGATGATAACAGTGATGATGATGATGATCTCCCTGAAAAATTACCATTGTCACAAGCCCGGGAACACATGGATTGGGTAGTGAAATTCCTCGATCACTGCCCCTACAGCAACATGAAACCTTACTACGAGCATATGAGGACTCTACGAGATATAGTAATTAAGGAGCAGTGGAATAGGAAGACACAAACGAAGATTGATAATTTCTTCAACCCACGTCCTTCATCACGGTCTGCTTCTACAGAGCCTCAACCCTCCACTTAACACATAACTAGTAAGTAACCAGAATCAATTAATTTCTATATCAGTTTATTTCTGAGTAATTTATTTTATTTCTTATTATTTATAGCATCATGATTATAAAGGTCAACTGCACCTCACTCCCCACGTTGAGGGACAAGTTGAGATTACGCACTGAGGGCTGTTATTTTACTATTCATTTTGTTGTCTTCGCAGTCCTGTACCGCATATTGTAATCTGTTGCCCGATTTTATGTGAGTACAGTGCTGTTGTCATTTTAGAAATTATGGAGGGGTCAGTGCAGTCAACAGATGTTTGGCCTTGTGTAACGCATGGATGCTCCAAAGTCTCTCCACACTACACCACCAGCCACCCGATGCTACCACAGCACAGTTTTTTGTAATTTTTCATCACAAGACTTCATTAGGGATGATTACTCGACGTGACAAATATTGGTTTCAATAGATTTTAACATACTGTATTTTGATGGGCATGCGGTATTTCTTGCTAGCAACATGAATGTAAAACAAATTGCAGAAACGTGTGAGCAACAGTACAAAGTCAGGCGTTTGCGTGGTTGTCATAGCAACCCTACACTCCTCAAGACAACGGTGCAGCAGTGCACCACAAGTGGATGTTGTAATGGTTTATTTTTTCATGACTGCCTAACAGTTCCTTGCTATGGATATGTAAAAAGGTAGCAATGATGGATGGTAACTCTGGCTTCGAACACTAGTACTGTACAATCATAATTTATATAAACTGCTGAGGACAATTGTGAGCACAGGGCAACTGTGGCTACCCGTAGTTCCTCACCACACTACACATTTTTTTTTTTTTTTTTTTTTTTTTTTTTTTTTTTATAACTCCACAGGAGTTTGCTTACACAAAAATGGGTCAGAATATTCTGCAGTGTTTAGTGATTACTGTAGGTTATTTTTTGTACTTAAATGTGCTTTACTTGTACATCAAATATTAGCTTCTTGCCCATATGGGTGTTATCAATATGCCAAAGATGACAATGTATTTTTTGCCTACATAAGTTTTATTTTTATTCAAAATATTACAGTTAATTAATTAATTTATTTTTTTGCCTACACGGGCCTTAGTCACTTACTACAATTTATAATGTAGGCTAGTTTCTTGTCATGGCCTTACCTGTAAATTATGCAATACAAAACTATTGTACATGATTAGTTTGGTTATTTTAGTATCCTTTCATCTTTTGGAGTTACGTAGGGTTGACATATGCCACATATGTTAATAATTAACAAACATACCATATGTAGACAGTTTTTGGTATGAACTGGAGATTACCCTGATGGTCCGGACAATCTGCTAATTCGGACAACCCTTCCCCCCATATAGTCCGAATAAGAGAGGTTCTACTTATATATATATATATATATATACAGTATATACATCTATATATATATATATATATATATATATATATATATATATACAGTATATAAATATATATATATATATATATATATATATATATATATATATGTGTATATATACAGTAATCCCTCTAATATCCGGACGCCCAATAACCGAACATCCCCACTAACCGAACCTTATCGTCCTGGGATCAAACATTCCCAAAATGGTCCGAAAATCCAAAAAAATTGGAAAAAAAATCGATTTTTTGCCGTCCGTAATTTGAACTTGCCGCGCGCCGCGTGAGAGCATTGTTTTGGTTCGTCATTCCTCCGACGTCCGATAGAGCGCCGCTTCATCCTCCCCACTTCCCGCCTGTCTCTCACCGCGACAAGACCTACGCTCTTCGTCATGGCTGCCCACGTGCTCGCTTTTGTGGTGGTGCCGTACTTGCTGCAAGGCCTCCTGCTGCTCTCTGCCCTACTCTTAGTGTGTGTGATGATGGCCCCGCCTCCTGAGAAAAGGAAGAGAGTGGTGTTGACTCTGGAGAAGAAACGGGAGATATTGGAGAAGGTTGATGCGGGTTGGTCTTCCTCTCGCATTCTCCGCGAGTTCAACCTGGCCCGGTCGACTTTGTTTGATATCAAGCGTTCCCGAGACAAGCTCATGCAGTACACGGCTGACTTCTCGTCGAGAAGCAAACGCAACGTGGAGAGGAAGGTTATGTTTACTCCCAAGTATGCAGAGATCGACCGCTCCACGTTGATTTGGTATCGACAGCAACGTGCAGCTGGTGTGATGGTACGTGGAACGGAGCTGAAGGCTGCTGCTGAGAAGTTTGCAAGGCTTCACGACGCCCTAGACTTCAAGGCATCCGAGGGTTGGCTCTTCACGTTCAAGTTGCGACATGGCCTTACTAACCGTAAAGCACATGGCGAAGCATTGGACGCTAACGAGGATGGAGTGGACGAGTTTCGGCACAAGGTGAAAGGCTTGATCGACAGGGAGGGCCTCACTCTCGGTCAAGTCTATAACGCTGACGAATCTGGCCTATTCTATCGCTCGGTGCCAACGAACACTCTCGCCGATGAGACGGAGAAGCGTGTACCTGGCCGCAAGCTTTCTAAGGAACGGATATCTGCTTTGTGTTGTGCCAATGCTAACGGCATGCACCGGCTTAAGCCCGTTATTGTTGGCCGTGCAAAGCAGCCTCGGTGCCTTCGTGGGGTGATGGATGTCCTTCCTGTCGTATGGTACCATTCTTTGAAAGCATGGTTCACAGCTGTGATTTTCAAAGACTGGTTTCACCATCACTTCGTCAAGGAGGTCATACATTACCAGACGAAGACACTGGGAATTCCTCGCGACCAGGTAAAGGCTCTCCTTCTCCTCGACAATGCACCTGCCCACCCGTGCGACAAGGACTTGGTTGCTGAGAATGGCCGTATTAGGTGCATGTTTCTGCCACCTAATACGACTGCTCTCATTCAACCAATGGACCAAGGAGTGATCGTGGGCAACAAAGCGCCTGTACCGTCGGAAGTTCCTGGACGAGGTGATGGTGGTTCTCGAGGACGAGGACGAGCGCAGGGAAGGACGTGACACTCGAGGCAAGCGGACTTTGGAAAACCTTCGCCGCTACAACATCAAGTCAGCGCTGTACAACTGGGCTAGTGCATGGAAGGAAGTCCCTGTGAAAACTCTTGAAAATGGTTGGTCTCGTCTGCTTCTCGGAACAGATGTGGAGTACGATTTCCTAGGGTTTGACGTGGATGACTTCCATGGACGGCTACGTACGCACGGCGACGATGTTGATGTGGACGATGTTCGTGAGTGGTTGGACGACGACGAGGGCGATCCTGGGTATCAGACGTTGTCTGATATCGAGATCGCGTCTTCGGTTGCTGGTGTCAGTCCCGAACTTGAAGATTCCGACGACGAAGGCGATGATGATGCAGACTCCGCCCAGCAGGACACTACTCCAGCCATCCCCAAGCTGAGCGCACTCCGGGAACATCTAGAGTTCGTCCTAGACTACCTGGAACACCCGGACTGCGACAGGGAGATGGGGCCCTTGGGACTCGTGGAGGAAGTGCGTGCTTTCCGGCAGCGCATCATCAATCGCCAGAATCGTCGGTCCTTGCGTCAGTCAACGATTGACAGTTTTTTCAGGCCCGTGACCCCCGCTGTGCCAAGCCCTGGTTCCACTCCGTTGCCTCCCCAAGACAGGCCCTCATGCTCCGAGCCACAGCCCAGCACATCAGCTACAGTGGAGTAACCGCTCGACGTGAGTTTGCGGCTGTCTTCAGAGTCTTCTGTAGTCGGTACGCCATCACCACTACCCACCGATGCACCCCTTGGACGCCTGCCAGTGATACTCTCGGGCTCTGACAGTGAATAAACAGCAAGAACTTCTCCACTAGACCACACGGGAATTTTGAGTGTTGTGCAGTGAAAAAAACGGTGTGTTGTGTTAAGGTTTTCAAGTTGGGAGAAAAGACTAAGTAGAAAAGAAATTTAACGTAACTAACCTTCTTTGTTTTGGCTTTGGAAACTTAAAAAACTTGGGAAAAGTTAATGTGCAACACTTAAATTTAATGGAACATTATTTGGACTAAAGTGAACACTGTGAAAAGAACGGACTTCTGTGTGTTAGTGACTAAGTTCAGTGCAAGACTTCAGGAAGAGTGTAGTGCAAGTGCTTCAGGAAATCGTTCTTACTGTCAGAGTCCGAGAGGAGGCGGTTATTCATCGAGGTGGCCAGGGACTTGCTGTAAGTAGCCAAAATGTTTCATGTTGTACTATTTTCCATACTATATTTACCAGAATGTTTCATATTGTATTTTTTCCCATACTATACTTACCAGAAAGTGTCATACTGTACTTCTTTCCATACTAAACTTACCTCATGCATGTGCAGTAGGAATGTGTTTTTCAGAGTTCGGTTAGGTTCGGTTAGGTTAGGTTCGGTTAGAGTCCATAAGTACCAGAATGTTTATTAATGTATGAACATACTTCTAAACCCACATTTTATGTGTCTATTGCATTTATTTCAGCCATTTATGTGCCTTATTGGTGTGATTTGGGTGTTAAATAGGTGCTATGCATGTCCGGAGGGAGTTGTATAGGTGTTTCTCTGTGTTAGGGTCCGTAAGTACAAGTCCATAAGCTGGGGCCCAATATCCGGACAAAACCAATATCCGAACCTACCGATGGCTCTATTGATCCGGATATTGGAGTGATTACTGTATATATATATATATATATATATATAAGTAATCCCTCTAATATCCAAACACCCAATATCTGAACATCCCCACTAACCGGACATAATCGTCCCGGGATCCAGTATTCCCAAAATGGGCCGAAAACTGCAAAAAATTCGGAAAAAAAAAAAAAAAAATCCCGCCTGTAATTTGAACTTGGCGCGCGCGACGCGGGACAGCTTTGTTGCGGCACGTCATTCCTCCGACGTCCGATAGAGCGTCGCTGCATCCTCCCCACTTTCCACCTGTCTCTCGTCGCGAGTGCACGCTCGTCGTCATGGCTGCCCATGTGCTCGCTTTTGTGGTGGTTCCTTACCTGCTGCAGGCACTCCTGCTGCTCTCGGGCCTCTTATTAGTGTGTGTGATGATGGCCCCGCCGCCTGAGAATAGGAAGAGAGTGGTGTTGACTCTGGAGAAGAAATGGGAGATATTGGAGAAAGTAGATGCGGGGTGGTCTTCTTCCCACATCCTCTGTGAGTTCAACTTGGCCCGATCTACTTTGTTCGATATCAAGAGATCCCAAGACAAACTCATGCAGTACACGGCTGACTTCTCGTCGAGAAGCAAAAGCAACTCGGAGAGGAAGGTGATGTTTACTCCCAAGTTTGCTGAAATTGACCACTCCACGTTGATTTGGTATCGACAGCAACGTGCTGCTGGTGTGATGGTGCGTGGAATGAGCTGAGGGCTGCTGCTGAGAAGTTTGCCAGGCTTCACGACGCCCTAGACTTCAAGGCATCCAAGAGTTGGCTCTTCGCGTTCAAGTTACGTCATGGCCTTACCAACCGTAAAGCTCATGGCGAAGGTTTGGACGCTAACGAGGATGGAGTTGACGAGTTTCGGTACAAGGTGAAGGGCTTGATCGACAGGGAGGGCCTCACTCTCGGTCAAGCCAACATTGCTGACAAAACTGGTTTATTCTGTCGCTCTTTGCCAACGAACACTCTAGCCGAGGAGACGGAGAAGCGTGTACCTGGCAGCAAGCTCTCCAAACAACAGATATCTGCTTTGTGTTGTGCCAATGCTAACAGCATGCATCGGCTTAAGCCCGTTATTGTCGGCCGTGCAAAGCAGCCTCGGTGTCTTCGTGGGGTGATGGATGATGTCCTTCCTGTCGTCTGGTACCATTCTTTGAAGGCATGGTTTACAGTCCAGATCTTCAAAGACTGGTTCCACCGCCACTTCGTCAAGGAGGTCATACATTACCAGACGATGACACGGGAATCCCACGCGACAAGGTAAAGGCCCTCCTTCTCCTCGACAATGCACCAGCCCACCCGTGCGACAAGGACTTGGTGGCTGAGAATGGCTGGATTAGGTGCATGTTTCTGCCACCTAATACGACTGCTCTCATCCAACCAATGGACCAAGGAGTGATCGTGGCAACAAAGCACCTATACCGACGAAAGTTCCTGGACGAGGTGATGGTTGTTCTCGAGGACGAAGACGAGCGCAGGGAGGGATGGGACACGCAAGGCCAGCGGACTTTGGAAAATCTTCGCCGCAACATCAAGTTTGCAATCTACAACTGGGCCAGTGCATGGAAGGAAGTCCCTGTCAAGGCTCTAGAAAATAGTTGGTTTCGTCTGCTTCTCGGAACAGATGTGGAGTACAATTTTCTAGGTTTTTGACGTGGATGACTTCCATGCACGGCTACGTACACATGATGACGATGTTGATGTGGACGATGTGCATGGGTGGTTGGATGACGATGAGGACGATCCTGGGTATCAGACATTGTCTGATATCGAGATCGCATCTTCAGTTGCAGGTGTCAGTACCCAACTTGAAGATTCCGGCGAGGACGGCGACGATGATGCGGACTCCTCTCAGCAGGACACTACTCCAGCCATCCCCAAGCTGAGCGCACTCCGGGAACACCTAGAGTTCGTTCTCGACTACCTGGAACACCCAGACTGCAACAGGGAGATGGGGCCCTTGGGACTTGTTGAGGAAGTGCGTGCTTTGAGGCAGCGCATCATCAATCGTCAGAATCGTCAGTCCTTGTGTCAATCAACGATTGACAGTTTTTTCAGGCCCATGACCCCCACTGTGCCCAGCCCTGGCTCCACTCCGTTGCCTCGCCAAGACAGGCCCTCATGCTCCGAGCCACAGCCCAGCACATCAGCCACAGTGGAGTCACCGCTCGATGTGAGTTTGCGTCTGTCTTCAGAGTCGTCTGCAGTGGGTATGCCATCACCACGACCCAGGGACACACCCCTAGGTCACCTGCCTGTGATACTCTCGGACTCTGACAGTGATTAAACAGCAAGAACTTCTCCACTAGACCACACGGGAATTTACAGTGTTGTGCAGTGAAAAAAACAGTGTGTTGTGTTAAGGATTTACAGATGTGAGTGAGAATACAATTTTGGAACAACATTTAACGTAAATAGACTTGCTTGTTTTTGCTTTAGAAAATGGCTAGAAGAGTGGGAAAAGTTAAAGTGCAGAGTGCAACACTTAGCAAGTTACAATGGAGCATAAGTTAGACAAGAGTGCGCACTGTGAAGAGAACGGACTTCTGAGTGCGATTGACTAAGTTCAGTGCAAGACTTCATGAACAGTGTACTGGAAGTGCTTCAGGAAATCCTTCTTACTGTCAGAGTCCGAGAGGAGGCAGTTATTCATCGAGATGGCCATGGACTTGCTGTAAGTAGGCAGAATGTTTCATACTGTACTTTTTTCCATACTATACTTACCTCAAACATCTCATTTCACTCTGTAATGTCCTTTATTGGTGTGAATAGGGTGTTAGGAGCTATGCATGTGCAGTAGGAAGGTGTTTTTCTGAGTTAGGCTAGGTTAGGGTCCATAAGTACCAGTCCAGGAGCCAGGCACTTGTAAGTACCCAGAATGTTGAATATTGTATGAACCTACCTCAAAACCCTCATTTTATGCTTCTTTTGCATTTATTTCAGTCTTTTATGTGCCTTATTGGTGCGATTTGGGTCTTAAATAGGTGCTGTGCACGCCCAGAGGGAGTTGTATAGGTGTTTCTCTGAGTTAGGGTCCATAAGTACAGGTCCATAAGCTGGGGCCCAATATCCGGACAGGACCACTATCCGGACCTGCCTATGGCCCTATTACATCGGATATTGGAGGGATTACTATATATATATATATATATATATATTGTATGTGTTTGATTATGGTAAATTAAATCTTTACATATCAGGACAACAGAGCGAGGAGGGGGAGCAGCAGCAGGTGGGGGAGGGCTGGATGTGGGGGAGCGGGGTGAGGAGGGACAGCAGCAGATGACGAGTGATGCGTAGATGAAATGATGCTGTGTGTTGTTATCATTTGTGACCTAGTTTTGCTTTTACTGTATTGTTTCTGTGACCTACTGATGCATTATTAATGTTGAGGAACTTTCAGATGCTGTGAAAGAAGCAAAATTGAAAGAAAATCCATGTAAAAAACAAAAACAGTACTGTTTGTATTTGGGGAGACGTAAACAATGCTTCGGCCCAACTAGGGCTCAAATGTTGTTTACTTCTCCCCAAATACAGTATACTGCTTTTGATTTTTACATGGATTTTCCTTAAAATTAATATTGTTGCTTTTAAGTTTAGAGTAGCATAACTTCCCAAATGGGTAAACTTTCCCAGAGTCCAGGAACGTAACCCCCAATATTACCATTGTTTCTTATGGGAAAATTATGTTTAAGTAATGCATTTTTAGATAACGCGACTTCTCCAGGAACATAACCCTCAGGTTATTTGAGACGTTACTGTATTCAGTTTTTCCTTGTTACGGAGAGTATTATACCAAAATATTGGTAACCTTCACCCTGTTTCATTTCGTTTTTAATGGCTCCAACATGCTTGCATGCTTCGAACTTGGTCGCCTAATGGTGGCTGTCCATGTTGCACGATCCATTACAGCCTCCCTGTTCAGTCCCTTAACCCTGAGGTCACACTTAATGACCTTGTCCCTTGTCTTGGTCTGCCCCTCATAACCCCACCACCAATATTAACACTTCTCGCCTTCCTCACCCAGTTATCATCCCCTATCGTCTCCACATGCCCAAACCATCTCAGTCTACCTCTCCTCATCACAACGCCAATACACTCCAGTCCCATCCTACAGCTCAACTCTTCCTTCGTAAACCCAGCCCCCCCAGACCTTGCACGCAGGGACGCACTACACATCCACCTAATCATTGTCATTTCTGTACGTCTGAGCCTGCGAATATCCTCCTCCTTTACTGCCCAGGTCTCACTACCATACAACATAACACTCCTAACACATACTGCATACAAAGACCCCTTAGCACATAGGGAGAGTCCTCTGAATGTCAGGAGAGGCAAGAGCTCCCTGAACTTCTTCCAACCACTTCTCACCCTAGCCACAGAGCTAGCTCCAGCCCCACCTCCAGCACACAACATGTCTCCCAAATAACAAAACTCTTCCACACACTCAAGAGATTCACCAGCAAGTTCAGTCCTTTCATGCCAGACAATCTCTGCAGTTGCTCCACTCAGTGAGATTCAGAAGAATGCCACCAGACAGCAGCTTCTTCAATACATGTGCCAATTGGGATCATTAGCCTAAAGAGACATCATGAGGTTTCATGGGTTAGCATAGTTGGCAAAACTATCAATCCCCATCCTCTTTTAGCATCATTTCAGGTTGGGAGTAGGATGTAGCAATGGCTTGCAACAAATGGCCACAGACTGACAAAAGAGTGCAAGAAGCCTTCTTTTGAAGCAAACATTTATTATTCATTGCTTTAACACTTGTTTGTTGATTATGTTTGTCTGAGAGGCAGCAAGGTAAGAGGTGACATCATGTTTAGGCGCAGAAATGCCGCGATCACAGCACTTCATCATCATAGCCTGTGGGTGGTGTTATGTTTACAAGTGACAGGCTGTGACTGGCGTGCTCACTGTTTGACGGCACCACTGGTCAGGGGCATTACAGTTTCTTTGTTGGAAGTTGCGCAATTGGCCGCTTTCTCTTTTTTTTTTAACGCTTTTTAAAGAGTCTCCTTGGTTACTAGTAGAAAAATATCCAAAAAACTTTATCTCCTTTGTTACTAGTAATTTTTACTAGTAACAAAGGAGATAAAGTTTTTTTCTTCCTAAGTGATTAATTTTCTTGATTATACTGTACAGGTAAGAATGAGTCTCCTTGGTTACTAGTCAAATTATAGCTTCCAGTCTGAGCCTCCTTAGTTTTAAGTAAAAAAAAATATCCCCAACACCTTTTCCTAAGTGATTTATTTTGCTTATTACACCTTACTGTCCTTTTTAATTTATAATTGAGCCTCTCTAATGACTAGCCAAAAGCTCCCTGACACAGTTGCCTAAATCGTATATTATTTTCATCATTATTACTATCCTTTCAGCCCATTAATCTACCAGTTATCTACCATCATATCTGCCATTATTGATATTATTTTTATTATTGTTAATCTGGTGGTTTATTGGGTAATTAAGGTGCTCCAATCAGATTGGGCCTGTGTAGGTTTATATCCAAGGGGTAGTTGGGGTTTATTGTTCACGTAATGCTGCACAGGGATGAGTGAGGCTGGTTACTCTCATCTTAAATGTCAGGACCAACTTGCCTAACCCCGGGCTCCTACGCTTCTCATAGGGCGACATAGGATTGGATGGTGGATGGATGGATGGATGGATTGTTAATCTGCTGGTTTTTCCACTACTCTCCCCAGTAATTTACCCAGTAATCAGTATATATGCTTGTGTTTTTCTATGCGTCTGCAGGTGTTTACGTACCACTAATCTACCCCTTAATCTACCTGCAGTGATGGGGATGGGCCTATGTGTACCTATATGTATCTACCTATTAATTTACCATTTGTCTACCACTGATCTGTCCATTAATCTCATATATACATGTCTATATGTATCTACCCATTAATCTATCACTAATCTACCCATCATCATCAGCAGCAGCCATTTGAGTATCCATTGCAGGACTGACCTATCCCAACCGAAGTGGGGACGATACAGCCAATGTATCTCTTCCAGGTGGCTTAGGCTGTCTGGTAGAGACTGTGTGTAGGGTGTTAAAGTGCTTGTACATGTAATTGTAGTGTTGGAGTGGCTTTGAATGTGTGTGTAGTCTGTGAACCAAGTGTAATCAGCCGACACAAGCCAACTGGGTGCAAGCATACTTTATAGTGTGCGACACTGGTTCAACCACAGCACCCCTGATGTCCACTAAGCAGTACGTGGCCAGGAGAACGCTCCCAAAGTTTTTTACCCTGGCGGAGCTCGAACCCTTGCTCTCCAGTGTACGAAAATGCACACTTTACCACTGTACCACAGAGGCTCCAGTCTACCCATAAATCTCCATTAATCTACCTACATTTTTACTAGTGTTGTTATGTCTGTGTACTATAGCCTGTTTGATATGATCTGTGAAGAGACGAGCCTTAAGCTTTTGAAAGCTGGCAGCTGACTGGTTGTCTGAATGCATTCATTATTAATGACACATTTAAGAATATTTTTAGTATATGGGTTTCAGTAACCCTTTGATGATAAGAATGCCCAAATAAAACCTTATATATATTTATTTGCACACATTACCGGTAATTTAGAAAAGGGGCCTTACTAAGTTTATGTGATGGCCTAGATACGTGTGAAATTTTGAATTTTCAGAACGAATCAAAACATGTCCAGGTAAGGTTTCGTGAGTACCTTGATTTTTTTTTCCCCATGTTCAGGCAAATTAAGGTAATGGATGTCATTACTGCGAAATCATGTAAAATCTTACGTAGTAAAACATCGGAATTCCAATGAAAAATTGCTGGTAAATGTGGGTGAAGAAGCTCATGTCACCACCACTTGTATATATCCTGCAGCCCATTCCTGATCACAGCTCTGTTGTAAGTAGTAACTAGATATTCAAAACTAAAAAGATAGAAAACTTCCTGATGATTCGCAAGCAGAGAGCATAATGCAAACTGATGCAACAGCAATTGCTCCAGTGAAGTTGAATATTTGTCTGTAGGCAAGTGGGACATCCCATGAGTGGCCTACCCCCCCCCCCTTCATTTATCTCTGTCTTTCTATTATCAGACGCCTTAATCCTATAACTGATGGCCACAAACAAATTGCCTCTATGTTGTTCTGTCCCTCATCATTTCACTGTCCTCTTTCAGCTCACACCCCCTCTCTCTCTCTCTCTCTCTCATATACGTCTCCACTCCATCCCTCCCATGGCCAGGCCCTCCCTCTCCCCCAATGTTGCCGATTTAGTGGTTTTCACGGTAAATATAGAGGTTTCAAAACCAATCTGATGGGGAGTTTTTTATGTTTTTATTCTATATCTAGCATTTTTTTTCTCCTGTCTGGCGTTTTTTTGGCTGATTTCCCCTAATGTGGTGGATTTTTATCACTGTTAAGACCAGTCTAGTGGATTGATAGAATTTCCATTTGACAGCACTGCTCTCCCCCCCTCCACCTCACTCACATACTCTCTCCTTGTCAGTCTCTTGCTCTCCATTCTCTCCACATGGCCAAACCACCTTAAAGTATTCCTCCTAACGCTTTCTGTCACATCCATACTACAATGCTCCTTCATTTCCTTATTTGTCAGTCTGTCTGTCCATGTGACTCCACATGCTCCACTCAAGTAACTCATTTCCACTGCTTTTACTCTTGACTTGTGTCCTTCCAGCACAGTCCAAACTTTGCTTCCATACATTAGAATTGATATCACAATACTGTCATGCAGCTACTTGATTTACTTCCATGCTAACTTCCCTTTTCCTTATTGCTGCTTTCAAAGAACCAGCAACATTTCTTCCTTGTTGTATTTGGTAGATGGGGCGCCCATCATCCACTCACTCAGTGTAGGGATGCCTTATGATCTCTACACTGAGTGACAAGCCAAATGGTTTCCTGTACCTAGGAAACCATTTACTACGCCAGGTGGTAACCATATAACCGGGGTTTTTGGCTGGGTTGTGGGTTATGTCCCCTAGATTCCCCTATCTAATATCACTTAGTCATGGTAAATGTTTCAGAGAGCCATAGAGGGCCCAATACCTGCCCAAGGCCCCAACCAAAGGGGCAGGTTTGCATGGTCATGTGGAATATTAGAGGTGTGAATGAAGGGAGCGAGAGGGTGGAAGTGGTGATTGTGTTCAAGAGTGTGAGATGTGTTGTGTTGGCATTGTGTGAAGCAAAGATGAAAGGGTGTGAAGTGGAGGAGTGGGAAGGTGTAAAGTGTGTGAGGTCGGGCATGAATGGGCGAGGAAGATGCAGGGAAGGAGTTGCTTTGTTGGTGAATGAAGTGTGGCATAGTGGAATGGAGATTACAAATGTGTCAGCTCGAGATGTATGTATGTGGAGTTCAAGTTTCCGAAGGTGAAAGTGGCTGTGATTCTTGCTTATGCACCGTGCAATGACAGGAATGAGAGAGAGAAAGACAGGTTTGGTATGAGCTGGATAAAGCAATGGGAGAAATGCTTGGGGGCTATAAAGTGATAGTCTATCTATCTATCTATCTATCTATTGCCAGACGCCTCAATCCCGTTCGGGGTGGCCACAAACAAATTGCCTCCACGTCGCCCTGTCCCCCGCCATTTCACTGACCTGCTCCCAACTCACACACCCCTCTCTCATATACCTCTCCACCCCATCCCTCCATCTCATCCTCGGCCTCCCCCTCCCTCTCCCCCCTTCCACCTCACTCACATACACTCTCTTCGTCAGTCTTTCACCCTCCATCCTCTCCACATGGCCAAACCACCTCAGTGTATTCCTCCTAACGCTTCCTATCACATCCACATCCAGACCACAATGCTCCTTTATATCCTCATTTGTCAACCTGTCTCTCCATGTGACTCCACAGGCTCCTCTTAAATAACTCATTTCCACTGCTCTCACTCTTGACTTTTTCTCTTCCAACAACGTCCAAGCTTCACTTCCATACGTTAGAGTTGGTATCACAATACTGTCATGTAGTAACTTTTTCACTTCCATGCTCACTTCCCTGTTTCTTATCACTGCTTTCAAGGAACCAGCAACCTTAGCAGTGATAGTAATGGGCGATAGGAATGGAAGAGTAGGCACTGGTCCTGAGGATGACATAATGGGTTTTAATACAGTGCCAGGAGAAAATGATTATGGGAAGCAACTGAAGGATGTGTGTCAGGAAAGGAGGTTGTGCATTTGTAACTCATATTTCAAACTCAAAGATGCACATAAATATACATGGTATAGAGGGAATGGGGATCATGTTGAAAGGAGCCTGATGGATTATCTGCTTGTAGAGAGGTTGATACTGTTAATTACTGATACGAGGGCTGTGAGAGATCGATGTTGAGGGCTGTTAGATTATGTGATTGTGGTATACAAGATCAAGCAGAGAGGAGTGAGTTGGATCAGGAGAGGGAGGAGCAGTCAGGGAGAAAGACTGAAAGTTGAGAAGCTGAGGATCAAAGAAATGGCAGATGAATACAGGGCCAAAGTAGGGGAGGAGTTAGAATCAGCGAATTGGAATGAAATGGATCCGGACGGTCTGTGGAATGCATATACGAATTGCTTAGTTAGGAATGCTGAAGCAGTGTGTGGTGTGGCAAAATTAACAATAAAGAAGAAAGCTACAATATGGTGGGATGAAGAGGTTAAGAGAGCAGTGGAAGAGAAGACGAAGAAGTGGCTAGAGTGGTTACAGGACAAGCGTTCAGTTGAAATAAGAACTGAATATATTGAGAGCAAGAAGCATGTAAACAGGCTAATGAAGAGGAAAAAGAATGAGGTAAATTATGATCTAGGAGGAAAAATGAATGCAAACTACAGTACAGCATTTAAATCTTGTCCTCTAAGCTCATTTTCCCAATCAACTTCTAAGAAATACTTCTTTAGGTCTTGATAATTTCCCTTTTTATAGTTTAGGCTCTTTTTGTAACTGTCATTGCTGTTTACTATGTTATATGCTATCCTGAAGTTATAATTTAGTACTGCATGATCGCTTTTGCCGAGTGGAGGGTGATATATTAAACTGTCATTATCATTTTCTTGCCTTGTAAATATTAGATCTAGCACTGAAGGTACATCAAGTCCTCTTTTTCTAGTGGTTTCCCTCACATGTTGCGTTAAGAAAAACTCTTGTACAAGATCCAGGAGCTTTTGGTCCCAACAGCTTTCTTGGCTATTTATATCTAGAGTATTCCAATTTATATTTGTATTGAAATCCCCAGTTAGTATAATTCTTTCCGATTTCTCTTCCATTTTATGTAGCAAGGATCTTATACTCTGAATTGTACTCTCTGCCAGTTCCTCATATTCGTCTCTTTCCCATGTGTTTGATCTGGGTGGCATATACAAATTGGCTACAATTACTTTACCTTCAGATGTGTCGATCTCTACTGCAATCAGTTCTACTTGTGATGGTATATCTAGGTTTATTTCCTTGACTTTTAGATTTTTCTTAGTTAATATTATAATTCCTCCTCCTTTTTTTAAATATCTGTCTCTTCTCCATATTTTGTATTCCTCTAAGATTAGTATGTCATTGGATATCCTTGGTGTTAATTTTGTCTCAGTTAGGCATACTGTACTCTGAAAATAGGAAGTTATTCTGGAAAGAGGTGCGGAAATGTAGAAGTGACAGCGGAAAGAAATGTGAAAGTGTGAAGGATGTAAATGGTAGATAATTAACCTATGAAGATGAAGTAAGGGCCAGATGGAAGGAATATTTTGAAAACCTGATAAATAGGATTAGAGAGAGAGAGCCACTGTAAACATGATTGGTTTTGGGGGTGTGCAGAGAAGGAATGCAGTTCCAGGAAACATGACACTCGCACAGGTGAAGAACGCTGTGAAAAGGCTGAAAAATGGGAAAGTAGTTGGGGTTGATTAGGTGTATGCAGAGATGATTAAGTGTAGTGGAGAGAGCAGAATGAAGTGCTTATTGGAGATATGTAAGAAGTCATGGATGAGTGAAACTGCCAGGAGAGTGGAAAAAGGCTGTGATTGTACCCCTGTACAAAAATAAAGGTGAACGAAGTGGGTGCAAGAATTATTGTGGCATAATTTTACTGAGTGTGGTAGGGAAGGTATTTGGAAGAATTATTATAGTGAAAGTATGAGAGATCAGAAGTCCTGGTGAGTGATGAACAGGGTGGCTCTAGGAGTGGCAGAGGATGTGTGGATCAAATATTTGCAGTGAGACAGATAGTGGAGAAGGCTTGTGAGAAGGAATATAATATGTTTATGGCATTCATGGATCTGGAAAAAGCATACGACAAAGTAGACATAGAAGGATTGTGGAAGGTTTTGCTCATGTACGGTGTAGATGGTACGCTGGTAGGTACCGTCAAGAGTTTTTATGATGGTAGTGAAGCATGTGTAAGGGTAAATGGGCATCTGAGTGAATGGTTCATGATTGGTGTGGGCGTGCGACAAGGTTGTTTGATGTCCCTGTGTTGTTCACTATATTTATTTGGATGGGGTGATAAGTAAAAATGCGAGAAATGGAGAGGAGGATGGCGATGGTAATGAATGGTGATGGATGGAATATCTCATATTTGTTGTATGCTGATGATGCAGTACTACTTACATATTCTGCACAAGAACTTGGTAGACTAGTGCAGTTTTGCTGATGTCTGTGAATGATGTGCCTTGAGAGTAAATGTAGAAAAGAGTAAAATGATGGTTATTGAGAGAAGGTGACTCTCAGTGTAATGTTACCGTCAATGTAGAGAGACTGGTATTGGTGAGAGAGTTCAAATACCCAGGTACAGTGATAAATAAGAGAGGAAAACGTGCAAAAGAAGTGGAAAGTAGAGTGAAACAAGGAAGGAATGTAGCTGGTGCAATGAAGGCCTTGATAAGAAACAGAGGCTTGAGTGTTGCAGCTGTACAAGGCTTACATGAAGGAGTGTTATTGCCATCCTTAACATACGGATGTGAGACTATGGCGTGGCATGAAAATGAGAAGTTAAGAGAGAGAGCAGTGGAGATGGGACTGCTGAGGAATGTATGTGGAGTACAGAAAGTGGATATTATATGAATTAATGTGGTTCATGAAAGATGTGGATTGAGGAAATCTGTGGACATCAGAATTGAAGAGAGTGTACTGAGATGGTATGATCATGTGGGGAGAATGGATAACAAAAGAGTGGTGAAAAAGAAATGTCTGAGTGAATTTCAAGGAGGGAGGAGGTGAGGTAGGCCAAGGAGAAGGTGGAGGGATATGGTGGAAGAGTGTGTGAGGAAGAGACGTTTGGAAGTCGTTGACGCTAGGGGAGTGACAAGAGATCAAAAGATTGAGCTGGCTGGATGAATATTGTGAGGGGAAGTGCATGATCAGGGATTTGGCACCCCATTTTGACATGACAGCGTTCCGATTGACTCTATCGGATTTATTTATGTGACACCACACTACGTGGTGAATGTTTTTGGCATATCAGATAGAGCCAGGATTCCAGGGGCTTCAATAGTGAATGAATGGAAGCGTGGCCTGCTGGATTGGGCAGATTTGGGCTGTTTGGATGTTGCTGCTCCTCACCCTGCCTTAGGATGGGAAAGGAGGTCTGGATGATGATGATGATGATGACGACGATGTTGATGTACCCTTTCAAACACCAGTCAAGCAGGGCAGTACTCCCAAGGTGGATGGAAAGTTGATGACAGGGAGAGCTGGAGTTCCCGTTTCATCAGCCATTGGGACTAGTTCCTGATCATCCCCCTTTGCTGAACTTTTTCAGTGTTTCAGTAACACAGAGAGTACACCAGCATGCTCTCCAATACAAGTTTCTCTGTCATCACCAAACTACATGCACATTACACAACATTTCCTTTTCAGTTTTTTTTGTAATGGCATTTAATAACCAAGCCTTGGAGTCCCCATGGGGGAGGATCAGAAATTCCCCCACCATCCGCCCCTCTCCCGGTGACAACACAACGAGATGCCTGGAACCACAGTCCGACTCACTTCTTCATTTCTGCAACATTCGCCAGCTTTCCTCTAACTTTCGCTTTGTTGAGCACCACTTCTCCTCTTCTAAACCTCACCTTCTTTTTTTAACTGAGACTCAGCTGTCTTGAGGCAACTGACAGCAAACCCTTTTCTTTATCCTCCTACTTTCTCTATACTCATTTCAAAGCCAAAGGTGGCTGTTGTGTATATGTACGCAACGACTTATCTTGCACTCGTGTTCCTGAACTTGACTCTTCTGAATTCTCTGCTCTCTGGCTTCGGCTTTCCTATCATTCTTTGTGTAAATATATCTGTGCTGTGTACTTATCCCCAAATTCTACTGACTGAAAACAGGGAAAGCTGCAGGTATGGATGGGTGTGCTGTGGAATGCCTGAAAGGTGGTGGAGTGACTATTGTTGACTGGTTAGTAAGAGTGTTGAATGTGTGCTTTGTGAAAGGTATGGTGCCAGTTGACTGGGCAAGTGCTTGTGTGGTCCCGTTGTATAAAGGCAAGGGTGATAAGTATGAATGTACTAGCTTTAGGGGTTTAAGTCTGTGGAGTGTTTTAGGTAAGGTTTATGATAGAGTGTTAATTATGAGAGTTAGAGAGGGTACAGAGGGAGTGATTGGTGATAAGCAGTGTGGCTGTAGGAGAGGGAGGGGATGCATGGATCAGGTGTTTGCTGTGAGACAAGTGTGTGAAAAGTATTTAGCGAAAGGCAAGTATGTGTTTTGGGCATTCGTGGATTTAGAGAAAGCGTATGATAGAATTAATAGGGAGGCTTTGTGGACTGTTTTAAGATTGTATGGACTTGATGGTAGGTTACTAAAAGGGGTGAAAAGTTTTTATGTAAATAGTAGAGCGTGTGTAAGAGTGGGAAATGCTGTGAGTGATTGGTTTCCCGTGAGAGTGGGGCTGCGACAGGGATGTGTGATGTCGCCTTGGTTGTTTAATATTTACATGGATGGTGTTGTAAGGGAGGTGAATACAAGAGTTTTAGGTGGAGGTCTGAGTCTGGTGAATGTTGATGGTGGAGAGTGGAATCTGAAGCAGCTGCTGTTTGCAGATGATACTGCACTGGTGGCTGATTCAGAGGAGAGATTGAGACAGTTGGAAGAGCAGTTTGGAAGCGTGTGTGAAAGGAGGAAATTGAAAGTAAATGAGAATAAGAGTAAAGTGATGAAGTGTACGAGGTTGGTAGATGGTAGGGGGATGAATATAGTTTTGAATGGGAATTTGCTTGAGCAGGTAGAGTGTTTTCAATATCTAGGGTCACATGTTGCTGTGGATGGAAGAATAGATGCAGAAGTGAAGTTTAGAATAAATGAAGTAGGAAAGGTGCTGGGAGGAATTTAAAAAATGTTTATATGTCGTTTGCTGAGAATGGATGTAAAGAGCAGGCTGTATGAGGGTGTTATGGTACCGACTGCGTTATATGGGACTGAAACATGGAATATGTGTGTAGCAGAGAGGAAAAGTTTGAATGTAATGGAGATGAGGTGTCTGAGGAGTGTGTGGAGTGATGCGTATGGATCGAGTGCGAAATGATGAAGTGCGAAGGAGAACTGGAGTTGTTCGGGAGATGGCTAGTAGAGTTGAGCAGAGGGTGTTGCGATGGTTTGGGCATATGGAGAGAATGGATAATGAGTGATTGGTGAAAAAGATAACTAGATCTGATGTGAGAGGTGTAAGGCTAAGAGGAAGACCATGAATAGGATGGATGGACGGTGTGAAGAGAGCGCTGGATGCGAGAGGGATGTCTGTTGAGCAAGGAAGAGTGGCTGTGCGTGACAGAAATAAATGGAGAGAAATTGTGAATGAATAAGTGATGACGCAGCCCTGAGGGGATATTCTCCCGCGTTTGGTCTGATCAGCTAGTCAGGTCAGGTGCGGGTAAGGGGATGGGTCTGTTATGATGTGGCAGGGGTAAACCAGCTCTGCTGTCGGGCCCTGCTGCGGATGTCACTGATTGCATTGCGCAGTTGACCCTTGTGCGGTGTGGTGCGGTGAGGATCTGTCCGTTCTCCCCTTTTGGCTAAGATGCGAATGAATGTGTTTGAATGGATGAGTAAATGGGGAGTGTGTCGTCCTGTTTTGGCTACCTCCCTTTCCTTGGGGGAAGCAGCCTAGGTATATAGATAGATAGATAGATCTTACTTCTACAATGGAACACATCCTATCCATTTCTCCTTTCTCTGAAATCTTCATTCTAGGAGATTTCAGTGTTCACCACCACCTTTAACCTCCTCTCCTTTCACTGATCCACCTAGTGAACAAGCCTACATCATTTCTATCCTTAATGACCTAGAGCAGCGTGTACAGTACCCTACCAATATCCCTGACTGCCTTGGAGAGAGTTCCAACATACTTGTCCTCTTCCTTACAACTAAGTCTTCTGCTTACTCTGTTAATGTTTCCTCTCTGTTGGGCCCCTCCGACCACAACCTTATTACCTTAACCTGTCCTATCGCTCCGGTACGGCCTGTGGACCCTCCAAAGAAACGTCGTTTGTGGCACCTTGGAGCTGCTGATTGGGAGGCCCCCTGGCAGTACTTCTTTGATTTTTGCTGGAATGATTATTGCTTCCATGACTGGGAGCCATCTGAGTGTGCCATGCTCATTTTTCTCTCAGGCATGGAAGCATACACTCCTTTTTCATCTCCTTTGACTAATGCAAAAAAGTCTTGGTTTAATCACGCTTGTTCTAATGCTGTCCACAACAAGGAGAAGGCCTATAAAAGATAATGAAGCCAAACCACCCCTGAATCACATCTTTATGTTTCTGCCCGGAATCATGCTAAGTCTGTTCTTCTCCCTGCTAAAAATAATTTCATCCGTACTAAATGCTCTCAACTCTCCAACTTGAATTCTTCCCGCTCCTTCTGCCATCTTGTCAGACCCTTTCTAACAACTTTACCTCATCATCTTTCTCTCCTCTTTTCTACTCTGATGGCTCTGTAGCTATTTCTTCTACTGATAAAGTAGATCTCCTCGCTCAGACTTTCTCCTCCAATTCCACCTTAAGAGGATTCCTGTGCTGTTCCTCCATCACTTCCCCCCTCTGACTTCCTCATGGCTAACATTAAAATTTCTTCAGCTGATGTATTTTCTGCCATCACTGGCCTCAGTACTGACAAGGAATGTGGGCATGATGGGGTCCCTCCTGTTGTCCCCAAGAACTGTGTTTCTTTGCTTACACCCTGCCTAGGTAAACTCTTTCACCTTTGTCTATCAATTTGTACCTTTCCATCTTACTGGAATTTGCTCTCATCCAGTTGCAAAGAAGGGTGACCATTCCTAACCCTCAGACTATCACCCAATAGCTCTAACATCCTGTGTCTCTAAAGTTTTCGAGTCTATTGTTAACAGAAAAACTTTAAAGCGTCGTTCCTATCACAAACTTCTTTCTGATCGTCAGCATGGGTTCCGTCAGGGACGCTCCACTGGCGATCTTCTCACCTACCATTGAGACTCCTGGTCATCCTCCATTCGGGACTTTGGCGAAAGCTTTGTCATTGCACTTGACATCTCAAAGGCTTTCGGTCGAGTCTGGCATAAATCTTTAATTTCCAAACTACAGTACCGTCTTGCAGTTTCTATCCTTCTGGCTGTGCCTTCATCCATAGCTTCCTTTCTGGTCGTTCTATATCTGCTGTTGTAGACGGCCACCGTTCTTCTCCTAGATCTGTCAACAGTGGTGTTCCTCAAGGCTCTGTCCTATCACCAACTCTCTTCCTTTTATTCATCAGTTACCTTCTAAGCTGTACATCTAACCCTATCCACTCATACGCTGATGATTCCATCCTTCACTTTTCCATTCGGTTGCTGCAACATCCAGCTCAGCAGTTACTTCAAGAAAGAAGGGATGAGGCTGTGGCACACCTAATGTCTGACTTGGCTCATTCTCTGACTGGAGCAAATGTAATCTTGTTGTTTTTAATGCATCAAAGACTCAGTTCTTACACCTATCAATCCAAAAAAAATTATTCACTGGAGTACCCACGAATGTTGAATAATATCCAGCTCAATCCTGCATCATCCTTAAACATACTTCGGGTTTCATTCTCTCGGGACTTATCTTGGAAAGATCATATGGTATTTGGAGTTTCATTGTCTCGGGACTTATCCTGGAAAGATCATGTTACATTTCTTGTAAAGTTTGCTTCCAAAAGATTAGGTGTGCTAAGTCGACTCTGTACCTTTTTTTTTTTTTTACCTCTGCACAGTTGTTGACTTTATACACGAGCTTTATTTGCTCCTGTGCAGAGTACAACTCTCGTGTGGGGAGACTTCCCATGTGCAGCTCTTCTCAATAGGGTGGAGTCAAAGGCTTTTTTTCTCATTAACTCTCCTCCTCTTATTGGCTTCCTTCAACCTCTGTCTTTTTGCTGCACTGTTGCATCTTTATCTCCTTTCTGTTGCTACTTCAATGGTCACTGCTCCTCTGAATTGTCTGCTTGCATCCCTCCACCTCTACGATGGGCATGTAGCACCCTTCTAACAACAAACTCTCATCCCTTTTCTGTCCAACTCTCAAATGCAAGAGTTAACCGTTACTTCCAGTCCTTCATTTATGCAACAGGTCATGTCTGGAACTGTCTCCTTCTGTCCGTATTTCCTACTTCCTATGATCTCCAGTCTTTCAAATGCAGTGTGTCCAGGCATCTCGAAACTAACGGATCTTGAATTTGACTCTCTTTTGTATTGTTTTTGTTTTTTCTTGGAAGGAATGGTTTGTGGGCTCTTGACTTTTGGCTCTTTCTTCGTTGCATTAAAAAAATAAGAAAATAAATTAGAAATAAACGCACTCACATTTTCCATTTCTTCCTCATCCAACCTCACTCAGCATTTAGTGGCTTCACTTCTCTCAAAGACCATAACTTTACTCTTCCCTACATTCACCTGTTGATTCCGTATCTTACACACTTTCCCAAACTCATTCACCAAGCCTTGCAGCCCCCCTTTGTTTTTACTTAACAACACAGTATCACCTGCAAACAACAGTACAGGGAGTTTCCGAACACTGCCCTGTCTCTCTAGCCGCTCCAACATCCACTGGCCTAATTTATATATCTTTTATAACCTCATCCATATACAGATTGAACAGATAAAAAATTTCAATCAATTCACTGTCCACATGCACATGCATATCAGCTTTAGCATCCTCATACATACTCTTCATAGCATTCACCAACTTCCCACTTACTCTATATATAATTAATACTTCCACATTCCTTGTCTATCCACCCTGCCATGTGCTTTCTCCAAACCCTTGAGAACGGCATACAAGTTCTTTCCTTTCTGTAGAATTGTTTCCACTAAAGACCTAAGATTGAATATCTGACCTATACAAGCTCTTCCCTTCCTAAAACCTCCCTTTTCTTCACAAACTAATTTCTCTCTTATTTTCTTAACTTTGTTAGTAAGTATCCTACCAGGTAGCAGGTGTGTCTGGGGTGACTGCTGAATATTGAAGGCCTCAGGTGATATACGAGTGAGGTTAGTCACTGACATGATTGATATGATTACATATTGAGTGTGTTGTCTCAGATGATTGGCTGAAGAGTGTAATTGTAAATGTTTATAAGGGGAAGGGTGATGCCCTGGAAAGAGGAAATTAGAGAGGTATAAAGCTTTTAGATCAAATAATGAAGGTAATGGAGAGAGTTTTTGAAGGTATGATTAGAGAGAGAGTGAATATTTTTGTGATGGAGTTTGGGTTTATACCAGGCAGGAGGACCATTGATGCCATATTCATTGTTCCAGAGCTTCAGGGAAAATATGTAGAAGAAATAAGGGAACTACTTCTTGATTTGGAGAAGGCCTTTGACTGAGTCCTAGACAGGTGGTGATGTGGGCATTGAGAAAGCTTGGAATGGAGGAGTGGCTGGTTAGGGTGGTTATGGCCATATATGTGGGTGCTTTCACCCAGGTAAGAGTGACTGGAGATTTGAGTGATGAGTTTCCTGTGAATGTTGGTGTGCATCAGGGGTCAGTTTTGAGTCCCTTGTTTATCATGGTACTTGAAGCTCTCTCACGTGACATCAGAAATAGACTTCCATGGGAGATGTTGTATGCTGATGATTTGGTGTTACTTGCAGAGAATTAAATGGAGACATAGGAAAGATTGAGGAAGTGGAGAGATGATATGGGGCACAAGGGCTTAAGGGTAAACACAGATATATCAAAAGTGATGATATCCAGGATTGGTGGTGATACTGTCAAAGAAGAGAGAGGGTGGCCATGTGCAATTTGCCAGATGGATGTAGAAGTACTTCCATCTTGTGCAGTGTTTGTGATAAGTGGGTGCATAATAGATGTAGTGGTATTAGAGGTAGACTGTAAAACAATGCTGATTTTATGTGTGCAGCATGTCGGGGAGAGCAGGTGGAGGTAGTTAGGCGTGAAAGGGTATTGAACTTGCTGGTTGGTCTCTTGAATGTGTGGAAGTGTTTTGTTATTTGGGAGACATGATATGTACTGGGTGTAGGGCTGGAGCAAGCCCTGCCACTCCTGACATTGAGACGGCTCTCCCTACGTGCTAAGGCATCTTTATATGCAGCATTTGTTAGGAGTGTAATACTGTGTGGTAGTGAGACCTGGGTAGTAAAGGAATAGGATATTCACAGGCTCAAACATACAGAAATGAAAATGATTAGGTTAATGTGCAGTGCGTCCTTGGGAGCAAGGCCTCGGGAGGCTTGGTTTATGATGGAAGAGTTGAGAGGTAAGATGGGACTGGAGTGTATTGGTGTTGTGAAGAGGAGAGGTACCGGTAGGTTGAGGTGGTTTAGACATGTGGAGAGGATGGGGGATGATAATTGGGTGCAGAAAGTGAGAAGGGTTAATATTGGGGGTGGAATTGAGAGGGATAGACCGAAAAAGACATGGACGAGGTCATTAAGTGTGACCTCAAGGTTAAGGGACTGCACAGGGAATTTGCAATAGATCGAGCAGCTTGGAGACCCGCCATTAGGTGACCAAGGCCGACACGTGCAAGCATGTTGGAGCCTTCAAAAATGAAACGAAACTAAATGATTACACTAAGAAGACAAATGCCCCAATGATTACCACACACTTCTTTTTCCCCTTTTCCTTTGTACAGGATAATAATTATACTTGACTTACAATCCTCTGAGAATCTACCTTCCTCCCAGGCCAATCCACACATCTCCCACATCCATTCTACTATCTCTCCCCCATGCTCCAACATTTCACCGCACACTCCATCAATTCCTTGGGCCTTCCCCATTTTGACTTTCTTTATTGCAACCACAAGTTCCATCCTACTGATTTCTTCCTTTCATCTCACATCCCTCCTCCCAGCCATTTCCCAACCACTTGTACTCGCATTACTTTCATTTGCTATGTTCAACAAGTCATTAAAGTGTTCTCTCCATCTCATTTTTTCTCCCTTCTCCACAAGCAATCTACCATTTTTATCTTTCACTTCCCGACTAACTTCTTTATCACCCTGTCTAACTCTCTTTACCTTCTTCCAGAACATTTTCTTACATCCCCTCCACTTTACACTCAAATTCCTTCCAAATTCCTCATCCACTCTCTTTTCACATTCTCTTACTAATCTTTTCATCTCTCTCTTCGTGTCTACATATAACTCGCTCTTCCATCTCTCAACTTCCTCCATGCCCCTGCTTCTCATCCGCTAACAGTATGGTTTCTTCTTCTGTGCCACAGCTTGTCTCACCTCTTCATTCCACCATGCTGTTCCTTGCACCCTGCCATTTATCATTCATAAAAATTCAGGCAACATGTTATATTTCATTGCAATTCTGATGTTTTACTAAGTTATATTGAAAAAACTCACAGTAATGACATAATTTACCTTAATTTGACTGAACATGAGGAGGGGAAAAAAAAAAAAGAAAAATCAAGGTACTCATAAAACTTTACCTGGACGTGTTTTGATTTGTTGCAAGAATTCAAAATTTCACACATTGCTAGGCCATCTGATAAACTTAGTGAGGCCCTATTTTTAAATTAATATATGCAAATAGCTGTATGCAAAATTTTATTTGGGCATTCTTATCAACAAAAGGTTATTGAAACCGAAATACAGTACAGTAATATCTCGATTATCAGGATGACCACTACCTGGACCATCCATTACCCGAACACTGTGATCTGGCTGTTTCAAACCATTATTCATATATTTTTCCCCATTATCCGGACAAAGTGCAAGCATCTGTTTGGAAATTATGGTCACGCAAAAAATTTCTGCCCAGATGGGCGGGACTAGCCTGGTGGTGCCCTCATGTCTGGCTAATTACAGTAAAAGTCCAATATTTCGGCATCCAATTCCCCGGCAAATCTGACATTTCGGCAGTTTTGAGAAATAGTCCCATTTACGAAAATCTCCAATCGTTCGGCAGATTCTCCGATTTTTTTCGTCAGTCTTGAAATTCTCCATGAGGCTCGCCAGCTAGCTACCCGCCTTTACCCGCCTTAGTGAGTGAGATAGTGAAAGTGATGGAACGAGTCTACCACTGCCATGAAGCTCAGAGGCTAGCTCTTTCTCCTATAGCATAAAGAGAGGACAAACATGTAGTGAGTCTAGCATGGGAAAGAGAATCTGTTTCGCCATTCTTCCGAGTTGTTGCCTTGCTGCTGCCGACTTCTCTTGATTCTTCTGTGTGCTTTGTGAACTTTGTACCGAAATACCTCTGAAATTACTATTCGAGTGTGCTGGGGACTTCTTCCACCAGTAGCAGACCCCAATCAACCCCTTCTATTGTACATATGTAAATAAGGAACCTACTATAAGTTTAGGTAAGTGCATGTGAACTTGTAGGCCTACTGTACCATTACATTTATATACAGTATGTTCACTAATTTCTTTATTTTTCGTATTCATGTACAGAGATAGCCCGATTATCCGGGCTATATGGTGTTAAGGGGTGCCTGATAATCCGAAAGCACGATTAATCCGGCAGAAACACAAGTACTGTACTGTTAGACTGATTTATTTACCGGTAAATGTACACTTAAGTACCAGAAAGACCTTTCCAGTTCAATGTATATTCCTCCAGCTTGTTTCAGTATTTTTCAGACTATATTCAGTTCGGTAAATCACGTTTTCTTACTGAAAGATTTCCTCCCTGTTAGTATCGTCACGTTCTAAAGCTGTACCTACGATTGTTTCCAGCACAATGGACGAAACTCATCGTACTCGAATGTGGACTTCGTTTCCCAACTGAAGATTAGGTTAGGTTACATTATTAAGTGCAGTTAAGCTAGGTTAGGCCAGGTTTAAACACTTAGATTAGAACAGTGTCTTCTGCCATTACGTTAACGAATCAACGAGTCGTCACACCAGAACAGATAAAAACAGCGGGGAAAGATTTAACAAGAAATGTTTATTTACCAACCCAGAAATAATCAGAAAAATATAACAGACTATCAGGATGAACTGATTTCGTAAGGTGCTTTTACTGCTTACAGCAAAGCGTATGTTTACCCCCCTCAAATACTCAATGTTCGTGAGTTCAGAAATTTGTGTACTCCCGTGGCAGACCTTGAAACCATTTTTTCAAAGTTATAAAGTCAGTTTCTTTTTCTTACAGATGTGAAAAGACTCGTCTGGTACACCTGGCTTTTTCCCCTCCTCCCTAAACCCATCTTGTGATTTGTTATGATTCGTGAAAGAAAATTAGGGGGCATGTTACATTAGAATTTAAACATAAAGTTAGGGTGCATGTTACTTTAGCATTTAAACATATCGGCGAAAACATCTGGGATGAAAGGACCGCCGAGCTGTTTGGGATTGTAGAGTAGGGTCGTATAAACATACCAGTGGCCTTGGTTCCCTTCCCATAATTGTTCGCAGTTTTTATGGCTCTCCCTAACTTAACGTTACTGACACCGGTACAGTAAAGCATTGTTCAAGGCTAACAGCCATAAGGGGTTAATGGAATACATTATTGTTTGTATCAATACCCTCTCTTTCACACATACACGAGCGAACAAGAGAATGTGCAATAAATGTACGTTTAACTGTAAGGAGCAGAAATAACTGTATGCTCTGTCGGTCCGAAATGTGTTGGGAAGCGACATCGAACAATGAATGTGGAACTGAATGCCACCTTACGAGAACACTTGAGATGAAAGTATTTTTTCTTATTAGTAAACATAATTGTTCCATTTCGTCCCCTATAATTGTGAAACTCTTAAATTTTCGTCCAAGCATACAGCGTAATAACCTTACCAATTCAATTCATATTCTCTAGTTTGTTTTTGTATTTTTCTAGTTTGTTTTCTTATTATCATAACGTTCCTTAAGCCTTACCTACGTTTGTTTCCGGCATATTGGAAGAAACTTACTCATAATTAGGGTGCATGTTACATTAGCATTTAAACATATCGGCGAAAACATCTGAGATAAAGTGGCAGGCCGCCTGACTGTTTGAGATGGTAGAGGAGGGTCGTGAAAACATACCAGTGACCTTCGTTCCCTTCCCATAATTGTTCGCAGTTTTTTATAGCTCTCCCTAACCCAACATCCCTGACACCGGTACAGTAAAGCATTGTTCGAGGCTGACAGCTATGATGGGGTTAATGGAATGCATTATTGTTTGTATTAATTCTCTCTTTCACACATACAGTACACTTAAGAACGAACAAAAGAGTGAACAGTAAATGTAAGAGGAAGAAATAACAATGCTCTGTCGGTCTGAAATGTGTTGGGAGGCGCGATACCTAACGAAGAATGCAGAACTGAATGCTAACTTACAAGAACACATGAGTAATTTTTTTTTTTTTCTGATTAGCAGACATTCTTGTTTCATTTCGTTCCCTAAAACTAGGAAACCCATTACTTTTCGTCTAAGCATACAGCCTAAAGACCTCACCAATTCACTTCATATTCCTCCAGTTTGTTTTCTGTGTTTTTCTATTTTGAGGGTAGTAAATTACCTTCTCTTGCTGAAAGATTTTCTCTTTTATCACGTTCTTTAAGCCGTACCTACGATTGCTTCGGGCATAATGGATGAAACTCATCGTACACAAAAGTGGATTTAGTTTCCCAATTTCCCAACTGGAGCCCAGGTTAGGTTAAATTATTAAGTAGTTAAGCAAGGTTAGGCTACGTCAGGAGTAACAGTTGCCTCACCAAACTCCATCCTACCACCCTTGTGATCGAGTTGTGAGCAGGAGGTGTGGGTGGGGGCAGGGTGAGCAAGACTCTCTCTGGTTTATCCATGCCTCTCTCCCTAGAAACTGGATGCTTCCTGTTTAAACCGGAGCTATCGTACGGATAATTCTATGAATTACCATACCACTGAACCATTGGGTCAGGGCCTGGATATACCGAAAGCTGGATAATCGAGCTTCCACTGTATAGTACTGTATTCATTACAGTATTGTACAGTATCAAACAGTATACAGTACTCTCTCCAAACACATTTGTAATGATATGAGTAATGATGATAGTGTTCACCGAAACATATAAGGTACTGAGTGGGTAGGGTTTTCGATAATTCGGCAATTTTTGATATTTCGGCACTTACCTGGTCCCATAGATGCCGAAAAATCGGACTTCTACTGTAGTTTACCTGATGCCTACTAGAGATCCCCCATCGCTCAGTCCCAGTTCCTGTGTGGCGATGTAAATAGTTGTTAAAGTGGCACATGTAGTGGTTTTTATGGTTGTTCCCTACCTGCTTCTGGCCTTGCTGTTCCTTGCATGCCTCTTCCTAGGGTGTGTGATGATTACCCCTTCGCTAGGGAAAAGAAAGAGGGTAGTGCTGACTCTGGAGAAGCAGGAGATCCTGGGTAAGATTGATGCGGGATGGTCGAATTGTGAGTGTTGACATTGATTTTATTCTAGCTTACTGCCCTGTACCATGATTTTATTCTATTTTACCTTGATTTTTTTCAATTTTACCATTTTGTTTTGAGTGCCCACTGCATTTTTAGGTCTGCTTGGTCAGATAGAGTAGTGTTAAACAACAGGAACAAGTGTTGTATGATGTACTGTACTGGCCTTTTACACTGGCTTTCAGAGTTTTGTATGACTGGGGGCCAGAGGAGAAGTCCACTATCCGGATGGAACCACAACCTGGACATGCCTTTGGGTCTGTTACATCGGATAATCGAGGGATTACTGTATTAAAACAGCAGTAATCCGGTTATTTTCCAGATGTTCATTCCCAGACATTCTGTTACCCGGATCCTGTTATCTGGCAGTTCAAAACCATTATTTGTACATTTTTTCATTTTATTCGGACAAAATGCATGCGTTTGGGTGGAAATTATGGCCACATGAGCATCTTCACCCAGCCAGGCGGGAATAGCCTGGTGGTGCCACCGTGTCTGGATGGGTAGCTCACCCAATGTCTGCTAGAGACCCCTCTCACTCCGTCTCAGTTCCTGCTTGTGACCATGTAGTGAACAGCTCTTCTTGGATATTTGTTGCAGCGCGCATGTGGTGGCTTTCATGGTCGTTCGCTACTTGCTTCTGGCCTTGCTCTTCCTTGCATACCTCTTCCTAGGGTGTGTGAGGATGACCCCTGCACCAGGGTAAAGGAAGAGGGTAGTGCCAACTCTGGAGAAGCGGGAGATCCTGGGTTAGATTGATGTGGGATGATCAAGCCATGAGTGTTGATGCTGACTTTATTCAAGTTTACTGTCCTGTACCATGATTTTATTCTGTTTTACCATGATTTTATTTAATTTTACTGTTATATTTTGTGTGCCCACTGCAATTTTCTTGTGTAGCCATTTTTTTCATGCTTTTTTCATGTGAATGTGAAGGTGGATGGATGTGAATGTGAAGGTGGATGGAATAGTTGGTGAGTAGGGTGTGCCTCCTGAGATAGATGAGAATGGCAGTGCGTTAGTGGACATTTGTGCTGGGAGGGGGTTGGTGATAGCCAATTCCCTCTTCAGGCACAAAATGATCCACAGGTTTACATGGCAAGTGATGAGAAGGGTGGGTGGTGAACTGAATGAAAGGAAGGCAACGATTGATTATGTGTGTGTGGATGAAAAGATGCGAAGATGAGTAATGGATGCAAGAGCATATAGAGGTTGGGGGAGTGGACTTTCTGACCACTACTTGGTGGTGGCCAGAATCAAGTTCCAAATAAGATGGAGAAATAGAAGAAGGGAAGGACAGGAAGAAGGAGTATTTGTAAGGAGAGTGGAAAGGTTACAAGAGGATGAGAAAAAGGCAGAATATAAGAGAGAAGTGGAGGAACCATTGGGGAAATATAAATTAGACCAGATGGGGGACGTGGAAGGTGTGTGCAGGATATTCACAGAAGAAGTATGTGCAGCATGTAATGTGGTGTGTGGGATGAAGAGAAGACGGAGGGGGGTGCAAGGAACAGCGTGGTGGAATGAAGAGATGAGACAGGCTATGGCACAAAAGAAGAAAGCATACGATGAATGGGTGAGAAATAGGGGCGTGGAAGAAGTTGAGAGGTGGAAGAGAGAGTTATATGTAGAAAGAAAGAGAGGGGTGAAAAGATTAGTAAGAGAGAGTAAGAAGAGAGTGGATGAGGAATTTGGAAGGAATTTGAGTGTAAAGTGGAGGGACTGTAAGAAAATGTTCTGGAAAGAGGTGAAAAGAGTAAGGTGGAAGTGAAGTTAGCAGGAGAGTGAAAGATAAAAATGGTAGATTACTAGTGGAGAAGGGAGAAAAAGTGGGCAGATTGAGAGAACACCTTGAGGAATTGTTGAACATACAGGATGGAAGTAATGCTAGTATTAGTGGCTGGGGAACGACTGGGAAAAGGAGGGAGGTGAGAATACAGGAAGAAATCAGTAGGATAGAAGTTGTGGAAGCAATGAAGAAAGTTAAATTGGGGAAAGTCCCATGAATTGATAGAGTGTGTGGTGAAATGCTGAATCATGGGGGAGAGATTGTTGTAGAATGGATGTGGAAGATGTGCAGATTGGCCTGGGAGGAAGGTAGAGTCCCGGAGGATTGGAAGTCAGGTATAATTATTCTCCTGTACAAAGGAAAAGGGGATAAAGAAGTGTTTGGTAATCACAGGGACATTTGTCTTCTTAGTATAATAGGAAAAGTGTATGGTAGGATACTTATTGACAGAGTTAGAGAAATAACAGAGAAATTAGCTGGAGAAGAACAGGGAGGCTTTAGGAAGGGAAGAGGTTGTGTAGATCATTTATTCATTATTAGATGTTTAGTGGAAAAGTTTCTAGAGAAGGGAAAGAAGTTGTATGAGGCTTTCATGGATTTGGAGAAAGCATATGACAGGATGGATAGACAAGGATTGTGGAAAGTATTAAGAATATATGGAGTAGATGGGAAGTTGTTGAATGCTGTGAAGAATATGTATGATGGTGCTAAGGCTGCAGTGCATGTAGATGGTGAACTGAGTGAATTTTTCTCTTTGAAGGTTGGGTTGAAACAGGGATGTGTCATGTCTCCATGGTTGTTCAATCTGTACATGGATGGGGTAATAAAAGAGGTACAAGGTAGGGTAGTGGATGTTGGAGTGGCCCTGGTGAGAGAGGGTAGTGTTTGGAAACTCCCTGTACTGTTGTATGCAGATGATACTGTGTTGTTGAGTGAAGATGAAGGGGAGCTGCAAGGCTTGGTGGATGAGTTTGGGAGAGTGTGTAAGAAACGGAATCTAAAAGTGAATGTAGGGAAGAGTAAAGTGATGGTCTTTGAGAGAAGTGAAGTCAGTGAATGTACAGCGAGGTTGGATGGTGAGGAAATGGAAAATGTGAGTATGTTTAAGTACTTGGGTAGTGTGATGAGTAATGATGGAGGTTTGGAGGGTGAAGTGCTTGAAAGGGTACAGCAGGGAAGAATAGTTGCTGGTTTCTTGAAAGCTGTGATAAGAAACAGGGAAGTGAGCATGGAAGTGAAAAAGTTACTACATGACAGTATTGTGATACCAATTCTAGCGTATGGAAGTGAAACTTGGACGTTGTTGGAAGGACACAAGTCAAGAGTGAGAGCAGTGGAAATGTGTTATTTAAGAGAAGCCTGTGGAGTCACATGGAGAGACAGGCTGACAAATGAGGATATAAAGGAGCATTGTGGTGTGGATGTGGATGTGATAGGAAGCATTAGGAGGAATACACTGAGGTGGTTTGGCCATGTGGAGACGATGGCGGGTGAAAGACTGATGAAGAGAGTGTATGTGAGTGAGGTGGAGGGGTAGGCCGAGGATGAGATGGAGGGATGGGGTGGAGAGGTATATGAGAGAGGAGGGTGTGAGTTGGCAACAGGGCAGTGAAATGGTGGGGAACAGGGCGACGTGGAGGTGATTTGTTTGTGGCCACCCTGAACGGGATTGAGACGTCTGGCAATAGATAGATAGATAGATAGATTTTTTTCATGTCACTGCATGGTATGGCCCTGTAGTGGTGATTACTTGTCTGTGGTTGATGGGTCTGCTTGACCAGATAGTGTTAAACAACAGTAACAAGTTTTGTACAGTGTAATGTAGTGGCCTTTTACACTGGCTTTCAAAGTTAGATTATGTACGAAGGGGGGCCAGGGGAGATGTCCATTATCTGGACGGAGCCATTACCCGGACATGCCTTTGGGTCAGTTTCGTCAGATAATCGAGGGAATTCTGTACAGTGGACCCTTAACATCCACGGTTTTAACATACATGGTTTTGAATATCTGCGGATGGCTACAGGAAAAAAAAAAAAAAATCTCATTGAACTCTGCTGACATTGTAACATTATCCCAGGCACAGTTCATGGCTGTTTTAGTAATGGCATTATCCAGTGAATCAAATATACTGTATACTGTAACTGTAACACTCTTCCTTTTGGCCACTTCATTTATTAATGTCATTAATTCATCAGAGGAAAAGTTAGGATGGGGTGGGATTGCCTGCACAGTACTTCTTTTCTTCCATGATCTCCATTGCAATCTTGGTGGCGAAGGGCTTTCTTGTGTGATACAAGGGGAAAGCCCCGTGATTGGGTGGTCATATCAAAGGTTTATGTGGAAGTCACCGTCATTCATTAATTTTAACTTTTAGTGTTCTTGTATTAAATAAGGTGGTTTCAAACATGCACATAGGGTTTTTCTTTATTCATGTAAAGGAATGGGAGGCCCAGGGGGTTTTTAAGGGGGGGCAGCAGATATTCGTGGATTTTTAACATTCGCGAGTGTCTCTGCTACCTAACCCCCGTGGATGTTAAGGGATGACTGTATTTTACAATGTGTTGTTAATAATGAATGCACTCGGACAACCAGTCAGCTGCCAGCTTTCAAAAGCTAAAGGCTTGTCATTGCAGATCATATCAAATAGGGTATAGTGTTTCTCTACCACTAATCTAATGAATAATCTAACCATTATACTAATTTTTACTAGTCTATATGTTTTGCCATAATCTACCCACCTATTTGCTGCTCATCTACCCACATTTCTTTTCAGCAATGGGCATGGGGCTGTGTGTGGCCTTCATCGCGTTTGTCCGCCTACCCAGCCTCAAAGTATCCACCTTTCTGCTCACCGGTCTTCTCATCTACGACGTGTTCTGGGTCTTTTTCTCTTCCTATCTCTTTAATGCCAATGTGATGGTTAAGGTAAGTAGAGACTGACTAGGAGAGGAGGGAGAAGGTAGAGATTGAATAGGAGAGGTAGAGAGGAAGAAAGAGTGCGTGGTGGAATGATGATGATGATGATTGCGTGTGTTTTGCTGGGTGAGACGGATTAGCAGAAGAGAGTGAGAGAGGGAGAAAGGAGAGACTGACTAGGAGAGGTAAGGAGGGAGAGAAAGTGTGTGGCTGAATGATGATGAGGATTGTGCATGTTTGGATGGGTGAGAGACTGACTAGAAGTGTAGGCAGAGAGGGAGAGGAGGGTAGACTGACTAGTAGAGGTAAAGAGGGAGGGATGATGATGGTGATGATTGGTAGTGTTTAGATGGGTGAGAGACTAACTAGGAGAGGAGAGGGGGGGAGATGGAGAAGAGACTGACTAGGAGAGGCAAAGAGGGAGGGATGATGATGGTGATGATTGGTAGTGTTTAGATGGGTGAGAGACTGACTAGGAGAGGAGAGAGGGGGAAATGGAGGAGAGACTGACTAGGAGAGGCAGAGGTAGAGACTGACTGGGAGAAGTAGAGAGTGGATGTGAGATGGAGGGATTGGTTGGAGGGATGATGATGATGATCATTGTGTGTGCTTAGATGAGTGAAGGACTGACTAGGAGAGAGAGAGAGAGAGAGAGAGAGAGGGGAGAGACTGACTAGGAGAGGTAGAGAGTGGATGTGACTTGGAGGGATGATGATGGTGGTGATGATGGTTATTTTTATTATTGTGTGGGTCTGTGTGTGTTTAGATGGGGGAGAGAGAGAGAGATTGACTAGGAGGGTAGAGAAAGAGAGGGATGATGATGGTGATGATGATGATGATGATGATGATGGTGATGATGATTGTGTGTATTTAGATGGGTAAGAGACTGACTAGGAGAGGGAGAGACAGACACTGTCTAGGAAAGGTAGAGGGAGGGACCGATTAGGAGAGGTAGAGAGGGAGAGTGGCTGAGTAGGTGTGTATATGATAATATTGGTAATAATAATAATAATGATCAATAATGATCTGTGGTAACATTATAATGATCAGTAATGATCTGTAGTAATTCTCTCTCTCTCTCTCTCTTTCTCAATCTGTCTGTTTATCTGTGACACCTTTCTTTTACCCTCCTTCTCTCCCTTATTTCTTGCCCTGCCTTCTCCCCTGTCTGTCTGCCTATCTCTCCCCCCCCATCCATCAGGTGGCCATGAGGCCGGCCGACAACCCAGTGGGAGCCATGGCCAGGAAGCTGCATTTGGGAGGGGTTGGGAGGGAGCCGCCCAAACTGTCCCTTCCTGGCAAACTGGTCTTCCCCTCCATGCATAACACTGGACATTTCTCCATGCTGGGCCTTGGGGACATTGTGAGTACCTAATCTTCTTGGTTACAAGTCAAAACTAAAAAAAAAAATCTTTTTTGGTGCTAAAGATCAAGGATTCTCTTAAAAAAAAAAAAAGAAAAATGAAAATCATTGCCAGTAGAATCAGGCCTGAGGTGCTGGAGATTAAACAGTGTTCAAAAAATTTAAAAACACACACACACACACACACACACACACACACACACACACACACACACACACAAACATTCTTATGTGCTGCTAAAGATTGAGCATGTAAAAAAAAAAAACTAGAAAAAATCATATGTGCTCCCAGAGATCGAGCATGTCAAAAAAACTAAAAAAAAAAAAAATCTTGTATGCCATTGAAGATTGAGTTTTACTGCCAGAGATTGAGCCTGTGCCACTAGAGATTGAGCACTTAGTCAAAAACCTTAAAAAAAAAAAAAAATGCACTGCATGGGATTGAGCTTTGCTGCTAGAGGTGTAGCCTGAAGTGCTAGACATCAGGCATGTAGTCAGAAACCTTTAAAAAATTTTGCTGCTAGAGACTGAGTTTTGCAGCTAGAGATTAAGCTTAATTACCCTCTTTATTCCCAAGCAAATCAACCCTCCAGTCTGTTTTTCCTATTAATAAAATTTTCTTTGTGCTGCTAGAGATTGAGCCTGAGGTGCTTGAGATGTAGCCTAATATGCTAGAAATCAAGCATGCACATCCAGAGTATCCCTCTAGTCTGTTTCTCTTATTAGTAAAATTTTCGTTCTACTGCTAGAGATCGAGCCTAATCCCTCTTTTATTGCAGGTAATGCCAGGTCTTCTGCTGTGTTTTGTCCTTCGCTATGATGCCTACAAAAAAGCACAACTACTTTCAGCCGAGGCTGGTGTCCCTCCCCCCCCCTCCCACCTCAGCAAGATTAGGTATCTATCTATATATCTATCTGTCTGGCTGTCTTTTATCTGTCTGTCTCATTGTATTTCCTCTTCTTCCTTGTGACTGTCTTTGTCTATTTGTCTGTCTGTCTGTCTGTCTTTGTCCCTGTCTTATCTTCCTCATCCTTCTCTATCACCATCTATCTATCTATATCTATCTGTTTGGTTATCTATTTATTTATCTGTTCATCCACCTTGCTATTTATCTATCTGTCTGTCTATCTATCTGTGTATAGTGTTTCTCCCTTTCTCATCTTTTTCCCAACTCTCTGTGTGTGTGTGTGTGTGTGTGTGTGTGTTTGTCTGTCTTACTGTCTCTTCCTCTCTCATCATCCTTCTGACTCGGTCTGTCTATCTATTTGGCTCCATCTGTCTGTCTGTCTGCCTAACTGTCTGTCTCATCTTCCTTTGGACTATCAGTGTGTCTATCTGTCTGTCTGGCTATCTGTCTGTCTCGCCATGTCTCCTTCTGTTTCTCATTTTCCCTCTGACTACCTGGCTGACAGGCTGGCTGTCTGTTCACCTGCCCATCTATCTGTTTATCTATCTATATGTGTCTCATCTCAAACTACTGTATATCTTTCTCTGTCTGTCTGTTTGTCTGGCTATCTATCTATCTGAGTCTTCTCCCTCTCTCTCTTTTGTCTTTTTTTTTTTTAATGCAAGAAGGAACCAAAGAATGAGAGACTACATACTGTTCCTTCCAAGAAAAAAAGAAATAAAAAATGATACAAAAGAGAGCCAAATTCAAGAGCCGTTCATTTCGAGATGACTGGACACACTTCGTTTGAAAGACTGGAGATCATAGGAAGTAGGAAATACAGACAAAGGGAGACAGTTCCAGAGTTGACCCATTGTATAAATGAAGGACTGAGAATAATGGTTAAGTCTTGCATTAGAGAGTTGGACAGGAAAGGGATGAAAGTTTGTTGCTAGACGGGTGTTATGCGCCTGTCGTAGAGGTGGAGGAATGCATGCAGACAGTTCAGAGGAGCAGTGACCATTAAAGTAGCGATAGAAAAGAGATAAAGATGCAACAGTGCGGTGAAGAGACAGAGGTTGAAGGGAGTCAGTAAGAGGAGGAGAGTTAATGTGACGAAAAGCCTTTGACTCCACCCTATTGAGAAGAGCTGTATGTGGGGAGCCTCCCCACACATGAGAGTTGTACTCCACACAGGGGCGGATGAAACCCCTGTATAGAGTCAACAATTGTGCAGGGGTAAAGAAAGAACGGAGTCGGCTTACCACACCCAATCTCTTGGAAGCAGATTTTACAAGAGATGTAATATGATCTTTCCAAGATAAGTCCCGCGTAAATGAAACCCAAAGCATGTTCAAGGATGATGCAGGATTAAGCTGAATATTATTAAATATTAGTGGGTATATCTGTGGAAGATTTTGACGGGTTGATAGGTGTAAGAACTGAGTCTTAGATACATTAAAAACAACAAGATTATTTTTACCCCAGTCAGAGATACGAGCCAAGTCAGACAGGTGTGCCATAGCCTCATCCCTTGTATGTTGAAGTAACTGCTGAGATGGGCGTTGCGGGAACCGAATGGAAAGGTGAAGGGTGGAGTCATCAGCGTATGAGTGGATAGGGTTAAATGTACAGGTTAGAAGGTCATTGATGAATAAAAGGAAGAGAGTTGGTGATAGGACAGAGCCCTGAGGAACACCACTGTTGATAGATCTAGGAGAAGAACGATGGCCGTCTACAACAGCAGCTATAGAACGATCAGAAAGGAAGCTAGCGATGAAGGCACAGATAGAAGGATAGAAACCGTAAGAGGGCAGTTTGGAAATTAAAGATTTATGCCAGACTCGATCAAAAGCCTTTGAGATGTCAAGTGCAATGGCAAAGCTTTCGCCAAAGTCCCGAAAGGAGGATGACCAGGAGTCTGAAAGGTAGGTGAGAAGATTGCCAGTGGAGCATCCCTGACGGAACCCATACTGACGATCAGAAAGAAGGTTGTGATAGGAAAGATGCCTTAAAATTTTTCTATTGAGAATTGACCTGAAAACTTTTGAAATAGAGGATGTTAAAGCAATTGGACGATAGTTGGAGGGTTGGGAGTGGTCAACCTTCTTTGGGACTGGCTGAATGAGAGCAAACTTCCAGCAAAAAGGAAAGGTACAAGTTGACAGACAAAGGCGAAAGAGTTTGCCTAGGCAGGGTGTAAGCACAGATGCACAGTTCTTGAGAACAGCAGGAGGGACTCCATCAGGCCCATATGCCTTGTTAGTATTGAGGCCAGTGATGGCAGAAAATATATCAGCTGAAGAAATTTTAATGTCAGCCATGAGGAAGTCAGAGGCAGGAAGTGATGGAGGAACAGCACCGGAATTGTCTAAGGTACAATTGGAGGAGAAAGTGTGAACGAAGAGATCTGCTTTATCAGTAGAAGAAATAGCTACAGAACCATCAGAGTAGAAAAGAGGAGGGAAGGATGATGAGGTAAAGTTGTTAGAAAGGTTTTTGGCAAGGTGCCAGAAGGAGCGGGAAGAATTCGAGTTGGAGAGTTGAGAGCATTTAGTACGGATGAAATTGTTTTTAGCAGAGCGAAGAACAGACTTAGCACGATTCCGGGCAGAAACGTAAAGATGATGTGATTCAGGGGTGGGTTGGCTCCGGTACCTTTTGTAGGCCCTCTCCTTGTTGTGGACAGCATGAGAACAAGCGTGATTAAACCAAGGCTTTCTTGCATTAGTCAAAGGATATGAGAAAGGAATGTATGCTTCCACGCCTGAGAGAATAACCTCCGTAATGTGCAAGGCACACTGAGATGGCTCCTGGCCATGGAAGCAATAATCATTCCAGGGAAAATCAAAGAATTACTGCCTGAGGGCCTCCCAATCCGCAGCTCCAAAATGCCACAGACGACGTTTCCCTGGAGGGTCCACATTCAGTACTGGGGTGATAGGAGAGGTTAAAGTGATAAGGTTGTGATCGGAGGAGCCCAACGGAGAGAAAAGATTAACAGTGTAAGCAGAAGGATTAGTTGTAAGGAAGAGGTCATGTATGTTGGAGCTCTCTCCGAGGCAGTCAGGGATACGGGTAGGGTGCTGTACAAGCTGCTCTAGGCCATTAACCCGCCCCATCCCGACGTTTTCTGGGCAGTGGTACGCCCCAGTCCTGACATTTTTTAACCTTTTTTGGGGGGGCCCAAACATCCACTTTTGGTGAGAAACATCGAAAATTCATAGAGAAATCACTCACCTGAGGTTTAAAATACTCGATCTAGGTACGAGTACCTCCTTACCTGACTGGGTTTTCTAACAGGCTGGCACCAAAGAAAACGAGTTCTATGGGAGGGTAACTATTTTATCCACTCATAAACAGTATTTATTAATTACTTGGTACGAATTTATATGTAGTACAAGAGTATATTGGTTTTCAAACAGTAATATAGGCATTATAAGCATTGTTTCACTCACTAACTCATCAACATTCATGACCTTTTTTTCCCACAGTACCTGATCATCATTTCTGACTGTTTCTTCCTCTAATGCTATGTAAACTTTGTCCTCCACATTGTTATCGATTGGGGAATCACTCTGGCCCTGAATGTCTTTTATTGACCAGGTCACTGGTAACAGGTGAATTGCCGAGACAATGGCGTGCAGGGGGGGGGGAGAGGTTATGCGGTGTAAGGCACTGTCCGTGCTTGGCATCTTGTAGAGGAATAAAGGAAGGTGTCCCGTGTATACGTGCCAAAAATCACTCGCAAAATCACTCGCGAAAATTGAAAATTGTGCAAATTAGGGACCTTGCATTGTTGCTGCGTTAATTCATATCTCCGGGATATGAGTGCACATCATGTGAGGAAGTGAATTCACGTCTCCGGGACACGGCGGGTTAAGGATAGAAAAGATGTAGGCTTGTTCACCAGGTGGATCAGTGAAAGGAGAGGAGAGCCAAAGGTGGTGGTGAACATTGAAATCTCCTAGAATGGAGATTTCAGAGAAAGGAGAAATGGACAGAATGTGTTCCATCGTAGAAGTAAGATAGTTGAAGAATTTTTGATAGTCAGTAGAATTAGGGGATAAGCAAACAGCATAGATATATTTAGTCAGAGAATGACAGGAAAGCCGAAGCCAGAGTGTAGAGAATTCAGAAGAATCGAGTTCAGGAACACGAGAGCATGATAAGTCATTGCGTATATATACACAACAGCCACCTTTGGCTTTGAAATGAGTATAGAGAAAGTAGGAGGATACAGAAAAGGGTTTGCTGTCAGTTGCCTCAGACAGCTGAGTCTCAGTTAGGAAAAGAAGGTGAGGTTTAGAGAAGGAGAGGTGGTGCTCAACAGAGAGAAAGTTAGAGGAAAGGCCTCGAATGTTGCAGAAATGAAGAAGAAGAGAGTCAGACAGTGGTTCCAGGCACCTTGAGTCATCACCGGGAGAGGGGCGGAAGGTGGGGGCATTTATGGTCCCCCCCCCCCTGGTTACTCCGAGGCTTGGTGATGAAAAGCCATGATTCTTTTTTGAATTTCGGAAAAGGAAGTGTAGTGTGTACTGTGCATGTAGTTTGGTGTAGATAGTTAGATAAATATATATATATATATATATATATATATATATATATATATATATATATATTTATATATATAGTTATATATATATATATATATTTATATATATATTTTCTATCTATCTATAGCCTGATGCCCTAATCCTGCAAAGGGTGACTGCAGACAAAATGCCTGCAAGTCGCTCTGTCACTCACCATGTGACTACCCTCCCCCCAACTCACCCTCTCCTCTCTCATACACCTCTCAACTCCATCCCTCCACCTCATCCTCGGTCTACCCCTCCCTCTCCCTCCCTCCACCTCACGTACATACACCCTCTTAGTGAGTCTTTCATTCTCCATTCTCTCCACTTGTCCAAACCACCTCAGTGTATTTCTCCTAATCTTCTCAACCACATCCACATCCACCCCACACCGTTCCCTCACTTCATCATTCGTCAACCTGTCCCTCCATGTCACTCCACATGCTCCTCTCAAGCAACTCATTTCCACTGCTCTCACTCTTGACTTGTTCCCCTCTTGCAAGGTCCATGCCTTGCTTCCATACATCAGGGTAGGGATCACAATACTATCATGCAGTGACTTTTTAACTTCCATACTCACCTCCCTATTCCTCATCACTGCTTCCAGTGGACGAACAACCTTCCTTCCCTGCTGTACCCTTTCACACACATCATCCCCCAAGGTTCCATCCTTACTCATCACACTACCCAAGTACTTAAATGCACTCACGTTCTCCATATCCTCACCATCCAACCTTACTGTACATTCTGTGACTTCATTCCTCTCAAACACCATAACTTTACTTTTGTTTACATTAACTTTCAGCTTCCTCCTCCTACACACTGTCCCAAATTCATTCACCAAACCTTGCAGCTCCCATTCATCTTCACTCAACAATACTGTATCATCAGCAAATAGCAACACTGGAATCTTCCAAATCTCACCCTCATTGATCAAAGCCACCCCCACATCCACTGCCCTACCTTGCACCTTCTTTACAACCCCATCCATGTATATATTAAACAACCATGGAGACATCACACAACCCTGTTTCAGTCCCACATTGAGATCAAAGAACTCACTCTGCTCACCATCCACTCACACCGTAGCCCTAGCTCCTTCTTACATACTCTTCACAGCACTCAACAATTTCCCCTCCACTCCATATATTCTTAATACCTTCCACATACCTTACCTATCTATTCTGTCATAAGCTTTCTCCAAGTCCATGAAGGCAGCATACACTTTCTTTCCCTTGTCTAGATACTTCTTCACTAAACATCTTAGAACAAATATCTGATCTACACACCGTGTTCCCTTCCTAAATCCCCCTTGTTCTTCTCCAACTAGCTCCTCTGTTATATGCCTAACCCTGTCAGTGAGTATTCTACCATATATTTTACCAGTCACACTAAGAAGACAAATACCCCTATGGTTACCACATACTTCTCTTTCCCCCTTTCCTTTGTATAAAGGAACAATTATACCTGATTTCCAGTCCTCTGGAACCCTTCCCTCTTCCCAAGCCAATCTACACAACTTCCGTATCCATTCCACAATAATCTCACCTCCATACCTCAGCATTTCACCACACACTCCATCAATTCCTGGGGTCTTTCCCAACTTGATCTTCTTCATTGCTTCCACTACTTCTGCCCTACTAATCTCTTCCTCCCTCCTCTCATCGCTTCTTCTCCCAGCCATTCCCAACCACTTATGCTCGCACTGCTCTCACTCTCTACATTCAACAAATCCTCAAAGTGCTCCTTCCATCTCCTCAATTTCTCTCTCTTCTCCACCAACAATCTATTATTCCTATCTTTCACTCCCCTACTATTTCCCCTTTCACACTGCCTTACTTTCTTTACCTCCTTCCGAAACAATTTCTTATTCTCTCTCCATTTCACACTCAGACTCCTCCCAAACTCTTCATCCACTTTCTTCTTACTCTCCTTCACCAGTCTCTTCACCTCCCTTCTCCTGCTCACATATACCTCTCTCGTCTCTCTCTCATCTTCTCCCCTACCTCTACTCGCCAACCATTCACCATATGCCTTCTTCTTTTGTTCCACAGCTCGTTTCACCTCATCATTCCACCATGCTGTCCCTTGCACACCCTTGCATCTCCTCCTCACTCCACAAACCACCTCACACGCTGCACCTATTTCTTCCGTGAATATCTTACATATGTCTTCCACCCCTTCCATCTGCTCTACCTCATACCTTCCCAATCTTTCATCCACTATGCTCTTATACTCTGCCATTCTCTCACTATCTTGCAAATTCTCCACTCTTCTCACAGGAGCTGTTTCCTCCTGTCTTCCCCTTCGTCTCCTCAACCATTTTCTTTGCAGCTTTACCTTGGCCATCACTAAGTGATGGTCCGAGACTCCATTCCTCCACCCTCTCCAAACTCTTGCATCCAACACTTGTCTTCACATTCGCTCATCCACACACACAGAGTCTATCATTGCCTTTCGTTCAACAAGTTCACCATCCATCCTTCTCATTATTCTCCATGTACACCGGTGGATCATCTTATGCCGATAGTAGGTGTTGGCTATTGCCAACCCCTTACCAGCACCAAAGCACTACCATTCCCATCTACTTCAGCTGGCACACCCCACTGACCAACCACTCCATCCACTCGTACATTCCCAACTTTGCCATTCATGTCTCCAATCAAAAGCACTCTCTCGCTCCTCTCAAATTTGTCCATACATGCTTCTACTCTCGCCCAAAACTCATCTTTCACTCTTCCCACTCGGTCCTCTGTCGGAGCATACACACACACAATCACCCACGCTTGTATACCTACTTTCATCCTCATCCATACAGTCCTTGCACCCACTGTTCCATACTCTCTTATATTCTCCTTCCACTTCTTGCTTATCATCAGACATACTCCCTCTCTTGCTCTTTCATTCTCATTGACTCCCGCACATATACCTAAACCATATTCCCCTTCTCTCACCCTTTCACCTTCCCATTTAGTTTCAGTCAGTCCACATATATCCACTTTTGCATCCTCAAGCAACTGAACAATCTCTCTCTCTTTCACTTCATCATTCACTCCTCTCACATTCCAAGTTCCCACCCTAAGAATGTCCTTTGTCCGTTCCTTAGTCGTCAACGTATGGTCCGTCCTGGTCCGAGGCGCTTTATTCACTTGTTTAGTTAGTTCTTTTTACGGGGTGGGGCACTAACCCATCACCAACCCTTTTAGTCGCCTCGTACGACAAGCGGGGATACTGGGGGAGTATTCTTGAAAATTTTATATGTATATACAGTATATATATATATATATATATATATATATATATATATACATGTATATATACTGTATATATATATACGTATATATGTATAAACATGTATATATACTGTATATATATGTATATACACTCGACCCTCGATTTGCTGGACTAAAAAGGGGGGAAGACCAGTCCGGGAATCGCAAAAGTCCGGCCCCACATACCATTCCCCGGACTATTACCATACTTTGTCTGAATTCACCAATATTGTCCAGCAATTATTCCGATATTCTAGAGCATTCTGGAATATAGGCTACCTATACCAACATATCTAACATACACAGTACATAAAATAATAACACTGACACAATAACAATAATAACTGTCACAATAGCGGTATTTTGCTAGCTACAACCCTGAGAATGGTTGTTTAGACAGGTGTTGATGAGTATGTGGAGGGTATGATAGAAGGTCAGAAAGCTGAGGAAAATGAACAAGGAATGGAACACCACAATGTCGGCCACCACTAATCAGCTGGCCGAGATACAAACACGCAATCTTGGACCGAATTGGCAGTTTTAATTGAAAAATATTTTAATCTTTATCACCATATAGGTTTGCACACCTAATTATTTGAAATTAATTTAACAATTTGTGCTTAACTTAATTATTAATAGAAAATCAGGATTCAGAGCTAAAATTTCTTAAAGTTAGCATAAGTGTTTTTTCTCTAGCCTAGAAACTTGCCTGGACGGACTTTTGTTTTGTAATAAATATCGATTTACAATGCAGATACATTTTATTTTTTTACTGAGAATAAATATTCATGCAAAAGAGAAGTCTGTCAGGGCATCGTGACGAGCTTAGGGGGAAATATCTGCTAACATTGGCCAACCACTAATCAGCTGATCGAGATACAATAATCGAATGTGATCTCGATCTTGGACAGAATCGGCAATTTTAATTGGAAATATTATAATCTTTATCACCATATATGTTTGCACACCTAATTATTTGAAATTCAGTAAAAAATTTGTACTTAATTATTAATAGAAAATCAGAATTGAGGGCGAAAATTTCTTCTTTAGCATAAGTGTTTTGCCTCAAGCCTAAGAACTCGCCTTGATGGACTTTTATTTTGTGTAAATATCGATTTACTGTACAATGCAGATACATTTTTTCTTGTACTCAGAACAAATATTTATGCAAAATAGAAGTCTCAAGGTGTACTGACGATCTGAAGGGGAAATATCTGCTAACTCTGGGGCATTTTAACTCTGAAACCCAATTTAAAAAAATTAAGTTATTCAAGTACAATTTATTTTGCGGATTTCAGATAATTAGGTGTGTATGAGCCACTGTTGCGAAAAAAATTAAAAAATTTTCCAGCGAAATGTGCCGATTCGGTATTTAGTTGCACCGAGTCGGGTGAGCTAAGTGAGTAGAAATGGATCTCATTGACTTTGTCCATAAGAAAATATATATTTTTTATTACTTATGAATTATGTTGTGTCCAAGCCTTCCTGAAATTTTACTGTGTTATGCAATAAACTATTTATAGTGGCATTTGAGAAACATGAGTGGCAAATGAGATATTGCCACGAGTTAGGAACTGGTGGCGTGATGCAGGTTGGTGGCCAAGATGCGTTTCATGTATGAAAACATCTTGTGTGTGTTACAAATGGCCTTTATCGAGTCAAAACCTCGCTAAAATTATACTGAGTTGTGCAGCAGACTGCTTATACTTTTATATGAGAGAATAATGGCCGGACTTTTGTGAGAATCCCAGACTTGTACTGGGATTTGTCCGACATTAGATAATATTGTCCGGCCTCAGCCCGTGTCCATGAAATCCGAAATCCAGGAAATAGGGGTCTGTCAAATCAAGGGTCGAGTGTATATTTTATGTATATGTGTATATATATATATATATATATATATATATATATATACAGTAATCACTCTAATATACGGACGCCCAATATCCGAACATCCCCACTATCCGGACATAAGAATGTTTCATACTGCACTTTTTTCCATACTATACTTACCTCATTTCACTCTTTAATGCCCTTTATTGGTGTGAATAGGGTGTTAGGAGCTATGCATGTGCAGTAGGAAGGTGTTTTTCTGAGGTAGGCTAGGTTAGGGTCCATAAGTACCAGTCCAGGAGCCAGTCACCAGAATGTTTATTATTGTATGAACCTACTTCTAAACCCTCATTTTATGTTTCTTTTGCATTTAATTCAGTCATTTATGTGCCTTATTGGTGTGATTTGGGTCTTAAATAGGTGCTATGCATGTCCAGAGGGAGTTGTATAGGTGTTTCTCTGAGTTAGGGTCCATAAGTACAAGTTCATAAGCTGGGGCCCAATATCCGGACAGAACCAATATCCGGACCTACCTGTGGCTCTATTACGTCAGATATTGGAGTGATTACTGTATATATATGGAGCCTCTGTGGTACAGTGGTAGAGTGTGCGTTTTGTACACGGGTGGGCCAGGGTTCGCGCCCCGCCAGGGTAATAAACTTTGGGAGTGTTCACCCGGCCATGTACTGCATTGGCGGACACAAGGGGTGCTGTGGTTGAACCAGTGTCGCTTACTGTAAAGTATGCTTGCACCCAGTCGGCTTACGCGGGCCGATTACACATGGTTCACTGACTACACACACATCCAAAGCCACTCCAACACTACAATTACACTTACAAGCACTTCTCACCCTACATACAATCTCTACCAGACAGCCTAAGCCACTTGGTAGAGATACATTGGCTGTATTGTCCTGACTTCGGTCGGGATAGGCCGGTCCTGCAGTGGATACTCAAATGGCTGATGATGATGATGATGATATATATATATATATATATATATATATATATACACACAATGAGTCCTTGAAATACGAAAACTCGAAGTACGAATTTCTGATGATACGAAAGCGATAAATATAGGACAAATTCCACAATACGAAAGTATCTGTCTCAATGGTACGAAAAACGATACGAGAGGAAATACGAAAAATTCAAAATGGGCACGCTGCGCAGCGCCGCGCTCGCTTGTGGTGAGAAAACGAACTAACCCCTCTCTGGTAAACACATTTTCGCACGCTTCCCAGTCGAGTCACGTCCGTCCTCTCCTCTCAGTTTCGCTGTACGTTATGCTGTTTTTTACTGTTCTTCACCTTTTCGTATTTTCACCATGCCTCCCAAGTGCCCTGCATCATCTCCAGCATCCGGGCAACCAGGTGCAAAGAAGAAACAGCATCGTACTCTCACTCTTGAGAGGAAATTGGGGATAGTAAGACGTCACTAGGAGGGGCAGGGAGTCTTGGAGATGGGGCGAGCTTTAGGCCTTGCACCATCAACTGTTGGGACTGTGACGAAGAAAAAGGAAATGTACAAGAAGATGGCCACCTCTTTCTCTTCATCTTCAGCCGCCTGCCAAGCCACGAGGACCCGCAGCTTTCGCATGGACTTAGCACAATATCAACGACATGAATCTCTAGCTGCAGCACAGGTCTATATTTAACTGTATAGTGTACTAATACTACAGTAGTTAGTTGTAGGTTTTATTTTATGTCTGTACAGTAGTATAGTACTGTATACATGTATTGCATACTTCTAAATAGGAGGGGTAAAGTTTTAGTAGGGGGCCAATGGGGTCCTGGAATGCATCCCCCCCTTTATATGTTTACAGTATTTCAATAGAGAAAATCGTTCTGATATACGAAATTTTGGATTACGAAAGTTTTTTTTTTTTGGTCCCTATCCCTTTCGTATTTTGAGGACTCACTGTATATACAGTATATATATATATATATATATATATATATATATATATATATATATACATACATACACAGTATACAGGTAATCCCTTAATTCACGCGAGGGTTACGTTCCCAGACCCTTCTCGTATGTGGTAAATTTGCTTATACGTTCTGCCCATGTGTGCACGTAGTTACGCATGTGCATTCAGTATATTACGTCTGAATAATACTGTTTATGCACTACATACACCTTATAAACTAGCATAAAGTATGAAAAACAACGAAAATGTAAGAAAACACTGAAAGCTGACAAGCACAGGCGTAAGTGGAGACACTTTAGCAGTCTGGTGCCCTAGCCCTCACTGCCTCCCGTATGCTACATTCTGCATTCTTTATTGTACGAACAGTTGACTCATTCACCCCAAACATACGGTTCCGAGACAGTTCACCGTCAAGTCAATTCACCGTCAATACATGGATGATTCCTCGTCAGGACAATTTACACCCTGGACGATTCCCCGTCATTCTATAAATATACTTATTACTGATTAATTAATACGTTAATAACTAATTTTTAGGGGGATTTTATAACTCATATAAGTAAAAAACTAGTGTACTGTACTTGCTAAATAAACTGGTATGTAAATAAGTGACAAGGAATTGTCCTGACGGAGAATTGTCACCAACATTCCTCCATTAAGTTTGTCCAACACTTTAACTTTCTCTGTCAGCAACATCACTTTACGAGTCCGTTTTGGTGTGTTACTACATGCATCACTAGCACTACGCTTAGGCCCCATTTTGGCAAACAAGGCAAGCAATCACTGAGAGGCAGAAAAATAAGCCACAAATTACGATTCGTGAGTCACACACGGTTTGACTGTCGGATTCAAACTGACTGTATGGTGTGTGGTAGACCTACCTCCCACACACACACACACACACACACACACACACACACACACACACACATATATGTATGCACACGGGCAGCAGGTAGGCATTTTTATATTTTATTTATTTCTCTCGTATATTAAAATTACTTGTTTGAATACTATAATTTTATGTTTTAATTATTGTATGAAAAATTCGTGGATAACCGAAATCACGTGAAAAAAAGTTCGCGTGAATTAAGGGATTACTGTATATATATATATATATATATATATATGTAGCAGCCGTGGCTCAGTGGGTTACAGCGCTCTGCTCTGTCCGAAGGGTTGGAGGATCGAATCCATCCAAGGGTAGTTGATAGACATCAGGAAGGGCATCCGGTCATAAAATGCTACATGATCCAATCCAAAAGTCCTCTACCCAGGGGCAACGCCTTAGCCCTTCGAGGATCTGTCTATCTATCTATCTATTGTCAGATGCCTCAATCCCGTACGGGGTGGCCACAAACAAATCGCCTCCACGTTGCCCTGTTCCCCTCCATTTCACTGCCCTGCTCCCAACTCACACCCCTACCTGGCATAAAACCAAATTATTATTTTTTATTTTATATACATATACATATATATATATATATATATAACATCCCTACGTGTCAAGTGGGGTTGGTGGAGGATTAGTGCCCCTCCCTGTAAAACAATTAACTCTAAGCCCTTGGACACCCCGTTTGGGATACATGGCGTCTGGCAATGAATGAATGAATATATATATATATATATACAGTATATATATTATATACTGTTATTTAAGAGGAGCCTGTGGAGTCACATGGAGAGACAGGCTGACAAATGAGGATATAAAGGAGCGTTCTGGTGTGGATGTGGATGTGATAGGAAGCATTATGAGGAACACACTGAGGTGGTTTGGCCATGTGGAGAGGATGGAGGGTGAAAGACTGACGAAGAGAGTGTATGTGAGTGAGGTGGAGGGGGGAAGAGGGAGGGGGAGGCCGAGGATGAGATGGAGGGATGGGGTGGAGAGGTATATGAGAGAGGGGGGTGTGAGTTGAGAGCAGGGCAGTGAAATGGCAGGGGACAGGGCGACTTGGAGGCGATTTGTTTGTGGCCACCCCAAACGGGATTGAGGCGTCTGGCAACAGATAGATAGATATATATATATATATATATATATATATATATATATATATATATATATATATTTATATTTATATATATTTATATACATATGTAATATATCTGCCTCCCTATCTCATCTGTGATAATGATGATATTGACGATAATGATGATAAAAATTATAATTAAATGACCCCTGACTACTGTAATTACCCTCTTAACTACCCTAATTGACCTCATACTACCTTAACTACCCTCTAACTGTTAATGGCCCATAATTACCCACTAACTATTTATAGCCCATAATTAGCTTTTGACTACCCTAAATACACCTCTAACAATGCTTAATCACTCAAATTAACCTTTAATAATCCTAATTACCATGTCTGATTGCAACTACTTCCACTGCTTATTAATTGGCTACTTATTGGGCCTGTTTAACTGCCACTGTGTCATCAGAGTTACTTAAAGCTTTCTTAATTACTCTCTAAGTATACTGATCAACCTCTAATGACCCTTGAACCATCTCTGATTACCTCTAATTGTCCTCTAATGAAATTAATTACTCCCTAACAACCTCTGATCACCTCTGACAACCTCTACATACCTCTAATTGCCTCTTGGAAAGAAGCAAATATCCATTCTATTCCTAAAAAGGGGGCAACTTCTGATCCATCAAACTATAGATCAATTGCAATAACTTCCATTCTTGGCAAAGTTTTTGAGATGCTAATTAACAAACACATAATCAAGCATCTAGAAATCAATAAATTAATCAATGATCGGCAGTATGGATTTAGACAAAAACGTTCAACTATAGACATTCTTTGCCTTCTTACCCATCAGATTAACAAAACAGTAGACCAACACGGTGAAACACACACAATAGCACTAGATATATCAAAAGCATTTGACAGAATATGGCACCAGGCCTTATTGTCTAAGATGTCACACTATGGCCTTGCATCACTGGTTCCTCTAATTTCTTCTTACCTTCATAATAGAAAAATACGGGTCATGGTAGATGGTATTTATTCTCAGTTTCATTCCATAAATGCTGGCGTACCTCAGGGATCAGTTTTGGCACCAACCCTCTTTCTCATTCATATAATTGACACTCACAACCCAATACACTCTTATGCTGATGACTCGACCCTTCATAGTTCTTTCACATTGAGTACCTCCTTTACACAATTTGATATTATAAATACATAAATAAACACAGCAATTTCTCTGAACCAGGACCTTTCTAATATTAATCAATGGGGACAAACAAATCTGGTCTCATTTAATGCTCAGAAAACTAAATACATTAATTTCTCCAACAGAAAGAATCCCTCAAACTATCACATTATTCTAAATGATATCAATATTCCCATATCTACTACAATTGATATCCTAGGTGTTACTCTAAACCCCAACCAAAGCTGGACAGCTTATGTTAAATCTCTTGCTAAAAATGCTTCCAAAAAATTGGGACTTATGTACAGAGTTCGTAAGTTCTTCACTGATGAGCAGATGGCCACAAAATACAAAAGTCATGTGCATTCTCAGATCAAATGTTGTTCACCACTGTGGAGTGGATGTGGAGCAGTTGCATTGAGGCAGTTGGACAAAATTCAAAATAAAGCCATTAGATTAATCAATAATCCTGCCATCACGCAAGATCTTCCTCCATTATCATTACGTAGAGATGTTGCTTCTGTAGCATTATTTTATAGATATTTTTACCATAAGTGTTCAGACGAACTGGCTTCAATTTTTTCCTCTCCTTCATATTTTCTCCCGAAATACTCGGGCAGCTGGGAGCGCCCATGAATTCACACTCTCTTCCCCGCAATGCAGAACCTCTGTTTATCAAAATTCATTTATCCCCAGAACTACTACTCTCTGGAATTCACTTCCTGGGAGTTGTTTCCCACAAACATTTAATCCACTTCAATTCAAATCTAGTTATCATAAATATTTTATGAATTGAGGATGCCTTTAGGCACATGGACTTATTTTTTTTTCCCTTTGTTTTTCCTTCCTCCATTCATTATCTATATAAAAAGAAAAAAAACTCTAATTGCCCTCTAACAGCATTAGTTACTCCCAGACAACCTGTAATCACCTCTAACAACCCCTAACTGCCTTAATTACCCTATAACTACCCTAATGAACTGCTAATGACCCTCTCTGATTGCAGCTACTTCCACTGCTCATTAATTGGCTACTTCTTGGGGTTGTTAACTGCCACCGTGTCATCAGAGGTCTTCAAGGCAGCCCAACCAGCCTTGTTATACCTCGTTCCTTTTACATTACTACCCCTCTTAACGATGGCCTATCTGAAGGTATGGGAAATGTAGAAGTAGATGTAGAAGAAATAGTAGTAGTAGTAGTTGTTTTTGTTGTTGTTGTAATAATCTATCTATCTGTCTATTGCCAGATGCCTTAATCCCTGTAAGGGGTGGCCACAAACAAATCATCTCCATCTCGCCCTGTCCCCCACCATTTCACTACCCTGTTCCCAGCTCATACACCCCTCTCTCATATACCTCTCCACTTCTTCCCTCCATCTCATTCTTGGCCTCCCCCTCCCTCTCCTCCCCTCCACCTCACTCACGTACACTCTCCTCGTGAGCCTCTCACTCTCCATCCTCTCCACATGGCCAAACCACCTCAGTGTGTTTCTCCTAACGCTTCCTGTCACATTGACATCCACACCACAACGATCCTTCACTTCCTCATTTGTCAGACTTTCTCTCAATGTGACTCCACAGGCTCCTTTTAAATAACTCATTTCCACTGCTCTCACTCTTGACTTCCGTCCCTCCAACAAGGTCCAAGCTTCACTGTCATACGTTAGAGTTGGTATCACAATACTGTCATGTAGTAACTTTTTCACATCCATGCTCACTTCCCTGTTTCTTATCACTGCTTTCAAGGAACCAGCAACCTTTCTTCCTTGTACCCTTTCAAGCACTTCACCTTCTAAACTTCTATTCTTACTCATCATACTACCCAGGTACTTAAATGTACTCTCATTTTCCATTTCCTCATCATCCAGCCTCACTGTACTGACTTCACTTCTCTCAGAGACCATAACTTTTCTCTTCCTTACATTCACCTTTAGATTCCATTTCTTACACACTCTCCCAAATTCATCCACCAAGCCTTGCAGCTTCCCTTCGTCTTCACTTAACAACACAGTATCATTTGTAAACAACAGTACAGGGAGTTTCCAAACACTGCCCTCTCTTACTATGGTCACTCCAACATCCACTGCCCTACCTTTTATCTCTTTTATAACCCCATCCATATATAGATTGAACAGCCATGAAGACATGACACATCCCTGTTTTTATCCAACCTTCAAACAGAAAAATTAACTCAGTTATCTATCCACATGCACTGCAACCTTAGCACCCTCATACATACTCTTCACGGCCTTCAACAACTTCCCATATACTCCAGATATTCGTAATACTTTCCACAGTCCTTGTCTATCCACTCTGTCATATGCTTTCTCCAAATCCATGAATGCCACATACAACTTCTTTCCCTTCTCTGGAAACTTTTCCATTAAAGATCTAAGAAAGAATATCTGATCATCACAATCATTTCCCATCCTAATACGTCCCTGTTCTTCTCCAACTAATTCCTCTGTTATTTCCCTATGTCAATAAGTATCCTACCATATGCTTTTTCTGTTACACTAAGAAGACTGATGCCCCTATGATTACCACATACATCTTTTTCCCCTTTTCCCTGTCTATCTATCTATCTATAGCCAGACGCTTCAATCCCGTTTGGGGTGGCCACAAACAAATCGCCTCCAAGTCGCCCTGTCCCCCGCCATTTCACTGCCCTGCTCCCAACTCACACCCCCTCTCTCATATACCTCTCCACCCCATCCCTCCATCTCATCCTCGGCCTCCCCCTCCCCCTCCCTCTTCCCCCCTCCACCTCACTCACATACACTCTCTTCGTCAGTCTTTCACCCTCCATCCTCTCCACATGGCCAAACCACCTTAGTGTGTTCCTCATAACGCTTCCTTTTCCTTGTACAGGGGAATAATTATACCTGACTTCCAATCCTCTGGGACTCTACCTTCCTCCCAGGCCAATCCGCACATCTTCCACATCCATTCTACTACTATCTCTCGCCTAGGCTTCAGCATTTCACCACACACTCCATCAGTTCCTGGGGCTTTCCGCATTTTAACATTCTTCATTGCATCTGCAACTTCAATCCTACTGATTTCTTCCTCTCTTCTCACATCCCTCCATCTCCCAGCCATTCCCCAGCCACTTACACTCGCATTACTTTCATTTTCAATATTCAACAATTCCTTATGGTGTTCTCTCCATCTGCTCACTTTTTCTCCCGTCTCCACTACTAATCCATTTTTATCATTCACACCCCAACTAACTACTTTGGCACCCTGTCTAACACTCTTTACCCCTTTCCAGAGCATTTTCTTACATTCCCTCCTCTTTACACTCAAATTCCCTCCAAATTCCTCATCCACTGTCTTCTTACTCTCTCTTAATAATCTTTTAACCTCTCTCTTCCTCTCTACATATAACTCTCTCTTCCTGTCAACAGGGTTTTGTAATTTAAGAATGCGTGTGATCCAAAATTTAATGGAAGTTCAACGACTAATAAATTTATGGCAAGTAGATTGCCATTTTATTCCGGCTGACTGCCGATTCCCAAAAGATGAGAATTAACGCTGTCTCTCTCTACAGTACACAGCGGAGATTACCGGTAATTACTCACAAATGCTGTACAGTCGGTACTGCAGGCCCCTGAGAGTTTTTTACCCCCTGACAATCAATATTTAATATTAATAACAGACAGGTTCCTGCTGAAGCTTAACTCCTAGCTAGCACAACGGATTTCAGAATTATTATGAAAGAACTGCTTTAACTACAGTTATGAAAAATAAGTAAGTTGTGCGAGCTAAGATAAGCAGACTAAAGAAGCTCGTGGTGAAATAAAACACGAATAACAATTAAGCTCAAAGGAAAGAACTGTAAATTTATTGATTACAATAAATAAATTTATGTTACATAGAGCAAAATGAATTCAAATATTAACGGAATGCACTCACTCACTCTTTCATAAAACTAGCTAAAATAATTATTTTAAAGCTAAGAAAAAAAACTAAAGAAATACTGGTCAATGTAGCGTATCACCAAGGAAGGGTGGGAGCCTAGAGAACTGTAGTCTAGTGGAGTCTGGGTGCTAAAAGACCTCTCTCACTCTCACTACTGGAGCACAGAACCACACTTCGTCGCGACAGACAAAAGACTCATTCAAATACGATGTGTGGGGTAAGGATATGCCCAGGCCAGCCGGAAGAAGGCATGGCCAATGGTTGAGGCAAGCAGGGGCGAACAATATAGAAACAATAATATCGCTCAGTAGAGCACTTAATGACGTGCATTAGAACGGTCACTTTTGAAACAGTGACGAATGTTTTGAAAAAAGTATACCATCGAAATGGAGAGAGAAACGGTTAACTGAACAATACACAGTGAGTTTTCCACTAATAGTTCGTGGTTTCTCACAAAAGGAAAATGTCGCGAATTTGATTCGTGACATTATGCCCCTTGAAAATGAAATTTTTTTCTTATAGGAAAAAATTTGTGGATATATATATATATATATGTACACATCCTAACTCAGTCACACAAGATTCACACTGTGGTGTGTGTGCTATCCTGCTACAGGAGAAAATCACTATCGCCAATGAGCGTAAAAACCTCGTATTTACGTTAATAGAGGCAAGCTTGAGGGAAAAAACTCCGTGACGACGGTGAAAATCCTGTACTCAGGTCAAACTGAGCAAAAGTTCGCTACATTTACACTGACAACTAATTGTTGTGTAGCGTGGTGTATGTGATACACGGTGTAGGTGTGACAGTTATAGTGTAACTGTACCTACACGTAAAATAATACAGTAAATATTATTATGGTGACAACAAAGGCAGAGGAGAAGAGGCGGCAGCGTGCGGCAGACGATCAGCTGGCCCGCACAGCAAAACTGCTACACCCATTGCTGTACCTGCAAAATCAATTAAGGTGGAGCATCAAAAGTGTCAATGAGACAAAAATTCTTATTACATTACAATTACTCTCTCTGCCTAGCAATCAGTACATGCTACGAAAGGTACGCTCTAGCTGAAAAATACGAGTGACAGCCTAAGCTTCGTACATTCGAGATCGCCATTAATTTATTAGGTATTAACCAGGAAACGTAGTCCCTGGACGCCGTTGGTCTCGAGGACTCGTGTAGTTTACTGGTTAAACTTAACTCTGCACTTACGATTAGTGTCGGCAAGTTGAGAATCCTGATGCAGAGTCGGGCTCGTGTGTCCTCAGACACAGCCTCGGACTGCACACGAGTCCTCAACCTCTGCCTTAACCTAGTGTACACATGTATATACAATATCGGGGCAGCTGAGAATCCTTACGCAAACTTGGGCTCGTGTGCCCGCGGACACAGCCTCGGGTCGCCTCTGCGGGGTTCTCTCTCGAACTTCCCCCTTAACCTACAGTACTTATATTAATATCAGGGAGCTGAGAATCCTTGTGCAAACTCGGGCTCGTGTGTCCGCAGATACAGCCTCAGACTGCACACGGGTCCTCAAACTTCCCCCCTTTAGCCTAGAGTACGCATGTACATACAATATCAGGGCAGCTGAGAATCCTTACGCAAACTCGGGCTCGTGTGTCCGCAGACACAGCCTCGGGTCGCCTCTGCGGGTTCTCGAACATTCCCGCTTAACTTACGGTACATATGTATGTGCAGGCCCTGGACATGCTTTGTCCTGTGGGGCCAATGGGTGAGACGTCAGGTCTACACTTTTAACTGGGAACCAGGCTGGTCCTTGGATTACTCAAATCTCTGAGGCCGCCTATTTTACGGAACCCAGCATACAACAGTTGCTAGTTAGTAAGCAGTTAGTAGGTTAGACATCAGGTCTACACCCACATTACCACTGCCCTGTCTCTCAACTGACTCAGAGATTACGGGTGTGGTTTCAAATGGCACAGGAAGGACATGTCCCTGATTAGTAGTACTTTGACACACACTGCAGGAATGCACAAAACTATCTATGTCTCGTCCCATCCCTGGCCAGAAAAAGTCAGCTTGGATACGGCCCTGGGTCTTCCTTTTGCCCATGTGACCTCCTGAGGCTGAACAATGACCCCATTGTAACACTGCTAGGCGGTACTTGGCGGGAACGACAAGCTGCAGTCGAACCTCGCCCTCGGGTGTTCGTGACTCACGGTAGAGCCGTCCTTGTTTGCGAAGGAACTTGGCTCGACCTCCCCGTGAATACTTAATCACTCTACCCTTTTGTTTCTTCCGCACGGCAGCAAGTGTCGGGTCAGAATGTTGTTCTTGAACAACAATTTGGCTACACATCAGATCTTGCGGCGATTCAATGGTCACTGGAGTGACACAATCTGGAGCCTCAGTCATGGCTCGTGTTACTGTAGCCGAAGTCTGAGTAGCGTCATCTTCGGTGCAACTATCCTTGACACCGGGAATATTGCCTACGATTAGGTCAAATAAAGGTTCTGGCATGACAACTGCGAGTGTCCTACCAGTATAAAATGGAGATGCCACCTGGACACATGCCTCAGGGAACAATCTCGCTGATCCATCAATAAGGTTAGCATGGATCTGTCAACCTGTGTACAGCTCAGGCCGAACTAAACTCTGCCTGACAGAGCAACCTGAGGACCCGTTGTCTCTCAGGACCTTCACAGGGATGTCTCCCACAAACCCTGGCTGAACAAGGAAGGTACTGTCACCTGTGGGAGGGCCTGTGGAGGAAGCAGCTAGCCACTCATGAGGCTGCTGAATTGATGCGGCAAACATGGTGCCCTGAGAATTAGACACTTGAGGGGTTGTACTCACTGCCTGTGGAGATGGAACATTGGCCATCTGTGGAGGGGTGTTCACTGTCGCTGTGGGACTAGTGAACTGTGGGGGAGTACCTGTACTGGTAGGGACGTGACCACCGTGCTGCTGCTGAGGAATGAAGGCTGTGTTCGCTTCCTGCCTCCTATTCACTTGAGCTGGTGGTGAAAAAGTTTGTCCCGACAGTCGGTTGCGTGGCTGATACTGCTGCTGGTTAGGGTACTTGTTGTACCGCTTCCATTCAGGTTTCTGAGTGTTTTGCCCCTGGTCCTTTCACTGCGGTTTTGGACCATGACCATTATTCTGAAAATGGCCTTTTTGCTGGGGTTCAACCTGAGATGGTTTCCCAGATTTATCAGCTTTTCTGTTCCAGGTGTTTTGCCTACGAGTTTGGTACCCGCATGCAGTGAAATATGCGTCAGCCTTTTCCACCATTTGGCTGGCATCTTTCACCTGGCAGATCTTAAGCTGTGCTATGAGCTCAGCAGGCCACGACCTCTCTAGCTTTGTACGCAGCATGAGGTCAATTATCCCCTCTAGCATGTTAGGGGTCTGATCTTTTTCCATCCACTCACCTAAGTAAGCAGTGAGACGGTCGAGAAACTGAACAGCTGTCTCCTTGTCTTGGAGACGAACTCGCATGAACTGAACTTTGGCGTCGTCTACTGTGAGTGAGACCATACGCCTTAATGAGTGCAGCTTTCATCATCTCATACGTGAGATTGTCTCCACGAATTCTGTGGAGAATATCGAGGGCAGGGCCCTCAAATAAACTAAGAAATTGGAGCCGCTTAGCTGCCTCATCCAGTTGATACATGTCTGCCATGTCCTCAAAACGAGCTATGTATGGCTCAATTCGCTCGCTTTCCTTGTATGAAGGAAGCTTGATGCGTGGGGTCGCCATAACATGTGCAGGGAGAACGCTCGTGGAGCTTGGACCAACTGCACCAGATGTGTCTGAAGCCAAGGAATCTTGCTTGAGCTTCAGCACTTCAAGTTCATGTTTTTCGCGTGCTTCTCGCTCGGCACGTTCGTGTTCTCGTTCTCTGTCTCATTCCTCACGCTGTTATCGCTCGTGTTCTAAGTCAGGTTCGTGCTGTTTTCGCTCGTGTTCGCGCTGTTCTCGCTCGTATTCGCGCTGAATCTTACGCTCTTCACGGGCATCATTCTCGCGCTGCTGCTCCTGATTATGCCGTGAGAGTATGTACTCTTTAATTTCCTGGGGCTCAGTAAGCCCCATGTCTTTGGCTTCTTGTAAAAATACAGTGGTAGCCATGTCGCTAATTTACTAAGCAAGCCGAAACTGAGTACTGACTGCTGCTTCGCAAACAAATGCTAATAACACAAGTAAAGAATACAGACACAAGCTAGTGGTGACCAGTCTTATCTAGTTAACTGGCAAAGAATAAAGCAAAAATGCAAATGACTGGGAAGACTCAATAATTAACGCAATGGGTACGGCGACTTCCCAGGAGCAAATAAAATTGTTTGACGTTACCAAGAATAAAGTACTAAATAGAGTTAAGTACTCTATGGATTAATAAAGCAGAAATTCACTTGCTAAACTAACGGTAAACACCAGTAAGCATGTGCCTATAACCTTTAGTTATTATAACTAATAACTAACTGAGTGAGTGAGTTTTATTTCGTTAATAATAGTACTAGGAGTTAAATCCTTGTGAGGTCGCCAGTTGTCAACGGGGTTTTGTAATTTAAGAATGCGTGTGATCCAAAATTTAATGGAAGTTCAACGACTAATAAATTTATGGCAACTAGATCGCCATTTTATTCCGGCTGACTGCCGATTCTCAAAAGATGAGAACGCTGTCTCTCTCTACAGTACACAGTGGAGATTAATTACTCACAAATGCTGTACAGTCGGTACTGCAGGCCCCTGAGAGTTTTTTACCCCCTGACAATCAATATTTAATATTAATAACAGACAGGTTCCTGCTGAAGCTTAACCCCTAGCTAGCACAACGGATTTCAGAATTATTATGAAAGAACTGCTTTAAGTACAGTTATGAAAAATAAGTAAGTTGTGCGAGCTAAGATAAGCAGACTAAAGAAGCTCGTGGTGAAATAAAACACGAATAACAATTAAGCTCAAAGGAAAGAACTGTAAATTTATTGATCAATAAATAAATTTACGTTACATAAAGCAAAATGAATTCAAATATTAAACGGAATGCACTCACTCACTCTTTCACAAAACTAGCTAAAATAATTATTTTAAAGCTAAGAAAAAAAACTAAAGAAATACTGGTCAATGTAGCGTATCACCAAGGAAGGGTGGGAGCCTAGAGAACTGTAGTCTAGTGGAGTCTGGGTGCTAGAAGACCTCTCTCACTCTCACTACTGGAGCACAGAACCACACTCCGTCGTGACAGACAAAAGACTCATTCAAATACGATGTGTGGGGTAAGAATATGCCCAGGCCAGCCGGAAGAAGGCGTGGCCAATGGTTGAGGCAAGCAGGGGCGAACAATATAGAAACAATAATATCACTCAGTAGAGCACTTAATGACGTGCATTAGAACGGTCACTTTTGAAACAGTGACGAATGTTTTGAAAAAAGTATACCATCGAAATGGAGAGAGAAACGGTTAACTGAACGATACACAGTGAGTTTTCCACTAATAGTTCGTGGTTTCTCACAAAAGGAAAATGTCGCGAATTTGATTCGTGACACTTCCGTCTCTCAACTTCCGATTCCCTGTTTCTCGTCCACACACTATATACTTTCTCCTTTGTGCCACAGTCTCTTTCACCTCTTTAGTCTACCATGCTGTTCCCTGCACCCCCCTCCATCTTCTCTTGACCCCACACACCACCTCACATGCTGCACAGAATTTTTGTGTGAGTATCTTGCACACACCTTCCACATCCCCCATCAGCTCCAATCCATATTTACCCAATCACTCCTCCACTTCCCTCTTATATTCTGCCTTTTTTCCATCCTCATGTAACCTTTCCACTCTTCTTGTATGAACCACTTCCCCCTGTTCTTCCCTTCTCTTTCTCCATTTTATATGGACCTTGATTCTGGTGGTGGTCAGAAAGTCCACTCCCCCACCCTCTATATACCCATGCATCCATGACATACCTTCTCATCCTGTTATCCACACACACATAATCAGTCATTGCCTTCTGTCCACTCAGTTCACCAACCACCCTTGTTATCATTTGCCACGTATACCTATGGATCATTTTGTGCCTGAAGAAGGTATTGGCTATCACCAACCCCCTCCCTGCACAAGTGTGCAGTAAAGCACTGCCGTTCTCATCCATTAGCGGTAGGTGAGGGTGCTCGCCATCCACTCACTTGATGTAGTGCTTTTCTCAGGTATCTGCCCTTTCCTCTCTTCCCTCCTTCTTTCCATTCATCCTCTTCTGTCTTGCTTTCCTTCATTCTTTCCACTTCCTTCTGCCTTCGGGTGACTGTACACTCCTTCTTCTGTCTTTCTTTTCTTCATTCTTTTCCTTCTGCCTGTGGGTGACTTTACAGTGAGTGATGGGCCAAATGGTTTCCCGTACACCAGGAAACCATTTACTGCACTGGGTGGTATCCATATAACCAAATTTTGGTGCCTGTTTGTTTAGTGGGTAATTACGCCACTCCAATCGGATTCAGTCGGTGAAGGTTTATATCCAAGGGATGGTTGGGGTTTATTGCCCACATAATGCCACTTAGGGTTGAATGAGGCTGGTCACTCTCATCTTAAATGTCAAGACCAACTTGCTTTGCCCCAGGCTCCTATGCTCCTTATGGGGCTACATAGGATTGCATGATGGATGGATGGAATAATAATAATAATAATAATAATATAGTAATAATAATAATCTATCTATCTATCTATCTATTGCAAGACGCCTCAATCCCATTTGGGGTGGCCACAAACAAATCGCCTCCAAGTCGCCCTGTCCCCCGCCATTTCACTCCCCTGCTCCCAACTCACACCCCCCTTTCTCATATACATCTCCACCCCATCCCTCCATCTCATCCTCGGCCTCTCTATCTATCTATCTATCTATAGCCCGACGCCCTAATCCCGCAAAGGGTGGCCGCAGACAAAACGCCTCCAAGTCACTCTGTCACCCACCATTTGACTCCCCTCCCCCCAACTCACCCCCCCCTCCCTCATATACCTCTCAACTCCATCCCTCCACCTCATCCTCGTTCTACCCCTCCCTCTCCCTCCCTCCACCTCACCCACATACACCCTCTTAGTCAGTCTTTCACTCTCCATCCTCTCCACATGTCCAAACCACCTCAGTGTATTTCTCCTAATCTTTTCAACCACATCCACATCTACCCCACAACGTTCCTTCACTTCTTCATTCGTCAACCTGTCCCTCCATGTCACTCCACATGCTCCTCTCAAGTAACTCATTTCCACTGCTCTCACTCTTGACTTGTTCCCCTCTTGCAAGGTCCACGCCTCGCTTCCATACGTCAGGGTAGGGATCACAATACCATCATGCAGAGACTTCTTAACTTCCATACTCACTTCCCTATTTCTCATCACTGCTTTCAGCATGCCTACAACCTTCCTTCCCTGCTGTACCCTTTCACGCACTTCATCCCCCAAAGTTCCATCCTTACTCATCACACTACCCAAGTACTTGAATGCACTCACATTCTCCATATCCTCACCGTCCAACCTCACTGCACACTCTGTGACTTCATTCCTCTCAAACACCATAACTTTACTTTTGTTTACATTAACTTTCAGCTTCCTCCTCCTACACACTGTCCCAAATTCATTCACCAAACCTTGCAACTCCCATTCATCTTCACTCAACAATACTGTATCATCGGCAAACAGCAACACCGGAAGCTTCCAAATCTCACCCTCATTCATTAGGGCCACCCCCACATCCACTGCCCTACCTTGTACCTCCTTTACGACCCCATCCATATATATATTAAACAGCCATGGAGACATTACACACCCCTGTTTCAGTCCCACATTGAGATCAAAGAACTCACTCAGCTCACCATCCACTCGCACCGTAGCCCTAGCTCCCTCGTACATACTCTTCACAGCACTCAACAATTTCCCCTCCACTCCATATATTCTTAATACCTTCCACATACCTTTCCTATCTATTCTGTCATAAGCTTTCTCCAAGTCCATGAAGGCAGCGTACACTTTCCTTCCCTTCTCTAGATACTTCTCCACTAAACATCTTAAAACAAATATCTGATCTACACACCCTTTTCCCTTCCTAAATCCCCCTTGTTCTTCTCCAACTAGCTCCTCTGTCATATGCCTAACCCTATCAATGAGTATTCTACCATATATTTTACCAGTCACACTAAGAAGGCAAATACCCCTATGGTTACCACATACTTCTCTCTCCCCTTTTCCTTTGTACAGAGGAACAATTATACCTGATTTCCAGTCCTCTGGAACCCTTCCCTCTTCCCAAGCCAATCTACACAACTTCCATATCCACTCCGCAACAATCTCACCCCCATACCTAAGCATTTCACCACATACTCCATCAATTCCTGGGGCCTTTCCCAGCTTAATCTTCTTCATCGCTTCCACTACTTCCGACCTACTGATCTCTTCCTCCCTCCTCTCATCTCTTCTTCTCCCAGCCATTCCCCAACCACTTATACTCACACTGCTCTCACTCTCTACATTCAACAAATCCTCAAAGTGCTCCTTCCATCTCCTCAATTTCTCTCTCTTCTCTACCAACAATCTATTATTCCTATCTTTCACTCCCCTACTATTTCCCCTTTCACACATCCTTACTTTCTTTACCTCCTTCCAAAACAATTTCTTACTCTCCCTCCATTTCACACTCAGATTCCTCCCAAACTCTTCATCCACTTTCTTCTTACTCTCCTTCACCAGTCTCTTAACCTCCCTTCTCCTGCTCACATATACCTCTCTCTTCTCTCTCTCATCTTCTCCCCTCCCTCTACTCGCCAACCATTCACCATATGCCTTATTCTTTTGTTCCACAGCTCGTTTCACCTCATCATTCCACCATGCTGTCCCTTGCACACCCTTGCATCTCCTCCTCACTCCACATACTCCATCAATTCCTGGGGCCTTTCCCAGCTTAATCTTCTTCATCGCTTCCACTACTTCCGACCTACTGATCTCTTCCTCCCTCCTCTCATCTCTTCTTCTCCCAGCCATTCCCCAACCACTTATACTCACACTGCTCTCACTCTCTACATTCAACAAATCCTCAAAGTGCTCCTTCCATCTCCTCGGCCTCTCCCTCCCTCTTTCCCCCTCCACCTCACTCACATACACTCTCTTCGTCAGTCTTTCACCCTCCATCCTCTCCACATGGCCAAACCACCTCAGTGTGTTCCTCATAACGCTTCCTATCACATCCACATCAACACCACAACGCTCCTTTATATCCTTATTCGTCAGCCTGTCTCTCCATGTGACTCCACAGGCTCCTCTTAAATAACTCATTTCCACTGCTCTCACTCTTGACTTGTGTCCTTCCAAAAACGTCCAAGCTTCACTTCCGTACGTTAGAGTTGGTATCACAATACTGTCATGTAGTAACTTTTTCACTTCCATGCTCACTTCCCTGTTTCTTATCACTGCTTTCAAAGAACCAGCAACCTTTCTTCCCTGCTGTACCCTTTCAAGCACTTCACCCTCCAAACCTCCATCTTTACTCATCACACTACCCAAGTACTTAAACGTACTCACATTTTCCAATTCCTCACCATCCAACCTCGCTGTACATTCACTGACTTCACCTCTCTCAAAGACCATCACTTTACTCTTCCGTACATTCACCTATAGATTCCGTTTCCTACACACTTTCTCAAGCTCATCCACCAAGCCTTGCAGCTCCCCTTCGTCTTCACTCAACAACACAGTATCATCTGCAAACAACAGTACAGAGAGTTTCCAAACACTATCCTCTCTCACCAGGGCCACTCCAACATCCACTACCCTACCTTGTACCTCTTTTATTACCCCATCCATGTACAGATTGAACAACCATGGAGACATGACACATCCCTGTTTCAACCCAACTTTCAAAGAGAAAAATTCACTTAGTTCACCATCCACACGCACTGCAGCCGTCGCACCATCGTACATACTCTTCACAGCATTCAACAACTTCCCATCTACTCCATATATTCTTAACACTTTCCACAATCCTAGTCTATCCACCCTGTCATATGCTTTCTCCAAATCCATGAAAGCCGCATACAACTTCTTTCCCTTCTCTAGAAACTTTTCCACTAAAGATCTGAGAATGAATATCTGATCTACACAACCTCTTCCCTTCCTAAAGCCTCCCTGTTCTTCTCCAACTAATTTCTCTGTTCTTTCTCTAACTCTGTCAATAAGTATCCTACCATACACTTTTCCTATTATACTAAGAAGACAAATGCCCCTATGATTACCACACACTTCTTTTTCCCCTTTTCCTTTGTACAAGGGAATAATTATACCTGACTTCCAATCCTCCGGGACTCTACCTTCCTCCCAGGCCAATCTGCACATCTTCCACATCCATTCTACTACTATCTCTCCCTCATGCTTCAGCATTTCACCACACACTCCAATAATAATAATAATTTATAATAAAAATAATAATAATAATAATAATAATTATTATTATTATTATTATTATTATATGTAGATGGTAGCTGCTAGGTACCATCAAGAGTTTTTATAATGGTAGTGAAGCATGTGTTAGGGTAAATGGGCATCTAAGTGAATGGTTCACAATCGGTGTCGGCATGCGACAAGGGTGTGTGATGTCCCCATGGTTGGTCAATATATATATATGGATGGGGTGGTGAGAGAAGCAGAAACACGAGTAATGGAGAAAGGGATGGCATTGGTGATGGATGGAATATCTCTGATTTGTTGTATGCTGATAATGCAATACTACTTGAAATACTGCACAAGAACTTCGTAGACTAGTGTAGAGTTTTGCTAATGTCTGTGAGCGTCATGCCTTGAGAGTAATTGTAGAAAAGAGTAAGGTAATGGTTGTTGAAAGAGAAGGTGATTGGAGAGAGACTGGAATTGGTGAGAGAGTTCAAATACCTGGGTACAGTGATAGAAGAGAGAGGAAAATGTGCAAAAGAAGTTGAAAGTAGAGTGACACAAGGAAGAAAAGTAGCTAGTACAATGAAGGTCTTGATAAGAAACAGAGGCTTGAGTGTTACAGCTGCACGATGCGTACATGAAAGAGTGTTAGTGCCAACTCTAACGTATGGGTGTGAGACTTTGGTGTGGCATGAAAATGAAAAGTCAAGAGTGAGAGCAGTGGAGATGGGACTGCTGAGGAATGTATGTGGAGTACAGAGGGTGGATAAGATACGATATAATTTGATTTGTGAAAGGTGTGGAGTGAGGAAGTCAGTGGACACCAGAATCGAAGAGAGTACTGAGATGGTATGGTCATGTGGAGAGAATGGATAAGAACAGAGTGGTGAAAAAGGTATATCTGAGCGAATCTGAAGGAGGGAGGAGGCGAGGTAGGCCAAGGAGAAGGTGGAGAGATATGCTGGATGAGTGTGTGAGGAAGAGAGGTTTGGAAGTCGGTGAGACTAGGGAACTGACAAGAGATCGAGCTGGCTGGATGAATGTTGTGAGGAGAAGTTCATGATCAGGGATTTGGCACCCCTTTTTAATGTGGCAGCATCTGGATTGGCTCTACCGGATACGTTTATGTGAAACTACATAGCGTGGTGAAGGTTTTTGGCATATCCAATAGAGCCAGGATTCCGGGGGCTTGCATAATGAGTGAATGGAAGCGTAGCCCATTGGAGTGGGCAAATTTGGGCTGTCTGGATATTGCTACTCCTCACCCTGCCTGAGGGTGGGAAAGGAGGTTCGGATGATGATGATGATGATGATGATTTTTATTATCCATCCATTCATCCATCATCCAATCCTGTGCCCCCATGATGGGCATAGGAGCCCAGGGCTAGACAAGTTGGTCTTGACATTCAGATGAGAGTAACCAGCTTCACTCCTCCCTGAGTGGCATTACTTGAGCAATAAACCTCAACCACTCCTTTGATATAGACCTACACCGGCTCAATTCGATAGGAGCACCTTAATTACCCGTTAAACCACCAGGCGCCATTATTTGGTTATATGGTTACCACCCAGTGTAGTAAATGGTTTCCTGGTGTACAGGAAACCATTTGACTTGTCACTCAATGTAGAGTCGCCCATAGGCTGAAGGAAGAGGAAAGATCGAAGGAAAGAAAGACAGAAGAGGGAGTGTAAATTTGCCCGTAGGCAGAAGGAAGTGGAAAGAATGAAGGAAAGAAAGACAGAAGAGGAAGGAAGGAAGGAAGAGAGGAAAGGGCAGACACCCAGTGCAACACTACATCGAGTGAGTGGATGGTGAGTGCCCCCACCCTTTATCATTAATATGGTAATGCTGGTGATAAGGAGAGCTGGAGCTCCTGTTTCATTAGCAACTTAACTGTCCCCTTTTGCTGACCTTTTCAGTGTGACACTAACATGGAGAATAGACCAGTGTACTCTCCCAGACACTTCCTCTATCTCATACAGTACACCAAACGCACTTTACATATCACACAACGTACCCTACTATGTCACAGGGGTTGACGTCAGCAAGGGCATGAAGTCAGAAAACTTTGCCCTTGCTACCTAGTGGCAGACCTTTTGAGGGGAGGCATGACGAGGTCTTAGCCAGCATAGATCGTGAGGCTGGGTGAGATGTGGCTCAAACCTGTTCTAGAGTGTATAGGATATTGTGGTTCCCAGGCTGCCACTGCTGCCCAGTAGAGAGGTGCCCGAACCTGGGAATAGCGCCCCAGGAGACTGCCCTGTCAGTGGGTGTATTATGGCGGGGCAGTTACAGTGCCAAGGCTCGCTTGGAGGATGTCCCCATAGCTGTCCTGGCAGGGTGATCCGAGGCCACTACCACAGCCACTGGCCAAGGCTGGTGGGCTAGGGGTCTCAGATCCATTGGCTGGACCTGGGACTGTGCAGTGGGTGGGGCCTGTGGCATGTCTCTCCCCTTTATTATTTTTACTGATTATGACCAAGTTAAAGATTCAAAGCAAGCCTGAGGACACTAAATCACCCAGGGGAGATCAGAGTGGCGTCGTGGAATTTGGGAAGTTTGAGGAGTTAAGTGGTGGGAAGTGGTTGAGGCATTGATTAGGAGGTAGGTGGTTGTGGGATGTGTACAAGAAGGCCAGTACTTGGGTGGATTAACCAGAAAGATTGCTAAGAGGGATTGTTATTATAAGTTGTTTTGGCAGCGTAGGACAGATGGATATGATGGCATGGGTGTGTTGGTTGGGGAGGAGTGGGTGGAATATGTCATGAATGTTATGAGAGTAAGTGATAGGATAATAACACTGTGGTGAAAATTTTGTTTGGTGGGAAAATGGTTGCATTTATATTGGCATATGCTTGCCAGGCAGGTTTGGATGAGGTAGAATAGGGTAGATTTTGGGATGACGTAATACATGTAGTAAGTGGTATGGAGAGTGATGAGATTGTAGTTTTGGGAGGGGACTTAAATGGTCATGTAGTTGAAGCAAATCAGGGATATGAAGGAGTACATGGGGGATGTTCATATGGTACAAGAAGTGAACAGGAAAGGATACTCGAGTTTGGAGAGACAATGAACGTGATTGTGTGCAACACACATTTTAGGAAGAGAGAGAGTAGGTTGATTTCAAACTAGTCTGGGGGAAATAGCAGTCAGGAGGGCTGATAACAGGTTAGTGAGGAATGTTAAAGCTATAGGAAGCAAGGAGTATGTATAGCAACACAGGTTATTATTTAAGGAGTGGATGATGAAGAAGAGGACCTATGCACTTAGGAGGAAAATATGGAAAGTGAAAAACCAAGCAGTAAGGGTTACCTTTTATAATGAGATAAGGAGAGTGTTTTTTTTTTTTATATGAGGAAGAAGGAACCAAAGGCTGCTAGCCCGCAGTTATTGTTCCTTCCAAGAGAAAAACAAAATACATGACAGAGCCAAATTCAAGATCCAGTCATTTCGAGATGCCTGGACACACTACATTTGAAAGACTGGAGATCATAGGAAGCTGGAAATACAGACAGAGGGAGACAGTTCCAGAGTTGACCTGTTGCATAAATGAAGGACTGGGAGTAACAGTTAACTCTTGCATCAGAGAGTTGGACAGAAAAGAGATGAGAGTTTGCTGCTAGACGGGTGCTACACTCCCGTCATAGAAGTGGAGGAATGCATGCAGACAGTTCAGAGGAGCAGTGACCATTGAAGTAGCAATAGAAAACAGATAAAGGTGCAGCAGTGCAGCAAAGAGACAAAGGTTGAAGGGAGTCAGTAAGAGGAGTAGAGTTAATGAGATGAAAAGCCTTTGACTCCACTCTGTTGAGAAGAGCTGTATATGGGGAGCCTCCCCACACATGGGAGTTGTACTACACACAGGGACGGATAAAACCCCTGTATACAGTCAACAATTCTGCAGGGGTAAAGGAGAAACGGAGTCGGCTTAGCACACATAATCTCTTGGAAGCAGATTTTACAAGAGATGTAATATGATGTTTACAAGATAAATCCCGAGTAAGTGAAACCCCAAGCATGTTCAAGGATGATGCAGGATTAAGCTGAATATTATTAAACATTAGTGGGTATACCTGTGGAAGATTTTGTCGGGTTAATAGGTGTAAAAACTGAGTCTTTGATGCAATAAATACAACCAGATTATTTTTACCCCAGTCAGAGATACGAGCCAAGTCACACATTAGGTGTGCCATAGCCTCATGCCTTGTTTGCTGAAGTAACTGCTGAGATGGACGTTGCGGGAACCGAATGGAAAGGTGAAGGGTGGAGTCATCAGCGTATGAGTGAATAGGGTTAGATGTACAGCGTAGAAGGTCATTGATGAATAAAAGGAAGAGAGTTGGTTGATAGGACAGAGCCCTGAGGAACACCACTGTTAATATATTTAGGAGAAGAATGATGGCCGTCTACAACAGCAGCAATGGAACGACCAGAAAGGAAGCTAGAGATGAAGGCACAGATAGAAGGATAGAAACCATAAGAGGGCAGTTTGGAAATTAAAGATTTATGCCAGACTCGATCAAAATCCTTTGAGATGTCAAGTTCAATGGCAAAGCTTTCGCCAAAGTCCCGAAAGGAGGATGACCAGGAGTCTGAAAGGTAGGTGAGAAGATCGCCAGTGGAGCGTCTCTGACAGAACCCATACTGACGATCAGAAAGAAGGTTGTGATGGTAAAGATGCTTTAAAAAATTTCTATTAAGAATTGACTCGAAAACTTTTGAGATACAGGATGTTAAAGCAATTGGACAATAGTTAGAGGGTTGGGAATGGTCACCCTTCTTTGGGACTGGCTGAATGAGAGCAAACTTCCAGCAAGAAGGAAAAGTACAAGTTGATAGACAAAGGCAAAAGAGTTTGTCTTGGCAGGGTGTAAGCACAGAAGCACAGTTCTTGAGAACAACAGGAGGGACTCCATCAGGCCCATATGCCTTATTAGTATTGAGGCCAGTGATGGCAGAAAATACATCAGCTGAAGAAATTTTAATGTCAGCCATGAGGAAGTCAGAAAGGGGAAGTGATAGAGGAACAGCACCGGAATCATCTAAGGTGGAATTGGAGGAGAATGTGTGAGCAAAGAGATCTGCTTTATCAGTAGAAGAAGTAGTTACAGAGCCATCAGAGTAGAAAAGAGGAAGGAAGGATGATGAGGTAAAGTTGTTAGAAAAGTTTTTGGCAAAGTGCCAGAAGGAGTGGCAAGAATTTGAGTTGGAGAATTGAGAGCATTTAGTTTGGATGAAATTATTTTTAGCAGAGTGAAGAACAGACTTAGCACAATTCCGGGCAGAAATGTATTAAAGATGTGATTCAGGTGGGTTAGCTCTGGTACCTTTTATAGGCCCTCTCCTTGTTGCGGACAGCATTAGAACAAGCGTGATGAAACCAAGGCTTTCTTGCATTAGTCAAAGGAAATGAGAAAGGAATGTAAGCTTCCATGCCCGAGAGAATAACCTCCGTAATGCGCAAGACACACTCAGATGGATCCCTGCCATGGAAGCAATAATCATTCCAGGGAAAATCAAAGAAGTACTGCCTGAGAGCCTCCCAATTCGCAGCTCCAAAGTGCCACAGACGACTTTTGTTTGGAGGGTCCACAGGCTGTACCAAAGTGATAGGAGAGGTTAAGGTGATAAGGTTGTGATCGGAGTAGCCCAATGGAGAGAAAAGATTAACAGTGTAAGCAGAAGGCTGAACAGGGAGATGTTGTCAGAATTGTTAATGAACAATACTGAACCTTCAAGAGGAACCTTTTAAGAGTTACTGATAAAGTGTGTGGATAGACAAGAGGCCCACCAAGACATGAGCAACTTGGTAATGGGATGAAGGTGTAGAAGCCACAGTTAAAGAGAAAAGAAGGCTTTTCCGGGAATAGAAGAAGGGTGGTAACAAAGAGAGCTAGAAAAGATGTTTACAGAGCAAAGTCTGAGTCAGAGAAACTTACTTGATAACCTAAATCGTGTAGAAAAGAAGAATATGATATTTAAGGTGGCAGATCAGATGCGGGGGGGACAGGAATATCATCAGTGAGCAGTGTGTGAAGAATGATGAAGGAAGGGTAGTGGTGAACAGTGGGGATATTACAGACGCATGGAGAAAGCATTGCAGCTGGTTGTTTAATGAGGAGTTTGGCTGGGATAGGGAAGGTTTGGAGCCAGCAGATCCAGTGTTTGGCCCTTGGCCTTTGATTGATGCTGCTGCTGTGAGTGGGGCAATAGGCAGGATGCAGATGTGGAGGGCAGCGAATGTGTCTGGGTTCACTGCTAAAATTTTGAAAGCCTCAAGAGATTCAGGAGTGAGGTTAGTCACTGACCTAATGAATATGATTATATATGAGTGTGTTGTCCCAGATGATTGGCTGAAGAGTGTAATTGTAAATGTGTACAAGGGGAAGGGTGATGCCCTGGAAAGAGGAAATTATAGAGGCAGAAGAGAGAGTTATATGTAGAAAGAGGTGAAAAGATTAGTAAGAGAGAGTAAGAAGAGAGTGGAAGGAATTTGAGTGTAAAGTGGAGGGACTGTAAGAAAATGTTCTAGAAAGAGATGAAGAGAGTAAGAGAGGGTGGCAGTGAAGTTAGCAGGGGAGTGAAAGATAAAAATGGTAGATTGCTAGTGGAGAAGCGAGAAAAAGTGAGCAGATGGAGAGAACACTTTAAGGAATTATTGAACATACAGAATGGAAGTAATGCGAGTATAAGTGGCTGGGGAATGGCTGGGAGAAGGAGGGAGATGAGAAGACAGGAGGAAATGAGTAGGATAGAAGTTGTGGAAACAATGAAGAAAGTCAAATTGGGGAAAGCCCAAGGAATTGATGGAGTGTGTGGTGAAATGCTGAATCATGGGGGAGAGATAGTAGTAGAATGGATGTGGAAGATATGCAGATTGGCCTGGGAGGAAGGTATAATTATTCCCTTGTACAATGGGAAAGGGGAAAAAGAAGTGTATGGTAGTCTTAGGGGCATTTGTCTTCTTAGTGTAATAGGAAAAGTGTATGGTAGGATTCTTATTGACAGAGTTAGGGAAAGAACAGAGGAATTAGTTGGAAAAGAACAGGGAGGCTTTCGGAAGGGAAGAGGTTGCGTAGATCAGATATTCATTCTTAGATCTTTAGTGGAAAAGTTTCAAGAGAAGGGAAAGAAGTTGTATGCAGCTTTCATGGATTTGGAGAAAGCATATGACAGAGTGGGTAGACAAGGATTGTGGAAAGTATTAAGAATATATGGAGTAGATGGGAAGTTGTTGAATGCTATGAAGAGTATGTATGATGGTGCTAAGGCTGCAGTGCGTGTGGATGGTAAACTGAGTGAATTTTTTTCTTTGAAGGTTGGGTTGAAACAGGGATGTGTCATGTCTCAATGGTGGTTCAATCTGTACACGGATGGGGTAATAAAAGAGGTACAAGGTAGGGCAGTGGATGTTGGAGTGGCCCTGGTGGGAGAGGGTAGTGTTTGGAAACTCCCTGTACTGTTGTTTGCAGATGATACTGTGTTGTTGAGTGAAGACGAAGGGGAGCTGCAAGACTTGGTGGATGAGTTTGAGAGAGTGTGTAAGAAACGGAATCTAAAGGTGAATGTAGGGAAGAGTAAAGTGATGGTCTTTGGGAGAGGTGAAGTCAGTGAATGTACAGTGAGGTTGGATGGTGAGGAAATGGAAAATGTGAGTATGTTTAAGTACTTGGGTAGTAAGGATGGAAGTTTGGAGGGTGAAGTGCTTGAAAGGGTACAACAAGGAAGAAAGGTTGCTGGTTCCTTGAAAGCAGTGATAAGAAACGGAAGTGAGCATGGAAGTGAAAAAGTTACTACATGACAGTATATTGATACCAACTCTAACGTATGGAAGTGAAGCTTGGACGTTGTTGGAAGGACACAAGTTAAGAGTGAGAGCAGTGGAAATGAGTTATTTAAGAGGAGCCTGTGGAGTCACATGGAGGGACAGGCTGACAAATGAGGATATAAAGGAGCATTGTGGCATGGATGTGCATGTGATAGGAAGAGTTAGGAGGAACACATTGAGGTGTTGTCATGAGGAGAGGATGGAGGGTGGGAGACTGATGAGGAGAGTGTGAGTGAGGTGGAGGGGGGGAGAGGGAGGGGGAGGCCGAGGATGAGATGGAGGGATGGGGTGGAGAGGTATATGAGAGATGGGGGTGTGAGTTGGGAGCAGGGCAGTGAAATAGCAGGGGAGAGGGCGACGTGAAGGCGATTTGTTTGTTGCCACCCCGTACGTGATTGAGGCGTCTGGCAATAGATAGATAGATAGATAAAGGTTTTAGACTAGATAATGAAGGTAATGGAGAGAGTTCTAGAAGGTATGATTAGGGAAAGAGTGACTATTGATGAGATGCAGTTTGGGTTTATGCCAGGCAAAGGGACCATATTCATTGTTTGACAGCTTCAGGAAAAATGTATGGGAAACTAAAGGGAACTGTACTTTGTTTATGTTGATTTGGAAAAGGTCTTTGATAGTGTCCCAAGAGAGGTGGTGAAGTGGGCAAAGAGAAAGCTTGGGATTGAGGAGTGTCTGGTTAGGGTGGTTATGACCATGTATTTGGGTGCTCACACCCAGGTAAGGGTGAATGGAAATTTGAATGAGCTTTCCATGATTGTTGGTGTGCACTAGAGGTCAGTTTTGAGTCCCTCGTTGTTTATCGTGGTACTTGAAGCCCTCTCACTTGACATCAGAAATGGACTCCCGTAGCAGATGTATGCTGATGATTTGCTGTTGATTGCAGAGAATGAAAGAGAGGCGGAGGAAAGATTTCGGAAATGGAGAGATGGTATGGGACACAAGGGCTTACGAGCAAATGCAAATAAAACAAAATTGATGGTATCTAGGGCTGATGGCGGTACTGTCATAGAAGGAGAATCGCCATGTGTGATTTGCCACAATGGCATGGGAAGTAATTCCAACTTGTGCTGTGACTGTGATAAGTGGGTGCATAAGAGATGTAGTGGTATTAACCCATGGATTGTGCAATTACTTTTTTTTTTTCCATACCCTGTGGTGTGCCAAAAAATGAAGAAAAAAGTTTTTTTTTTTTTAAGTTTTTGTTTAGTGTAAACTTGAAGATAAACATCCAGGGCATCATCTGGTTAAAAAAAATAATAATAATCTCCCTCTCTCCGTCTTTGTGTAGGGCCATGCGTAAGTTTACATGGGGGAGTAACGAAAAAAAAAATTGTTTTTGTTTATTATAAACTTGAAGATAAATATCCAGGGCATCATTTGGTGAAAAGAAAAATCTCCCTCTCTCCAACTTTGTGTAGCGCCATGCTTAAGTTTGAGCAGAGGTGAAGTAGTTAGCGGTGATGCATGTCCAGCACAGCCTGAGCTGCGGCTCACAATGTGACACTACCCAGCCTGAGCTGTGGCTCGCAATCCACGTGTTAAGAGGTAAACTGCGAGATAATGTTGATTTCATGTGTGCAGTGTGTCAGGGAGAGAAGGTGGAGATTGTCAGGCGTGAAAGGATTGAATGTGCTGATGAGTCTCTTGAGTGTGTGGAAGAGTTTTGTTATTTGGGAGACTTGTTATGTGCTGGAGGTGGGGCTAGAGTGAGGAGTGTTTGGAAGAAGTTCAGGGGGCTGTTGCCTCTCCTGACATTGAGAGGGCTCTTTTCAATGTGAAGGGATCTTTGTATGCAGCATGTGTTAGGAATGTAATCCTGTATGGTAGTAAGACTTGGGCAGTAAAGGAAAAGGATATTCGCAAGCTCAAATGTACAGAAATGACAATGATTAGGTGGATGTGCATTGCATCCCTGAGTGTGAGGCCTGGGGGGACTAGGTTTACGATGAAAGAGTTGGAGGGTAGGATGGGACTGAGTGTATTGGTGTTGTGATGAGGAGAGGTAGATTGACTTGGTTTGATCATGTGGGGGAGATGATGTTTGGGTGCAGAAAGTGAGAAGTGTTAATGTTAAGGGTTGGGTTGTGAGAGGTAGACTGAAAAAGACCTGGGACGAGGTCATGGAGTCGACCTCAAGGATAAGGGACTGAATAGGGAAGCTACCAGAGATCGAGCAGCATGAAGAGCCGCTATTAGGTGACCAAGGCTGATGCAATCAAGCATGTTGGAGCCTTCATAAACGAATGAACAAACAATTATTATTTTCATCCATTAACCCTTTCAGGTCTCAAATAGGTCCCAAGGTCATGTTTGAGAGATGCATTTTTTTTTTTTTAAGTCAAGGCTTGCAAATAAAGAAAAAAATATCATATTCATGTACAAGGAAGTAATACACATCTGCCTATAAAACATTAGAGCTCTACTCACTATACAAGTGCTGCAAAAATGATGGGAAGCTGCGCAGCAAGTGGTGTGTGGTAGCATGGTGAGTATTGCCATCTCAGTGGGTAGGTGATTTCTTGGTGCTTAGGCAACATGATTGTATTGTTTGTTTCCATGTTTTCCATAAAAAACAGTGCACTAATATCTATCTATCTATCTTTTGCCAGACGCCTCAATCCCGTTTGGGGTGGCCACAAACAAATCGCCTCCAAGTCGCCCTGTCCCCCGCCATTTCACTGCCCTGCTCCCAACTCACACCCCTCTCTCTCATATACCTCTCCACCCCATCCCTCCATCTCATCCTCGGCCTCTCCCTCCCTCTTCCCCCCTCCACCTCACTCACATACACTCTCTTCGTCAGTCTTTCACCCTCCATCATCTCCACATGGCCAAACCACCTCAGTGTGTTCCTCATAACGCTTCCTATCATATCCACATCCACACCACAACGGTTCTTTACATCCTCATTCGTCAGCCTGTCTCTCCACGTGACTCCACAGGCTCCTCTTAAATAACTCATTTCCACTGCTCTCACTCTTGACTTGTGTCCTTCCAACAACGTCCAAGTTTCACTTCCGTACGTTAGAGTTGGTATCACAATACTGTCATGTAATAACTTTTTCACTTCCATGCTCACTTCCCTGTTTCTTATCACTGCTTTCCAAGAACCAGCAACCTTTCTTCCCTGCTGTACCCTTTCAAGCACTTCACCCTCCAAACCTCCATCCTTACTCATCACACTACCCAAGTACTTAAACGTACTCACATTTTCCAATTCCTCACCATCCAACCTCGCTGTACATTCACTAACTTCACCTCTCTCAAAGACCATCACTTTACTCTTCCCTACATTCACCTTTAGATTCCGTTTCTTACACACTCTCTCAAACTCATCCACCAAGCCTTGCAGCTCCCCTTCGTCTTCACTCAACAACACAGTATCATCTGCAAACAACAGTACAGGGAGTTTCCAAACACTATCCTCTCTCACCAGGGCCACTCCAACATCCACTACCCTACCTTGTACCTCTTTTATTACCCCATCCATGTACAGATTGAACAACCATGGAGACATGACACATCCCTGTTTCAAATCAACTTTCAAAGAGAAAAATTCACTCAGTTCACCATCCACATGCACTGCAGCCTTCGCACCATCGTACATACTCTTCACAGCATTCAACAACTTCCCATCTACTCCATATATTCTTAACACTTTCCACAATCCTTGTCTATCCACCCTGTCATATGCTTTCTCCAAATCCATGAAAGCCGCATACAACTTCTTTCCCTTCTCTAGAAACTTTTCCACTAAAGATCTAAGGATGAATATCTGATCTACACAACCTCTTCCCTTCCTAAAGCCTCCCTGTTCTTCTCCAACTAATTTCTCTGTTCTTTCTCTAACTCTGTCTATAAGTATCCTACCATACACTTTTCCTATTATACTAAGAAGACAAATGCCCCTATGATTACCACACACTTCTTTTTCCCCTTTTCCTTTGTACAAGGGAATAATTATACCTGACTTCCAATCCTCCGGGACTCTACCTTCCTCCCAGGCCAATCTGCACATCTTCCACATCCATTCTACTACTATCTCTCCCCCATGCTTCAGCATTTCACCACACACTCCATCAATTCCTGGGGCTTTCCCCGATTTAACTTTCTTCATTGCTTCCACAACTTCTGTCCTACTGATTTCTTCCTGTCTTCTCACCTCCCTCCTTCTCCCAGCCATTCCCCAGCCACTTATACTCGCATTACTTCCATCATCTACGTTCAACAATTCCTTAAAGTGTTCTCTCCATCTGCTCACTTTTTCTCCCTTCTCCACTAGTAATCTACCATTTTTATCTTTCACTCCCCTGCTAACTTCACTTCCACCCTGTCTTACTCTTTTCACTTCTCTCCAGAACATTTTCTTACAGTCCTTCCACTTTACACTCAAATTCCTTCCAAATTCCTCATCCACTCTCTTCTTACTCTCTCTTACTAATTTTTTCACCTCTCTCTTTCTTTCCACATATAACTCGCTCTTCTGCCTCTCAACTTCTTCCACGCCCCTATTTCTCATCCATTCATTGTATGCTTTCTTCTTTTGTGCCACAGCCTGTTTCACCTCTTCAGTCCACCACGCTGTTCCTTGCACCCCCCTCCGTCTTCTCTTCCTTCCACACACCACATCACATGCTGCACATATTTCTTCTGTAAATATCTTACACACACCTTCCACGTCTCCCATCTGCTCCAATTCATATTTGCCCAATCGTTCCTCCACTTCTCTCTTATACTCTGCCTATTTCTCATCCTCTTGTAACCTTTCCACTCTCCTTGCAACTACTCCTTCCTCTCGTCTTTCCCTTCCTCTATGCCTCCATCTTACTTGCATTCTAATTCTGTCCACCACCAAGTAGTGGTCAGAAAGTCCACTCCCCCAACCTCTATACACTCTTGCATCCTTTACACATCTTCGCATCCTTTCATCCACACACACATAATCAATCATTGCCTTCCTTTCATTCAGTTCACCACCCACCCTTCTCATCACTCGCCATGTATACCTGTGGATCATTTTATGCCTGAAGAGGGTATTGGCTATCACCAACCCCCTCCCAGCACAAATGTCCACTAACGCACTCTCATTCTCATCTATCTCAGCAGACACACCCCACTCACCAACTATTCCATCCACCTTCACATTCCCAACTTTACCATTCATATCACCAATCAAAAACACTCTCTCATTCCTTCCAAACTTTTCCATGCACACTTCCACATTTGTCCAGAACTCTTCTCTCACTCTTCTAGCACGATCTTGCGTTGGTGCATACACACACACAATCGCCCACATTTGTATTCCAACTTTCAACTTTACCCACACAATCCTTGACCCAACTGATCCATACTGTCTTATGCTCCTCTTCCATCTTTTACTCACAACTATACATACTCCTTCCTTTGCCCTCTCATTCTCACCTACTCCTGCACATATACCCCATCCATACTCCCATTCTCTCACACTTTCTCCTCTCCATTTTGTTTCAGTTATTCCACATACATCGACTTTCGCACCCTCAAGCACCTGGACAATCTCTCTCTCACTAATATATGTACATTATATCTCATGTGATTTGTGAATGATTCTTGAGATGTTTTCTTTACAAACAACAAACTAAACAGTTACAAGATCCTAATAAAACTATCACTTACTAGTTATTACTAATTTATTTTACTTTTGCTCTTATTTTGCTTAGTACAGTCCAAGGCTGCCGGGGTGAGGACATGGGGGTAAGCCTACGAGCTTGCCTTTTGTATATTTATTTTATTGTTGCTAACTATATCATCCTGTGTACTTACAGGCAGCAGTAGAGGCAGTGATCAGATATTTATTATTTCTCAAAACTGACAGTGTTATAAGTATAACCAGGAAATGTGAGAAACTCATGAAATATAAATCAGAAAAAAGTAAGGAGACACTAACAATCATTTGTCAATGAAAAAGGCAACACTCGCTGCACGTGTATGTCCGCCAGGTAACAAATAAATGCATGGTATGTGTATAAAAGGCTACAGAAACAACCTTAGAAACCTAAAATCATAAATCTGTATTTATTTTCCCCCAATCAGACACTCTGACACCCAGGCAATGAATAAATATTGAGACATACAATGCAGAAATCTCTTGTTTGCCTGTGATGCGGCAGCTATATGTGTAGTTGGGAGGCAGGGGTTGGGGGATTGGAGGGAGAATGGGGGGTGGGAGGGAGAGGGGTTGGGGATCGGGAAGAGGTAGGAGGGTGGAGGAAGTAGGGGGTGGGGGATTGCAGGGGGAGTGGAGGGTGGAAGAGTGGTGGGTAGAGTGGTGGGGGATCAGTGGGAGGTAGGCAGGTGGAGGAAGGAGGATATGAAAGGGAGGAGGGAGGTGAGAGAGAGAGAGAGAGAGAGGCCAACTGGGGGGTGTGCTATGTATCCTCCAGAACAGTAAAAATATATTGCAAACAATATTCTTTTGCTTAATGAACTGTGTGATACCAGAATAATGAAAAACATTGCTAGATCAACAGTATAGCAAAACCAATACGTGCAACCCAACCCCCCACCATGATTAGCTCTTCCCAGAATGTCTAAACTAAAATATTGTGATCTGCACGTCTGGTAGTGGCAGAGGGGTCTGGACAGCGGCTCGTATCGTTATTTCATTCACCAGCCTCACGCAACAATTTTCATTCATGTCTAAATATGCTGCCACGGGAGTGGCTAGGAGACCCCTACCAAGAAAGCCACAATAGTGGCCAGGAGACCTGAAAGGGTTAACCCCTCTGTGGCCACTGGCGTCGAATGGAGTTTAGCAGGTAAGTGGACACAGGTGTCGTTTGAGTGCGGTCTATAATAAAAAGGCGTATATTTTGGGGAAGTGAATGAACGTTCTGAACGTCGTCAGACTGACCTACACTGCACTACATCCCATCAAGCAGTTCAGAGCCTGCTACTATGATGAGTGAATTTTCAATTTTTTCGCTTGTGACCATGCCTAAACAAGCACAACAACACCCATTATCTTGACCCAGACAGAAAATATCATCTTTGTCCTCCCTTGCGAAACACACACAACCACCCTGTTTACAGTTATGAATAAATACAGGCATAAACAAAAAAGACATGGTAATAAGAGAAAAATACATTTCTTTCTTGGTATCTTTACCTATTTGCCCAGGTTTTTTTTTTTTTTTTTTATGCGAGGAAGAAGGAACCAAAGGCCATGGCCCGCAGTAACAGTTCCCTCCAAGAGAAAAACAAAATACAATAGAGAGCCAAATTCAAGATCCGATCATTTTGAGATGCCTGGACACACTGCGTTTGAAAGACTGGAGATCATAGGCAGCAGGAAATACAGACAGAGGGAGACAGTTCCAGAGTTGACCTGTTGCATAAATGAAAGACTGGGAGTAACGGTTAACTCTTGCATTAGAGAGTTGGACAGAAAAGGGATGAGAGTTTGCTGCCAGACGGGTGCTACGCGCCCGTCGTAGAGGTGGAGGAATGCAAGCAGACAGTTCAGAGGAGCAGTGACCATTAAAGTAGCGATAGAAAAGAGATAAAGATGCAACAGTGCGGCGAAGAGACAGAGGTTGAAGGGAGTCAGTAAGAGGAGGAGAGTTAATGAGACGAAAAGCCTTTGACTCCACCCTATTGAGAAGAGCTGTATGTGGGGAGCCTCCCCACACATGAGAGTTGTACTCCACACAGGGGAGGATAAAACCTCTGTATAGAGTCAACAATTGTGCAGGGGTAAAGAAAGAGCGGAGTCGGCTTAGCACACCCAATCTCTTAGAAGCAGATTTTACAAGAGATGTAATATGATCTTTCCAAGATAAGTCCCGAGTAAATGAAACCCCAAGGATGATGCAGGATTAAGCTGAATATTATTAAACATTAATGGGTATACCTGTGGAAGATTTTGTCGGGTTGATAGGTGTAAGAACTGAGTCTTAGATGCATTAAAGACAACCATATTATTTTTACCCCAGTCAGCGATACGAGCCAAGTCAGACATTAGGTGTGCCATAGCCTCATCCCTTGTTTCTTGAAGTAACTGTTGAGATGGGCGTTGCGGGAACCGAATGGAAAGGTGAAGGGTGGAGTCATCAGCGTATGAGTGGATAGGGTTAGATGTACAGCTTAGAAGATCATTGATGAATAAAAGGAAGAGAGTTGGTGATAGGACAGAGCCCTGAGGAACACCACTGTTGATAGATCTAGGAGAAGAACGATGGCCGTCTACAACAGCGGCTATAGAACGACCAGAAAGGAAGCTAGCGATGAAGGCACAGATAGAAGGATAGAAACCGTAGGAGGGCAGTTTGGAAATTAAAGATTTATGCCAGACTCGATCGAAAGCCTTTGAGATGTCAAGTGCAATGGCAAAGCTTTCGCCAAAGTCCCGAAAGGAGGATGACCAGGAGTCTGAAAGGTAGGTGAGAAGATCGCCAGTGGAGCGTCCCTGACGGAACCCATACTGACGATCGGAAAGAAGGTTGTGATAGGAAAGATGCCTTAAAATTTTTCTATTAAGAATTGACTCGAAAACTTTTGAAATACAGGACGTTAAAGCAATTGGACGATAGTTGGAGGGTTGGGAGTGGTCACCCTTCTTTGGGACTGGCTGAATGAGAGCAAACTTCCAGCAAGAAGGAAAGGTACAAGTTGACAGACAAAGGCGAAAGAGTTTGCCTAGGCAGGGTGTAAGCACAGAAGCACAGTTCTTGAGAACAACAGGAGGGACCCCATCAGGCCCATATGCCTTGTTAGTACTGAGGCCAGTGATGGCAGAAAATACATCAACTGAAGAAATTTTAATGTCAGCCATGAGGAAGTCAGAGGGGAGAAGTGATGGAGGAACAGCACCGGAATCGTCTAAGGTGGAATTGGAGGAGAAAGTCTGTGCAAAGAGATCTGCTTTATCAGTAGAAGAAATAGCTACAGAACCATCAGAGTAGAAAAGAGGAGGGAAGGATGATGAGGTAAAGTTGTTAGAAAGATTTTTGGCAAGGTGCCAGAAGGAGCGGGAAGAATTCGAGTTGGAGAGTTGAGAGCATTTAGTATGGATGAAATTATTTTTAGTAGAGCGAAGAACAGACTTAGCACGATTCCGGGCAGAAACGTAAAGACGATGTGATTCAGGTGTGGGTTGGCTCCGGTACCTTTTGTAGGCCCTCTCCTTGTTGCGGACAGCATTAGAACAAGCGTGATTAAACCAAGGCTTTCTTGCGTTAGTCAAAGGATATGAGAAAGGAATGTATGCTTCCATGCCCGAGAGAATAACCTCCATAATGCGCGAGGCACACTCAGATGGCTCCCGGCCATGGAAGCAATAATCATTCCAGGGAAAATCAAAGAAGTACTGCCTGAGGGCCTCCCAGTTCGCGGCTCCAAAGTGCCACAGACGACGTTTCCCTGGAGGGTCCACAGGCCGTACCGGAGTGATAGGACAGGTTAAGGTAATAAGGTTGTGATCGGAGGAGCCCAACGGAGAGAAAAGATTAACAGAGTAAGCAGAAGGATTAGTTGTGAGGAAGAGGTCAAGTATGTTGGAGCTCTCTCCAAGGCGGTCAGGGATACGGGTAGGGTGCTGTACAAGCTGCTCTAGGTCATTAAGGATAGAAAAGATGTAGGCTTGTTCACCAGGTGGATCCATGAAAGGAGAGGAGAGCCAAAGGTGGTGGTGAACATTGAAATCTCCAAGAATGGAGATTTCAGAGAAAGGAGAAATGGACAGAATGTGTTCCATCGTAGAAGTAAGATAGTCAAAGAATTTTTGATAGTCAGTAGAATTAGGGGATAAGTAAACAGCACAGATATATTTAGTCAGAGAATGACAGGAAAGCCGAAGCCAGAGTGTGGAGAATTCAGAAGAATCAAGTTCAGGAACACGAGAGCAAGATAAGTCGTTGCGTATGTATACACAACAGCCACCTTTGGCTTTGAAATGAGTATAGAGAAAGTAGGAGGATACAGAAAAGGGTTTGCTGTCGGTTGCCTCAGACAGCTGAGTCTCCGTCAGAAAAAGAAGGTGAGGTTTAGAGGAGGAGAGGTGGTGCTCAACAGAGCGAAAGTTAGATGAAAGGCCGCGAATGTTGCAGAAATGAAGAAGAAGAGAGTCAGACAGTGGTTCCAGGCACCTCGAGTCGTCACCGGGAGAGGGGCAGATGGCGGGGGCATTTATGGTCCCCCCCCCTGGGGACTCCGAGGCTTGATTAATAGACGCCATTTTTGTTGATTTTTGAAAAGGAAGTGTAGTGTGTACTGTGCATGTAGTTTGGTGAAGATAGTTAGGGAAATTTGTACTGGAGAGCATGCTGGCCTACTCTCTGTGTAACTGAGACACTGAAAAAGTTCAGCAAAGGGGGATGGTCAGGAACTAGTCCTGAGGGCTGATGAAACGGGAGCTCCAGCACTCCCTGTCATCAGCTTTCCATCCACCTCGGGAGTACTGCCCTGCTCGACTGGTGCTACAGTCTACTCCTCACCGGTTTGTACCGGTTTGGATGATTCAGTGCAGTGCAACTTGTAGAAAACTGTGAAAACTTTTGGGAAGTGAACGAACATCTGGGACATAAGACTGACCTTCACTTCACGCTCTCACACCTCATCTGTCAGTTCACCACCTGCTGCCGTGATGAGTGGGTGTACAATTTTTTTGCTCGTGGCCATGCCACGACCAGACAGAAAATATCATCTTTCTCCTTCCTTGCAAAACACACACAACCACCCTGTTTATGATTATAAGTAAACACAGGCATAAACAAAAAGGACATGAAAATAAAAATTAATTTTTGTTCGGTATTTTTACCTATTTGCTTAGGTTTGTTGTACTGTTTTGAATCATTTTACATATTCTTTGCCTTTTACAAGCATAACAGGAAAGTTTTTCCATGTTCACATGATGCTTTCATAGGTGAAAAGGCCTCCCTTCCCTTCCTGCTAATCAGCTCGTGCGAGGTGTGAATGGCAGGTCGTCTTGCACTTCAACCTTCACTGTCCAGCCTGTACGCTCAAGGGATGATGTTTATCTCATGTAGGTCTGAAAACAGAAACTCCCGCCTCCCTTTTCTAACAAACTCAACCACTCACAGTACAATAATAAGTCGATACTACCATGAACACAATACAGTAAATACTGAAAAATACAAAATAAATTCAGATTTATTTTTAACATTCAAACCTCGCATATTATGTACTGAAAAACATCAAAATATGCATATCTTGTTATTTTACACCTTTTTAGCACTACTGACAATGTTTTTTTGGTTAAAAAAAAAAAAAAAGTGCGATGTTGCGTCTCTGCAATACCTACGTGTGACTAGCATCAGCTGCCTAAATTTACGCAACTTCCGCATTCGATTGCATGCCACATAATGGGTCTAGGAAGCAGAAATTTGAACTGCCTGGTGCATCAGAACTTCCTCTTCAATATGGCAAGGAAAAAAAAAAAATTTGAAACTAGAAAATGGTCCTGGCATCGGCCAGGGGCGTACATAAAATTCTGGACCTATGGCCATGGAGAGGTTAAGGAGGTCTCAGGGCAAGCACAGATTTTATTTTTTAAATAAAAATATTTAAAAAATAAAATTCCTGTATATCGGTGATTTATTTTGGTGTTTTTACATTTTTTTTTTCACATAAGTTCATTATGGAGGTCTTAACGGCTGTACGTAATGGATTTATTGTGGTATTTTCAAGCTGGTCTTAATGGCTGTACATAATGATTTATTCTGATTTTTTTTTTTCATTGGGATTTTATTTAAGGAGTCTCTTAATGCCTGTACTCAAGTGATTTATTTTTTTATTATTCATCACTTTTTCACACTCATGTCATTAATGCAAGGTGAGATTTTAATTAGGGAGTTCCCTAAACACCTGTATTTCAGTGATTTAAAAAATATTTCATAAGTTTTTTCCACTTGTCTTCAACGCCTGTACATAATTGTATTATTCTCTTGCAGGGGGACCTAAGGAGGATGTGGAGTGAGCCATTTATAATTCAGACACAGAGCAAGAATATGGAAGTGTGACTAGCAGCCAAGGAGATTTGACTAGTAACCAAGGAGATTTGACTAGTAACTAAGGAGCCTTAGTGATATATGCAGGAAAAAGCACTCCTTTTGACTGGTAACTAAGGAGATTTGACTGGTGATGCATATATGGAAAAAAAATGACTAGTAACAAAGGAGATCCAAACAACTTTTGACTAGTAACTAATCTGACTCAGTGTTCATATGTATATGAAAAAGAACACATCCTTTTGACTAGTAACCAAGGAGATTGTGTTATAGGTTGTTATAAATAAAAACGGAATTTGCAAAAGAAAAGATTTTTTTACTAGTAACGGAGGTGACTTGGTTTTTGGATTTGACTCAGCGATACATATATGCACAGAAAAAACACCTCATGAGGATTAATTATAGCTGCCAGTGGGATTTATATAGTCACATGAGGATCAGTTTTGTGCTGCTAGAGATCGAGCAGGAGGCACTTTTTACCGAGAAGTGCAGCCTCACTAAATGTATACTGTATATTATGTATATTAGATGCAGCTCTATGTATAATAGTATGTGCACACCTGTACACAGTCACATAGGTATACATTTAAACATCCGCAGTCACATAGGTATACAGTACAATCAAACATCCGCAGTCACACATACACAGACGTACAGTTACATTTGTACACAGTCACATATGTACACAGTGACAAGTGCAGTCACATATGTAGTCACATACATACACAATCATACATACTCAGTCACATGTACCTACATAATCTCTCTCTCTCAATTTTTTTAGGCTTATCTAAAGAAAAAATACATATATAGATACAGAGTTTTATTTTCCTAATTAAAGAGAGGGAGGGGGGAGGGAGAAAAAGAAAGAGCAAGTATGTGGATGGATGATGATGATGATGATGATTATTAGGCCTATTATTATTATTATCATCATCATCATCATTATCATAAGGTAAAGTTAGCTCTTATACACTGTTTCTTAACCCGCAGCATGCTAGTGCCTTTTTGAAACAGTCTGACATAATTCCGCGGCCAGTGCCAGTGCCATTTTAAAATGGTTTAAAATAAAAAAAAATCACTGTGACCGCATTTTTCAAGATTCGTGGGTAAAAATTGGCAGGCATGTATGGTAACTGTTCCTCTGCCATACCCCAGATTGTCAAGGCCATACACTCACTGCCCCCTTCACGCTCGCTCTGACTCACTCTGCCTGTGTGCCTCGCCCATTGCTGTACATAGTGCAGGCATTTTGCAAATATTTTCATGTAAGTGTAAATTGTAAATATTTCTTGTAAGTGTAAGGACTATATAGTGAAGTCAAGTTATAAATACCTTCTTGTAAGTGCCAGGACTGTACGGTATGTACTGAAGTCAGGTTGTACCTATCTTCAAGTAAGTGTAAGATAATGCATTCACAGTGAGAAAGACACGCAAATTGTGACAGATGTTGAAGTAATAAGTAATCAGATAAGTGTACTGTACATTGCTATTCCTTCCCAGCATGAATACCTGAGTATACCTTACACAGAAAACGGCTTTCTCTCACCTATGTAGTGAGTGTGAGAGAGCGGCTATACTTGTATATGACTATTCAGGACTCAATAAAACCCATTTCCGCGCCTTGGTGAGCATTTTAATGGTGAAATTCATTGTTTCCACACCAAAGTCTATCATTTTAGCCAAAAAAAAAAAAAAAAAGGAAAAAAATGGCCGGCACTGGGGCGACCCATAGGGCCAAAAATGGCTGCCACACGGCGGGTTAAGTGATTTGTACTACTTACACCTTTCTGTTATATAGAGTGTTATATCCTAATATCGTTATAGCTCCTAAACACCTTTTCTTGAGAGATTTATTTTGATATTAACCCTTGAAATATCACCATACTCTGCATAGATAACCAGCAACACTATATTAAACAGCTATATCCAAATGCAATGGCTACCGAGTGGTCGTTGTGTTCGTGTGTGTGCTGAAATGCCTACACACAGCCGTCACCTTAAACCCAGAGGGCCTCATCCCTCCCATCACACCTACAGTGTCATGGGAGAGACTGGTGGCTGTGATATTTTCTCGACCTTGGAGAGTGACGGGGAAGGGCAGGAACAGTCCCAAACATGAGAAACAAACATGGATGGCAGTACCTGTGATGTGATGCAAACAGCACCATGTGTCATGAATGACATAGGATCCAGTGTCAGCAAATGCCAATGCACCAGCTGCTGAGCATGGAATGTGGTGAACTGGAAAAAAAAATCATAATGCCAGAGTGATGCTGAATTTCCTCCAAGATTGTGAGCTCTCCCTTTCACAAAAGCTAAGTGAACTGTTTCTGTAGAAAAACAGTTTTCTGCATTTGAGGTACTTTTCAAAGACGATAAGACACATCCATATGTGACTGTGAGGAGTGACCATGCAGTGGATTATTTGACCAGAATGGTTTTGGAAACTGTTACCAACCACTCCCAGACCACACTCAGATCACTCGCCGCACCATTCAGTCAAAGACAACACACAGCTGCATGCACGGCCTCCTGACATCCACCCTTCCGAATCCTATCTTCCTCGTGAGGACAGGGTCCACCTGGCTAGGCTGAGATGTGGGCACCATCAAGCCCTCTTAAGCTACCAGAAGATGCTGGATGACTCCGTCGCTGATGCCTGTCCAGGATGCAACACAGCACCCCATACTATTAAGCACATTATGGAAGACTGCACTGCACACAATCACCTATGCCAACAACACAACATACACGTTTTGAGAGCTCTGTGGGAAAGCCCGGTCTCGGCCATGGCCTTCCAAAGGGACTCGGGGCTGTTCGGCCAGACTGCCTAGGGAACAACTACAGTACTACTACTTCTACTCCCAGACCAGGATTATCATTCATAATGTTCCTGTCTGTTGGGCAGTCGAGGATCTTGATGCTCCAGAAAATGTCCTGTGGATGAAGAGAAGAATGGTTGGCAAAGAGCCAAGACTGCAGCTTACTGTAATTTTAGAAAGGGAGATTCCAGAGGCAGTATTCATCATGGCACTGGGATACAGGAGAGTTGCAGGCTATGTTTTGAAGCATGAACTCGGCAGACTGCAACCACTGTAGCAGGTGGGGGCATCTGGCGTGGAAGTATAGTGCAGCATACAGGTGTCGTCTTTGTGCTGGGAGGCACGATACCAATACCTATCTGGAAAAACTTAAGAGGCGAACACTTCAAACCCAAGTGCTGCAACCGTGGAACAGAACACTCACTCGTCCTTCAGTCTATTTATCTATTGCCAGACGCCTTAATCCCACAAGGGGTGGCCACAAACAAATCGCCTCCATGCCGCCCTGTCCCCCTCCATTACACTGCCTGCTCCCAGCTCTCACCCCCCTCTCTCATATACCTCTCCACTCAATCCATCCATCTCATCCTTGGCCTCCCCCTTCCCCCTCCCCCCCTCCATCTCACATACACTCTCCTCGTTGGTCTCTCACTCTCCATCCTCTCCACATGGCCAAACCACCTCAATATGTTTCTGCTAACGCTTCCTATCACATCTACACCACAACGATCCTTCACTTCCTCATTTGTCAGTCTGTCTCTCCATATGACTCCACATGCTCCTCTCAAATAACTCATTTCCACAGCTGTCACTCTTGAATTCCCACCGTCACTAACTTGAGTTGCCATTGATCGCCAGCTAGTTCAATATGGAAGTCGGGCTACTCATGAAGAGACCACAGAAGTCGCATATCTTTAAAAATCTCTCCCGTGATATTTATTGATATACCGTACGTAAGTTCTTCATGATATTATTTTTTAGTAGTTATACTAATTTCCTACATATGCTTTAATGGAGTGGCCCTGGTGAGAGAGGATAGTGTTTGGAAACTCCCTATACTGTTGTTTGCAGATGATACTGTGTTGTTGAGTGAAGACGAAGGGGAGCTGCAAGGCTTGGTGGATGACTTTGGGAGAGTGTGTAAGAAACGGAATCTAAAGGTGAATGTAGGGAAGAGTAAAGTGATGGTCTTTCAGAGAGGTGAGTCAGTGAATGGACAGCGAGGTTGGATGGTGAGGAATTGGAAAATGTGAGTATGTTTAAGTACTTGGGTAGTGTGATGAGTAAGGATGGAGGTTTGGAGGGTGAAGTGCTTGAATGGGTACAGCAGGGAAGAAAGGTTGCTGGTTCTTTGAAAGCAGTGATAAGAAACAGGGAAGTGAGCATGGAAGTGAAAAAGTTACTACATGACAGTATTGTCATACCAACTCTAACGTACGGAAGTGAAGCTTGGACGTTGTTGGAAGGACACAAGTCAAGAGTGAGAGCAGTGGAAATGAGTTATTTAAGAGGAGCCTGTGGAGTCACATGGAGAGACAGGCTGACAAATGAGGATATAAAGGAGCGTTGTGGTGTTGATGTGGATGTGATAGGAAGCGTTATGAGGAACACACTGAGGTGGTTTGGCCATGTGGAGAGGATGGAGGGTGAAAGACTGACGAAGAGAGTGTATGTGAGTGAGGTGGAGGGGGGAAGAGGGAGAGGGAGGGGGAGGCCGAGGATGAGATGGAGGGATGGGGTGGAGAGGTATATGAGAGAGGGGGGTGTGAGTTGGGAGCAAGGCAGTGATATGGCGGGGGACAGGGCGACTTGGAGGTGATTTGTTTGTGGCCACCCCAAACGGGATTGAGGCGTCTGGCAATAGATAGATAGCTTTAATGCAGGAAAACGTTACTACAGCCACCGTGAAAGCACACCGGGTGTGACAGCATTCATCACATATTTACAAGTCTCTAGCTGCACCTTTTGGTTGAAATCCATAAAATTTAGCTTTCTAAAAGAACAATGCTTCACCTCCAAAATGCTGAAGAAAATCTACAAAGTTTTTCATATGAAAATTGTACAATGTTTACAGCCAAAATCGTGCAGAGACGAGACCGCCGGCCGAAATCCGACGATGCCGAGTGCTCCAAAATACCATACAAAAAGTCAAAACAACACGCCAGTGGTGTACCCCGAAAAGGGTATGCCTCTACTCTTCAGGAAATACTTCAGTCTAGGCACTGTACATTTTTCTGTGCAACGGTTTTCCATGATCTTTGTACAGTAGGTCCAGCGGGGCAGTAGACACACGTGAGTTTCTTATTGTTTATAATCCTAACGTACGATCTTCAGCCGTATCGTGGTAATATTTCTTAAGGGAGAATCGTTATATTTTCTCATACGCTGTTTATTTGTTTTGATTGACAAATACATGAAATGGATGTAAAATAAAGCTTATCAATATTTAAGGAAGCAAAGAATAATAACCGTCCCCAAACTGAGATGGTAGAACAGCCCACCATTTCTTTATTTTCTTGGTCTCTAATACAGCCTCTCTTCCTTGTAGCAGTGACTAAAATAATGCTGTTATAATTTCTCTCTTCCTTTTAGCGACACAGAGGGCACATAAAATGAACGGAATTTAGTAGACCGACTTTGATGTCGAAAATTAAATAATCTGGTGAAGAGTGGCAGTTTTTCCCCGGTTAGTGACATCTCCAATAAGCTCCAAGCATTACGTCCATGCGTTGGAGTTGGTATCACAATACTGTTATGCAGTAACTTTTTCACTTCCATGCTCACTCCCTGTTTCTTATTACTGCTCTCAAGGAACCAGCAACCTTTCTTGTTGCATCCTTTCAAAACTTCACCCTCTAATCTTCCATCCTTATTCATCACACTACCCAAGTACTTGAATGCACTCACATTTTCCATTTCCATCTCATCCAGCCTCACTGTACATTCACTGACTTCACCTCTCTTGAAGACCATATCTTTAATCTTCCCTACAATCACCTTTAGATTCCGTTCCTTACCTACTCTCCCACACTCATCCACCAAGCCTTGCAGCTCCCCTAGTCTTCACTTAACAACACAGTATCATCTACAAACAACAGTACAGGGAGTTTCCAAACATTGCCCTCTCTCATTAGGGCTGCTCCATGATCCACTGCCTTACCTTGTATCACTTTTACAACCCCATCCATATACAGATTGAACAACCATTGAGACATGACACATCCCTATTTCAATCCAACCTTCAAATACAAAAATTCACTCAGTTCACCATCCACACGCACTACAGCCTTAGCACCCTCATACATACTCTTCATAGCATTCAACAACTTCCCATCTACTCCATATATTCTTAATACTTTCCACAATCCTTGTCTATCCACCCAGTCATATGCTTTCTCCATGTCCATGAAGGCTGCATACAACCTCTTTCCCTTCTCTAGAGACTTTTCTGCTAAATATCTAAGAATGAATAGCTGATCTACACAACCTCATCCCTTCCTAAAACCTCCTTGTTCTTCTCCAACTAATTCCGCTCTTATTTCCCTAACTCTGTCAATAAGTATCCTACCATTTATTTTTCCTATTACACTAAGGAGACAAATGCTCCTTTGATTTTCACATACTTCTTTTCCCCCTTTTCCTTTGTACACTCGCTCCAGAAAGTATTGGTGCAGAATATGTGTTAAATATTATGGCACACGGAACAAAGGAAACTGGTAATTGTGGTTTTGTCCTCCCCCATGCAGGCATCCCAGACGATAGATGAGTGCTGTATCAGATACCTCTTGTATCCTTCATAATGTTTAGGGAATGGCCATAAATGTTATACTATATACAGGTATTAACGGGCTGTCACTGCCACATGGTCGAATCATTCCGGATGGCATCGAACTCACAGTGCACCGATACTTTCTGGAGCGAGTGTACAGGGGAATAATTATACCTGACTTCCAATCCTCCGGGATTCTACCTTCCTCCCAGGCCAATCTGCACATCTTCCACATTCATTCTACTAGTATTTCTCCTCCATGCTTCAGCATTTCACCACACACTCCATCAATTCCTGGGGCTTTCCCCATTTTAACTATCTTCCTTGCTAGCAGAACCTCCATCCTTCTGATTTCTTCTTCGCTTCTCACATCCCTCCGTCTCCCGGCCATTCCCCAGCCACTTACAGTATACTCGCATTATTTTCATTCTCTACGTTCAACAATTCATTAAAGTGTTCTCTCCATCTACTCACTTTTTCTTCCTTTTCCACTAGTAATCTACCATTTTTATCTTTCACTCCCCAAGCAACTTCTTTGGCACCCTAACTCTACCTCTTTCCAGAACATTTTCTTACGTTCCTCCCACTTTACACTCATATTCCTTCGAAATTCCTCATCGACTCTCTTCATACTCTCTCTTACTAATTTTTTCACCTCTCTCTTCGTCTCTACATACAACTCCCTTCCGTCTCTCAACTTCTTCCACGCCCCTGTTTCTTATCCTTGTGTCCCCCAAGCCATGGATGACCCCGGCAGCATGGCAGACTGCAGTTCAAGCTCAAGTAGCACAACCACCACTGCTGCCATCAGCCAATATTTGGGAGGAGTATCTGCAGGCTTCAAATTTCCCACAGCCAGGGAAAACTACTGCACGTGTCGCAATCAGCCTTCAGTAGATCCTGCTGAATCCCTTGCAAGCCAGCCTCCAGGTGGCGATTCAGTCAGCATAAAACCAGTCTAAGGGATGCCATTAGGGATCTCCACTTCGCAGTGTGGGACCTATCCCAGAGACTCTAGCGAGTCAAGACACGTTTGCAACAACAAGAGGGCTATTTTGTCAAGTCTGATATAGAAAATGAAGGTTCTGCACCTACGTGCGACATGTCTGAGGCTTCCAGTTCTGCAGGTCATGGCAACAGAGAGTAGTCTGCAGATGGACACACAAAGATGAAGAGGACATGTGCAAAGGGAAAAACTAAGACAACTCTCTGTACTTAGGTTGAAAACTTTGTTCAAGGGAGGTTTGATGATGTGCACCAAGAGTTGGCAGGACTTGCAAAGGTGCTGGAGCAATTTGGGACGAAGATGGAGCAGTCAGCGGAGAAACTACCGTCCAAAGGTTAGCCCCACTTTCTGGCCTGGAATGCAAATGGCTTACAGACTTGCTTTACTGACCTACACTCTTATGTTATAATATATGAACCTGACCTGACGGGACGTGATGTGCCACACCTGAGGGGTTATGGTGCTTTCACCCTTGATCAAGAAGGTAGTTCCAGAGGCTTCGCAGTGTATGTAAAGCCAATTAAGCCTCTCTGTTACATTCCATGAAAAAGATGTTCATAATGGAACTGAATATATTGTTACGTCCACGTAACAGCTGCACTGCCACAGGCTCCAACAGCAGTAGTTAAATATAGGAAGGACGTGCCCAGTGTGTTGTTCTTCCTATTGTTACGGCTATAATTATTACTCCTCCGCCTCATCCCTCGTGAACTCCCATCTTTTGACTGAAGTCAAGCACTCGTCCACCTCACGCTACCAGCGCTCCATCTGTTGACTGGATTTGATACTACTAGTTTCCCAACATGTCACCTGACTTTCCCTCCCTTTTTCTGTGTGAAGCGAGGTTGCCTGATTATCTGGTTTCCCGCGCAAGTTTAGTTCACACTCATCCTCTGCCCTGGGAATATCTTAGTGAACCACTCCTGACCTTTACCTGGAAGCCTGTGTTATAGGGAACCCATCTTCAACGCCTTCTTTTGCTGTAAACCATGAGTATCAGTTTTCTCCTTGCATTAGTTCATTAATCTTCTGATGGTGAATGGCTTTAGGTATTTATATTGTTTTTTCTTAGGTTTAGTTAGGTTTAGGGTTGTAATTATTGTATGTTTAGTTTGTTAAATTAAATGAATAATCAACCAAATCATTATCAATCTACCCTGTAGTTTGTCTAGTTGCATAGTGTTCATGATCCTTCTCTTTTCTTATTGCTTTCCATGGGTCTTCATAGGGTAGATACAGTTAAATACTCCCCATGGATCGTAATAAATGGCGACCGTGACAGGACCTATTTCAGCTAGACAGACATTTACAGTAATGGTGTTTTGAGGGGTTGCTGTTGCTTGTTCCCATAGATTTTAAATTTTCCTTGATGTATTTAGCATTTTGGTATTAGTGTGAAACTTGTTTCCATTCGATTTAAAATCCTTGATGCAATAAACATTTTGGTATTTGTGTGAACTTGTCAGCACATAGGTTTATAGGTTCAGGAGTCTTCATAGAACTTATCTTTCATTTTTAACGAAATACAGGGTCGTTATAAGTTCTATCAAATGTGGGGAATATATCCGGATCGTTTATAATGCCGTATCCCACGCTCCAGTGAGGTCTACATCTGCTAGTTGCGATAGGGCAAGTGGCTAGTTTGATACACTCACTCTTCCAAGTCCCAGATTATTCAAGAATCAAAGTTGTTTTGTCTTATCCTATAATCAGGGGTAATCCGGATCATGCTAAAAGCCGTCATCCTCTGCTCTTAATCATAGACAACGACTTTCGTAAGTTAATATTTTGGTCAAGGCTCTGGAAGTTTCCAGGACTTCAAAAGAGTTTTCTTCCTGTAATCTGTGTCTAAATATAACTTACCATAATTTTCTCATACATTTTAATCATGTTTGACCTTCAAAAATTTGTTGAAAATCCTAGCCATGAGCAATTAAAAGACTTAAAGAAAGATGAGTGGAAAAGCATTGCTACCTACTTCCAAATAGAAATTGAATCTCGTATGACAAAAGAGGTCTTAAAAAACACAATTATAGAGTCTTTAGTTCAAGGGAAGTCCTGGGGACAGAGGCTATTGATGTTTTGACTCCTATGAGTTATTCCTTTCCTACTAGGGTTGATAATCCTTATTCAACTCATACTAAACAAGGACACAGTGACCCAGTGGAGATGGAAAGATTAAGATTAGAATATCAGCTTAAGATAGAACAATTAGCTCAAGAAGAGAGAATGAAAACAGAACAATTAGCTCAAGAAAGATAATGAGAACAGAACAATTAGCTCAAGAAGAAAGAATGAGAACAGAACAATTAGCTCAAGAAGAGAGAGTAAAAATGAAAGAATTACAAATAAGAGAGCTTGAAGCAAATGCAAATTCAAACCTTAGGGAAAGGAAATTGAATTGAGAGAGAAATTAACTGCGTTTAAACCACACAAGGAAGCTGCTTTATTGCCTCAGTTTGATGAGAATGATGTGGATGGATTTTTAAACACATTTGAGCACATTGCCAAGAAAAATGAGTGGCCTGAACAACACTGGATATCAGTCTTGGTCCCAAAGCTGATCGGAAAAGCTCAGAGAGTTTATAATAGTTTTGATGATAAAAATGATTATAATGGTTTAAAGACTAGTATTCTTCGTGCATATTCAATTTCTCCTGATGGATATCGACAGAAGTTCAGAAAACATGTAAAATCAATTTCTCATACTTATGTAAGAGTTTGCAAATGATAAATTAAGACAGTTTAAGAAAAGGCTTGAAACAAATAACACCACAACATTTTCTGACAGTGTTAATCTCATGTGTTTGGAAGAGTGGAAGAGTAAGTTGCCATTCACCATCCTGAAGCATGTGGAGGAGCAAGGACAGAGGGATCTCATGAAAGCAGCGGAGTTGGCTGACGCCTATGATTTATTGATGGGATCTCTAAATAACAGGAGTGGTTCCATCTCAGGTGTTAAGTACTCCTCTGGTGTAAGCTCCGGTATGGTGGGTGGTAAGCAGAGCTCTTCACACTTGATGCCTTGGACTCAAAATATCTCCAATATATCCTGTAGTTATTGCAAAAAGCCAGGTCATTCTATCCAGTCCTGCAAACACCCTAATTGTAAAACTTCAAAAAACATGTTTAACCCCAAAGAAAAATCTCCTCATGAAATTGAAAAGCCAGTAGTGACTTATGATTCAAATAAGCCTCATCAGAATTCCTTCCTTCCTTTTATGTTTCAGGGTACAGTCTCACTGAATAAAGATGATGAGTCATATCCCATTACTATCTTGAGAGATACTGGAGCATCTCAATCAATTTTGGTCAGAAATGCTATTCCTTGTGTATCTAGTGCCTTCACTGGGGAGAAGGTGATTTTGTCTGACCTTTCATCTAATCCCTCCTATCCCTTAGCTGAAGTTTATCTCCAGTGTGACCTTTTATCTGGAAATGTTAAAGTAGCTGTCAGAGAAGACCCTTTGCCAGTCAAGGGATCTCATCTGCTATTGGGAAATGATTTGGCAGGAGAACTCATTGTGCCTATGGTTTCAGTGGTTGAAAACCCTTTAACTGAGAGCCCAACTGAGATTCTAGATACTGTTGCTCCCCACTTATTTCCCTCCTGTGTTGTAACTAGGTCACAGAAGGCTAAAAAGAACAAAATCAATCCATTACCACCACCTGCTCCCAAGGAATATCTGCTGGATCAGACTATCTCAAAAGAAAACCTAATTAAAGCTCAGAAGGCTGATCCATCACTTGCTACCCTGAGACATGCTGCAGTCGAAGGTAAAGACCTAAATACATTGCCTTGTTTTTACTTCCATGATGGCGTTTTGATGAGAGCTTATAGACCACCAGAACTAAAACATCTTGATACCTGGTCAGAAATCCACCAAGTTGTGATTCCCAAATCTGTCAGACAATCCATCCTTAAACTGGCTCATGACGGGATAGCTGGTCACCTAGGGGTCTTAAAAACTTACAAAAAATCCTACAACATTACTATTGGTCAGGTCTTAGAAAGGATGTTTCTACTTTTATAAAAACTTGTCATGTTTGTCAAGTGGCTGGTAAACCTAAAGAACAGCTTAAGTCTGCTCCACTCCATGCAATTCCTGTAGTGACAGCACCTTTTGAAAAGGTAGTTATTGATTGTGTGGGACCTCTACCTAGGACAAAGAAAGGTAACCAGTACTTATTTACTATCATGGATACTGCAACAAGATACCCTGAAGTCTATCCCCTCAGAAATATCACCTCTAAAACTATAATGAAATCCCTGCTTCATTTGTTCACTGCATTTGGCATCCCTAAAGAAATCCAATCGGATCAAGGGACGAATTTTACCAGTAGGCTTTTCAAAAAAGTTATGGAGGAACTAGAGGTTAAACATGTCACTTCCTCGGCTTATCACCCACAATCCCAGGGCTGTTTAGAAAGGTTCCACCAGACCTTTAAATCAATGTTGAAAAAGTATTGCTTGGAAAACCACAAGGAATGGGATGAAGGCATAGACTTTCTTCTTTTTGCTATAAGGAGTGTCCTCAGGAGTCTTTAGGATATTCTCCATTTGAGGTATTATATGGACGACAAATAAGGGGTCCCTTGAAGCTTCTGAAAGATCAGTGGTTTAACAGCACTACTCAAGAAAGTCCATCTGTATCTCACTATATTGATAATTTAAGATCTAGATTATCAGAAGTCAGAACGATTGCTAAAGATACCTTATTAAAGGCTCAGTGTAAAATGGAAAGACTTCAACATCCATCGTCTGTTGCACACAGTTACTCCCCAGGAGACAAGGTCTTGCTCTTTCTTCCCATTCCAGGTAGTCCCCTCAGGAGTAAATTCACTGGCCCATATGTAGTTGCCAAAAAACTATCAAAGTTGAATTATGTAGTACACACCCCAGATAGACGTAAAGACTCTCAACTTGTTCATGTGAATTTAATGAAACCTTATTTTACTAGATGCCCAGAGGAGCACTATGCAGAGAGAGAAATGAGATGAACCCTGTACTGTTTGTGGGAACGGAGCCAGAGCCAGAGCCAGAGACTTCAGACTTGACAAACCCAGAATTGGACCTACCCCAACCGTCCGGTAACCTACCTAACAGCATGATCATGGAATCTCTATGTGATTACCTATCAAGTTTGACCAACATACAAAAGGATGACCTAGAATTGTTATTGAAGTCTTATCCTGAAGTTACTGCTGATTTACCAGGGTTTTGTGGTCTCTTAAAACATGACATACGGTTGGTTAGCGATGCTACTAGTCCAATTAAACAGCCAGCATATCGTCTTAATCCTTTAAAAATGAAAGTAATGAAAAAGGAAGTTGAATTCTTAACTGCTAATCACCTTGCAGAACCAAGTTTTTCTCCTTGGGCTTCCCCATGCCTTTTAGTTCCAAAACCCGATGGAAGCCACAGGTTCTGTACAGACTATCGTAAAGTCAATAAGGTCACTGTCTCTCTTATCCCCTACCACTCATAGAGGACTTAATAGATTGCATAGGAAACTCCGAATTTATTAGCACAATAGATCTCCAGATAGGTATGACAGACAGAGCTAAACTAATATCTGCTTTCATAACCCCATTTGGGTTATATCAGTACACTGTAATGCCAAATGGGGTTATCTAATGCTCCGGCCACATTCCAGAGGATCATCAACTTCATCACACAGGATTTGGTTGGGACTTCAGCTTATCTGGATGACCTTGTGGTGATGGCTGACCAGTGGGACGAACACCTGACACGTCTCCATGCCCTCTTCAACAAACTAAAAGAAGTAGGATTTACCATCAACTTAGCTAAATCTACTTTTGGAGACTCTACAGTAACATATCTTGGACATGTTGTGGGACAGGGGCAAGTTCTACCGAAGGAGGCCAATGTGGAAGCAGTTCTAGCGTTCCCAACTCCAACCACCAGAAAGGAAGTCATGAGGTTTTTGGGGATGGCCGGTTTCTATCGTCGTTTTTGTAAGAACTTCTCCAGTGTTGCAGCTCCACTGACTGATCTCACCGCACTTCGAACCCCCCTTCAAGTGGACCTCTGCCTGCGAGACTGCCTTTCAACGTCTGAAAACTTTTCTTGCCAGCAGACCTGTCCTCAGAACTCCTGACCACTCGCAACCTTTCCATCTTCATATCGATGCTAGTGGAGTTGGGGTTGGTGCTGTTTTGCTGCAAACCAACCCAGTGAGTGGTGTTCTCCATCCTATTGCCTACTATTCGTCGAAGCTGAAAGGACATCAACGGGGCTACTCCACAATTGAGAAAGAGGCTCTAGCTCTCGTGCTAGCAATCAAGAAGTTCGAGTGCTATCTTCGCCACCATCCTCATCCTACTACTGTCTTTACGGACCACAATCCTCTTGTATTTCTCCAGACTATGAAGAATTCCAATCAACGGATTCTACGATGGGCCCTGCTTGTTCAGCCATTTAATCTTCAAGTTCAGCATATAAGGGGTGTTGACAACATTCTCGCGGATACCCTGTCGAGACATCCCATCGAGGCTACAGAGTAATCTACCTCCTTCGTGCTTCCACTGCGTAGGTCTTTGTGGGGGAGGTGTTACGGCTATAATTATTACTCCTCCGCCTCATCCCTCGTGAACTCCCATCTTTTGACTGAAGTCAAGCACTCGTCCACCTCACGCTACCAGCGCTCCATCTGTTGACTGGATTTGATACTACTAGTTTCCCAACATGTCACCTGACTTTCCCTCCCTTTTTCTGTGTGAAGCGAGGTTGCCTGATTATCTGGTTTCCCGCGCAAGTTCAGTTCACACTCATCCTCTGCCCTGGGAATATCTTAGTGAACCACTCCTGACCTTTACCTGGAAGCCTGTGTTATAGGGAACCCATCTTCAACGCCTTCTTTTGCTGTAAACCATGAGTATCAGTTTTCTCCTTGCATTAGTTCATTAATCTTCTGATGGTGAATGGCTTTAGGTATTTATATTGTTTTTTCTTAGGTTTAGTTAGGTTTAGGGTTGTAATTATTGTATGTTTAGTTTGTTAAATTAAATGAATAATCAACCAAATCATTATCAATCTACCCTGTAGTTTGTCTAGTTGCATAGTGTTCATGATCCTTCTCTTTTCTTATTGCTTTCCATGGGTCTTCATAGGGTAGATACAGTTAAATACTCCCCATGGATCGTAATACTATGATCAGCCTTTCGGTGTACAGCACACAAGACCAGCCGAGGCAAAAATGAACACTGGCCACTAAAGTTCACTGTCTTTATTTTCCAAATAATTACACTTAATGCTTTCCAACTTCACAATTCTCACAAGCACTGGAGCTATACAAACCATACTAACTGCAATTACACTTAATGCTTGACAATATTTTTCACAAGTATCGATATACAAACTTCAGTAACACTTCACTGTTTGCCAACAACACTTCAGTTTTCACAAGTACCAGACAAACATCACTGACATTGCACTACAGTCAAACTGAACTGAAAACCGACTGAACTCGCTCTAGTCTCTTCCCCATCCTTATATAAGCTTGCATTGTTCTAGAATCATCTGCATTTTTCCACAGATCTGGTGTATTCCAGAGAGACAGCACGGACGGTTACAACAGTTACCAACTCGGAGACATCCAAAACATGCCAAAGTTTTCTTGCATCACATAACACCGTAAATTATTTGGCATACACACTTAAATTACATAATTTAACGAGCAATCACATAACTGAAACATTGTGGAAAAAGGGCACAAAAATTAATGCACTCACAAACAGCAGGCAAACTGGCAGGTCTGACACCTACTGGAACTACAGTAAACATCGGGAATCAGTGAGAACCTTCTCGACTACCTAACTACCAATCATGCTTCTTAACACTATCTCTTCCCTAGTTCTTTGTCGTCCTCACAAAACTACACAATATATAAAAGCATAATTACCAGCCCTGTCCCGACCGATTTTCCACCACTGACTCCCCCCCCAATCCCGACCAATTTTGGAAAAAAAAATTTTTGGCTCAAACACCCACTTTAGTTGAGAAACATCAAAAATTCGTAGAGAAATCGCTCACCTGAGGTTTAAAATACTCAGTACAGGTAGCAGTACCTCTTACATTACTGAGTTTTCTATCAGGCTGGCTCCTAAGAAAACGAGTTCTATGGGAGGGTAACTATTCCACACCACTCATAAACGGTATCTATTTATTTGTTTGGTACAAATTTATATGTAGTACGAGAGTATATTGGTTTTCATACAGTAATATAGGCAATATAATCATTGTTTCACTCACCAAACACATCAACATACCTGATCTTTTTTGGCGACATTACCTGATCATCATTTCTGACTGTTTCTTCCTCTAATGCTACGTTAACTTTGTCCTCCACATTGCCATCAATTGGGGAATCATTCTGGCCCTGAATTTCGTACCGTAGCACAACATGTCTTTACTAGCCAGGTCCCTGGTAGCAGGTGAATTGCCGTGACAATGGCGTGCAGGGGGGGGAGGTCATGTGGGGTAAGGCATTGTCCCTGCCTGGCATCTTGTAGAGGAAGGTGTCCCGTGTATACGTACCAAAAATCACGCACGAAAATTGAAGATTGTGCAAATTAGGGACCTTGCAATTAATGCGAGTTTATATTCGTCAACAGGACTGACAGTGACAAAACGTGTGGACGTATATATACGTCAAAGGGACGCGGCGGGTTAATCCTAATGAACATCTGACTAGACACAAAATAATCCTTTAACTTATCAGGCCGTCTTCTATGCTGCATCCGACGACGTCCCTGCTCTTCCACACAGTCCACTCCACCTGGAATGTCTTCACCTTTTCCCTCGGAAAACTGTCACCATCCTCTTGCACTTCAGCTCCTTGGTCCTCCTCAACATCCTCGGTTGTGAGAGAGCACGATTCCTTGGAGACATCCCAGCTGTACTGTTGTGGCCCATGGTACTGCCACAGATGGTTCACATGTACCACCTTTGGGCGAGACTTCCTGCCTCCCTGATTTCGATAAGTTACATCTGATAGGTGCTCCAACACAGTGTAAGGCCTGACCCTTGAACTCTGTAGCTTCAGTGACTGTCCCTTCTTTAACTGAGGATTGTATAACCAAACTTGGTCACCATCTTTGAAGCTCACCTCACTTGCCTTGGCATCATACTTACACTTCATCATCTCTCCTGAAAACTTAAGGGCTCCTCACACTTGATGATGCACCTCAGCCAGCCTGTCCTGAAGGTGCTTCGCATAGTCAGGTGGTCTTCCCATTACACGTCAACAGGTAAGCATAACTTGTGGCCCAAAATCACCTTTGCAGGGGTGTAGCCGGTAGACTTATGGAATGTAGACCAATATGCCATCAGCAACGCAGGTAATTTCTGGTCCCATTCTGTTTTTCCGTCTATGCAGTACTTCGCCAGTTCTTGTCCTTGGGTCCAGTTGAATTTCTCCACCATCCCATCTGACTGTGGCCTTAGTGGGCTTGTCCTGGACTTCATGATCCCCAGTAACTTGCACCATTCACGGAACACAGCAGACTCGAAGTTTCTACCCTGGTCTGAATGTAGCTCTTGTGACATCCCAAATGACAGAAAATCTGGTCAACCAACACCTGAGCAACAGTCACAGCCTCTTCATTGGGGATGACATAGGCTTCTGACCACTTTGTGAAATAGTCCAAGGCAACACATATATACCAGTTTCCTCTTTCGATGCGTGGCAGAGGTCCAGCAATGTCCAAGGCGACTCCTTCCAGTGGTGCATCCACTTGGTACAGCTGGAGAGGGACACAACCACATTTCTTGGGTCCCTTCTTGGCACAGCATACATCACAGGCCCAACACCACTCTTCAGCATCCTTGTAGGAGTACACTCTGAGATTCAGTCTTTAGCCGTTAGCATGATCAAAAGGGGGCAAAAACCAAGTCACAGATGATGACCACTGCATGCTGGAATGGTCGGGAACTCAGATTGATGGAGATTCATTCCCACTAGTGGCCTCTTCTGTTGCATTTGTCTCTTTTCGAGTGGTCAAGTCAAGAGTGGTAGCATGCCAAAATGACAGGGATCAGTCTGCAACTTGTCCAATCCAAGCTCAACCTTTGTGATTTCCCAAAATATTCCTGGGTTACACATTTGCCAGCTACTAAGTCAACTCTATACCACCAGTTCTCAAGGGTTATACGAACAATAAGGTTCGAGTGAGAGGAAATGTGTATTAACAAGACCAAAAAAAGATAGAAATCTTCCCATCTACAAGCCTTACAGAATAACCTTGAATCAGTTGACACGTTATTCAAGATACATATCGCCCTCATATCAAATTCCACAAAACTTAGCTCCCTAGTCCCAGGTTCAGTCCAATGTGGCTCTCCATAATCTTCCCTCTGAGCTCATAGTTCACTGGTTTGATCCTCTGATATTCTTGACATTGACTTCCACACTGGGACCTTGACCTTCACACTGGTACCTTGACTTCCACACCTTGACCTTGACCTCAACACTGGGACCCACTAAAAATTAATATGTACAATGAATAACTATTTTCTCTAATGCAAGTAATCCCTTCAGATGATCGAGAAAGTCTCATATTAAAGAAACATGAGTTACAACACTCGACATTATCATTCAGAAACAGAATGACACAAAGCACTACAGATGCATAGGTATGCTCAAAATAATACATATTGTAGGGATAACACAGAAAAAAAGTACTTTAACAAATAAGCATGAATAACCCTACCCTAACTAAAATGCAGTACAGTGCCACGGAGGGCAACCTAACACCCCCAGAAGGAGCCCACTGTGAAGCACCTACAGCGCGCCAGGACTCAGGGCGACAATGACATAAGTCCACCCAGGCTGCGCGCCCCTATGACCCAGAGCTCGCCAGCCGCCACTATAGCAGGAATACAAGACTACCTTCTGGACAAGCCAACCACAACAATTCGCAGGGTGCTGTTACTCCAGCTCCAGTCAGCACCCCTGAGACGGCTGGTAGCTGCTCAACCTTCCTACAGGAGACTGCCTGCAGCCACTCTAGAGGAAAACAGGAGACGGCCTGTAGCCACTCCCGTCTTCATCAGGAGACGGCCTGTAGCCGCTCTGAAGGTGCCCTTGCCAAGACGGCCTGTAGCCAGTTGACCCTCCTACAGGAGATGGCTTGCAGCCGCTCTGGAGGAAAACAGGAGATGGCCTGTAGTTGCTCCTGCCTTCGTCAGGAGATGGCCTGTAGCCGCTATGAAGGTGCCCCTAATGAGATGGCCTGTAGCTGCTCGACCCTCCTACAGGAGACAGCCTGCAGTTGCTCCGGAGGCAAACAGGAGATGGCCTGTAGCTGCTCCAGCCTTCGTCAGGAGGCGGCCTGTAGCCGCTCTGAAGGTGCCCCTCGAGAGACGGCCTGTAGCCGCTCTGAAGGTGCCCCTCGAGAGACGGCCTGTAGCCGCTCTGAAGGTGCCCCTCGAGAGACGGCCTGTAGCCGCTCTGAAGGTGCCCCTCGAGAGACGGCCTGTAGCCGCTCTGAAGGTGCCCCTCGAGAGACGGCCTGTAGCCGCTCAACTCTTCTGCAGGAGATGGCCTGTAGCTGCTCGAGAGGGAATCAGGAGACAGCCTGTAGCCACTCCTGCCTTCATCAGGAGATGGCCTGTAGCTGCTCTGAAGGTGCCTCTGACTCAGCCTGTAACTGCTCCCTCTCCCAGGCCACGGCCAGTAGCCAGGCCTTAGCAACGGCATTTAACCGGGTCCCCAGAAGGCCATGGCCAGTAGCCAGGCCCTATGGCAGGAGATGGCTGGTAGCCGCTCCTCTGTCAGGTGCTGACTCCTGTTCACCAACTTACGACCCAGAGGGAGCCCCCAGTCTGGAGGAGTACTGGAGAGGCCCCTTGACTTCCACTGGGCTCTTCTACCAGCTGCAGGATCCAGAGAGGACTCGCCTGACGGACCCCGATGTATGCTGACACCGCAGCCCACTCCTGACGGCACCTCTGAACACCAGGGACCACAGCCCTTGGGACCTCCAGACCGTCCCCAGGACCCCCAAGTGGGACCCCCCTACACCCAGACACCAGAGATCCTCGTCCTCAGTCACGCGCCTGAGTGAGAAGTTCAGGCAGCTATTCAGCCCCAGCTCTGAGGGCCAGACTCCAAGCCCCGAAAGTGCTGGACCCTTCACCACCACCAGCCCCAATTGAGCGAGGACGCCCCTATGCGTGGTCCCGTGGCCCCTGAACACAGAGGCCCCCGGCGGAACCCAGCCCCGTCAGTAGTGAGGCCGAGTCACCTTCACCGCCCTTGTACCTGACCTCCATGATGCCCAGACCCAAAAAGAGTGACAGTGAAAGCACAGTGTCCGTGACCTAGTGAAGCGAAGGCAGAGCAGTGAATTAACAGTATAAAGGAAGTCCGTGAGAAAAGCATCAGTGACAATATAAAAGAGGATGGAGTGAGTAAAAGTAACAGTGAAACCGTGAACACGACAAGGCAGTGAAATATGGGTCTATTACAGGAATACGCTACCAACTAATAACACAGCATCATACTAAGATCATACACAGACCTCAGTGTTAAAGCAATAATTACCAACAGTGAAATAGTCCCGCCCACTCCACCAATATAAAAAACTTGGACTCCCTGCAGTAATAGTATATAACCCCTCTGCCCTAAGTGCTATTCACCTTACCTGACCTTGACCTGAGTAGTATCCTGCGCGATACTAATAACCCATATCTACGCCTAAGAATTATAATTGTCCAGTATATCTGTATTAGTGACATCTACCCGTTTCACTGTAGAATTTAGTAATACACGTGTAAGGAGTTTTTGTGTTCTGCCTCTCTCTTATTTGTCTAAGCTCCGGTCTAGAAAGAGAACCCAACTACGTACTAGGCGTTAGAGGGACGGGAAGCCGACCCTAAAACACCTAGCTTTACACTGGTGGACAGCAGTGGTTCTTGACCCGGGCATACGAGAGGTAATCAGGAAATACCGGTAAAATGGCAACCAAACCACATGAACGGTATGATGTTCACACATATCTGGCAATTATTAAACCTTTGGGGGGAGGCGGTGGCCGAATCGGTAGAGAGGCGGCCTGTGGTCTTAATGGACCCAGGATGGAATCCCGGGTGGGGCAGGGAACAGTTTAAGGATTTGAATTTCCTAAAAGCAGACTTTCCTGATCTACCAGATGACCCCACCGACATGTCGTAAAAATACCCCTGCTGATACCAATCCTGCATGAGACAGCCCTAGAGTAGTACCACGCTAAACTGGCCGGTCTGGGTGTGGCTCATCATCTTTACACTGTTGTCATACTTCCAACTGACTTCCATACAGCCAAGGCTATTTTTAGATGGCCTTGGTACAGCCCACTATTTACACCCACCACGTGTGTGTGTGTGTGTGTGTGTGTGTGTGTGTGTGTGTGTGTGTCCCTGCTTTCTCTCTCTTTCTCTCTCACTGTGTGTGAGTGTGTGTGTGTTTCCCTACTTTGTCTCTCTCTCACTGTGTGTGTGTGTCCCTGCTTTCTCTCTCATTGTGTGTGTTTGTCCCTGCTTTCTGTGTGTGTGTGTGTGTGTGTGTGTGTGTGTGTGTTTCCCTGCTTTCTCTCTCTTTCTCACTGTATGTGTGTGTGTGAGTGTGATTCCCTGCCGTCTCTTTCTTTGTCACTGTATGTGTGTTCTTACCTAATTCTTCTTACCTAATTGTATCTTTACAGGAATGAGTCAAGCTCGTACTGTCCCGTGTCTTAAACCATACTTATCGTACGTATCCTTAAATTTGTGAATTGTTTTGGCACACACTGTTTTATTCGGTAGTGCATTCCATTGATCAATTGCTCTGTTTGGGAAACTGAATTTCCTTACGTCTTTATCACCTCTCTTCTTATGCAGTTTTTTGCAGTGTCCTCTTGCTGATGCTTCTCCATATGTAAAGTAATCATTTATGTCTATTTTCTCCTTTCCTGATATGCACTTGTAAAGCATTATCATGTCACCTCTTTTCCTTCTCTCCTGTACTGTTGGTAGATTCAGTTTACTTAGTCTTTCTTCGTAGCTTAGGTCCCTTAAGCTTGGTATCCATCTTGTAGCGGCCCTTTGAACTTTTTCAATCTTCTCTATATGCTTTTTGAGATGAGGACTCCAGACTACTGATGCATATTCCAGGGTTGGTCTAATGAATGATGTTATTATCCTTCTTAGCATGTCTTCATTTATGGATGTGAATGCTATTCTCATATTTGCAACAAGTGTATACATGTTCCGTACCTTCTCGCTGATGTGGTCAGCCGGAGATAGTCTGTTATTGATAATCACACCTAGGTCTTTCTCTCTTTCTGATGTGTATAGGGTTTTATTTCCTAACTTATAATCCCAATCAGGTCTTTTTCCACTTTTACCAAACTTGATCACATGACACTTGTCCACATTGAATTCCATTTGCCATGTACTACTCCATTCATGAAGTTTATTTAATTCTTCTTGTAGCTGTTTACAAGAGTCTGTGTTAGTAATTCTCCTTTGTATTTTTGCATCATCTGCAAACATATTCAGATAGCTCTCATTTCCAGTGTTACTGTTTATATCATTTATATACACTAAAAACATGATTGGTGCCAGCACTGAACCCTGTGCTACTCCACTAGTCACTTCTTTCCATGATGAGTAGTTTCCTCTTAGTACTGTCCTCATTTCTCTTTTTATGAGAAAGTCTTGCATCCAACAAAACAGTTTGCCTCGAATTCCTCCTTGATGGTACAGTTTCCATAAAAGTCTTTGGTGTGGTACTGTGTCAAAAGCTTTCTTGAAATCTAAATAGATACTGTCCACCCATCCTCCCCTTTCCTGTATTGTGTTTGTTACTCTGTCATAGTAGCTCAACAGATTAGTAACACATGATTTTCCTTTTCTGAAACCAAACTGTCTTTCTGTTATCATACTGTATTCTAGATGATTTACCCAAGCTTTTCATATCAGTTTTTCTAATACCTTGCTTACAACACTGGTCAGTGATACTGGTCGGTAGTTGAGTGGATTTTGTCTATTTCCTTTCTTGAATAAGGGGACAATATTTGCTTTTTTCCAAATATCAGGTAGTTTACCTTGACTCAAGGATTTCTTGAAAATTAAAAATAATGGTTTACTTAACTCCTTTGCACATTCTCGTAATACCCAACATGAAATTTCATCAGGACCACTTGCTTTTCCTCTGTCTAATCTACTTAACTCCTCCTGTATTACTTTTTCTGCCATTTGTATATCTGGTAGTATGTGTGGACATGCGTGTTCCACATAGTCCCTCTCAGAATTTTTTTCTTCCATAAAAACTAATTGGAAATTCTTATTTAGTGCTTCACAAATATCTTTCTCTTGTGTATAAGTGATTCCCTCGTCCGTAATGGATTGTATTATATCTTTTACTTTGGTTTTGCTTCTGATATAGCTGTAAAACAGCTTTGGTTGATCACTACTTTTATTTATTATATCCTCCTCAAACTGTTTTTGGGCTTCCCTCCTTATTCTTGTATAGTCATTTCTTGCCTGTTTGTAATTATTATACGCCCTTTCACTATTGTGTCCAGTATCTATTCCACAACAAATCTCTTCTTTCTTTTGATTTTTTACATTCTGTATTCAACCATTTCTGTATTTTCTTATCTGTTTCTTTGTGCTGTGGGATGTACTTCTGGACTCCTATTTCATAAAATTCACAAAAATTTTTATATACAGCATTTAAATCTTGTCCTCTAAGCTCATTTTCCCAATCAACTTCTAAGAAATACTTCTTTAGGTCTTGATAATTTCCCTTTTTATAGTTTAGGCTATTTTTGTAACTGTCATTGCTGTTTACTATGTCATATGCTATCCTGAAGTTATAATTTAGTACTGCATGATCGCTTTTGCCGAGTGGAGGGTGATATATTAAACTGTCAGTATCATTTTCTTGCCTAGTAAATATTAGATCTAGCACTGAAGGTACATCAAGTCCTCTTTTTCTGGTGGTTTCCCTCACATGTTGCATTAAGAAAAACTCTTCTAGGAGATCCAGGAGCTTTTGCTCCCAACAGCTTTCTTGGCTATTTATATCTAGAGTATTCCAATTTATTTTTGTATTGAAGTCCCCAGTTAGTATAATTCTTTCCGATTTCTCTTCCATTTTTTGTAGTAATGATCTTTAACTCTGAATTGTACTCTCTGCCAGGTCCTCATATTCGTCTCTTTCCCATGTGTTTGATCTGGGTGGCATGTACAAATTGGCTACAATTACTTTAACTTCAGATGTGTCGATCTCTACTGCAATCAGTTCTACTTGTGATGGTATATCTAGTTTTATTTCCTTGACTTTTAGATTTTTCTTAGTTAATATTATAATTCCTCCTCCTTTTTTTAAATTTCTGTCTCTTCTCCATATATTGTATTCCTCTAAGTTTAGTATGTCATTGGATATCCTTGGTGTTAATTTTGTTTCAGTTAGGCATATTATTTGTGGTTCATTTTCTCTGACATAATCATTCATCTCTAGTAATTTAGATACCATTCCATCCACATTTGAGTACATCAACTTTATCATCTTGTTTATATATTTGTCATGACATGGTTCTTCCATCCTGTTTGTGTACCACTTTCGTACCTGCAATCCTATTACTTTGTAAAAAAAATTCTTCTTCTCCTCTTCTGATCTTCCCTCATTTTTTGTTTTTGCTTCCTCCCTTTTCTCTTTCAGTAATTCCAGTTCCTCTTGTGTTAGGCATCTTTTAATCCATATATTTTTGAACTCCTCTTTTTCCATAAGATTCTTTGCATTTTTTAGTATCTCTTCCACAGTGTTTACACTCTGGAAAGTCACCTTTAGAGGTCTTGTCTTGCTTTTCTCGTATTTCCCTAACCTTTTGTGTTCCCCTATGTCTTTACTACAGATTTCCTCTGATACTTCTTTCAGTAAGCTCATTACATTTGCCATCTCCTTTTTGTCTCTTGTGATCTTGTTTTCTCCTTCTTCCTCATCTATACCAGTGATTACTATAGATTTGTTTATATCTACTGAATCTCTGACTAACTTTGGATTGTTTTGGATTATTCTTTTCACTTCCTTTTTAATGCTTTTTTCCTCCACCCTTGTTTCTAAGTCTTTCTTTACTTTCACCATTTCAGCATACGTGGTTTCTAGATCATTTTTGTAGCTTTGCACAGCTTCATTCACCTGTATTATCTTCTCCTCAATATCACTGCTCAGGCCCATAAGACTGCTTGCTTGCCTAATTGTCTCTGTGTCATTTTTGAACTCTTCCATAACACTCTCGTGATTGACTACTGTACTTGCCATTTCTCTCACTTTCTTCCTAAGCGTACTCAATTCCACTGTTAGTTCACTGATGGTTGTGTCTTTCTTATTGGCCTCCCTTCCCAGTTTTTCTATCTCTTCCTTTTGCAAGTGCATTTGCTTCTTTATTTCATCAATTTCATTTTTGAAAGCCATTTCTAGTTTGTGTACACGTTCAACCAGTCTATTGTGAGTCTCCACTTCAACCAGTTCTTGGTAGAAATCATCATTTTGCTTTTTACTTTTATCCCTTTTCTTTTCCAAATTCGCTTTACTGAAGTATGTATCCATTTTGCAATACTAAAAGAACAGAGTATGTACTTACAGAGTATGTACACTTTCCCTGTGTTGCTGTAGTCTAAACAAACCCAGCTGACTCAGCGTATTTTTTTTTCCCTCGTGGTTCTGTTTTTTTTCTGTTTGAACAAGTCTTGTTTAAACTTGTTTTTTTTTTTTCCTTTTAATAATGAAAAATCATTTAGTCTAACCTGGTACAGCGCTTGACTCATTCAAAGATACTAATTTAGGTAATGCCACTGGCCGTGTTAGTCCGGTACGGAGCCATGATGTCGCACGTTTGCCTCCTTTGACTGCCTCTGTGTGTGTGTGTGTGTGTGTGTGTGTGAGGGGGGTGCACTCTCATTAAGGTGGTATGGTGTAGGGCAATGCATGGATTATTATAATTATTACTATTATTATTAATCCACACCACCCGGGAGGTAAAAGTCTTGGCGCGTTTTTGTTGCTTCAGCTGTCCGGCAAGTAGCCTTGGATATGTTGATAATAACACCCACCATCTCCTTCTCTTTCTGAAAATACTGGTTTACGTTATATACAATTTCTTTGGCCTGACTATGCAGGTGATTGGATTGAATACGTAGGTGATTTGGAGAGGCATCCTTTGTTCCGACTGTGGGAGAATGAATGAAGTGCGCAGCAAATCAGGTGGTGTGTGCGTGTACGTGCATGAATGTGTGTTCTTACCTTACCTAATTGTATCTTTACAGGAATGAGTCAAGCTCGTACCGTCCCATGTCTTAAAACCATATTTATCGTACATATCCTTAAATTTGTGAATTGTTTTGGCACACACTATTTCATTCGGTAGTGCATTCCATTGATCAATTGCTCTGTTTGGGAAACTGAATTTCCTTACGTCTTTATCACCTCTCTTCTTATGCAGTTTTTTGCAGCGTCCTCTTGCTGATGCTTCTCCATATGTTAAGTAATCATTTATGTCTATTTTCTCCTTCCCTGATATTCACTTATATAGCATTATCATGTCACCTCTTTTCCTTCTCTCCTGTAGTGTTGGTAGATTCAGTTTATTTAGTCTTTCTTCGTAGCTTAGGTCCCTTAAGCTTGGTATTCATCTTGTAGCGGCCCTTTGAACTTTTTCAATCTTGTCTATGTGCTTTTTGAGATGAGGACTCCAGACTACTGATGCATATTCCAGGGTTGGTCTAATGAATGATGTTATTATCCTTCTTAGCTTTCTTTGAAAGCAGTGATAATAAACAGGGAAGTGAGCATGGAAGTGAAAAAGTTACTACATGACAGTATTGTGATACCAACTCTAACGTACGGAAGTGAAGCTTGGACTTTGTTGGAAGGACACAAGTCAAGAGTGAGAGCAGTGGAAATGAGTTATTTAAGAGGAGCCAGTGGAGTAACGTGGAGAGACAGGCTGACGAATGAGGATATAAAGGAGCGTTGTGGTGTGGATGTGGATGTGATAGGAAGCGTTATGAGGAACACACTGAGGTGGTTTGGCCATGTGGAGAGGATGGAGGGTGAAAGACTGACGAAGAGAGTGTATGTGAGTGAGGTGGGGGGGAGAAGAGGGAGGGGGAGGCCGAGAATGAGATGGAGGGATGGGGTGGAGAGGTATATGAGAGAGGGGGGTGTGAGTTGGGAGCATGGCAGTGAAATGGTGGGGGACAGGGCGACTTGGAGGCGATTTGTTTGTGGCCACCCCAAACGGGATTGAGGCGTCTGGCAATAGATAGATAGATAGATAGCATGTCTTCATTTATGTACGTGAATGCTATTCTCATATTTGCAAGCAGTGTATACATGTTCCGTACCTTCTCGCTGATGTGGTCAGCCGGAGATAGTCTGTTATTGATAATCACACCTAGGTCTTTCTCTCTTTCTGATGTGTATAGGGTTTTATTTCCTAACTTATAATCCCAATCAGGTCTTTTTCCACGTTTACCAAACTTGATTACATGACACTTGTCCACATTGAATTCCATTTGCCATGCTCTGTTTGGGAAACTGAATTTCCTTACGTCTTTATCACCTCTCTTCTTATGCAGTTTTTTTGCAGCGTCCTCTTGCTGATGCTTCTCCATATGTTAAGTAATCATTTATGTCTATTTTCTCCTTCCCTTTGTATTTTTGCATCATCTGCAAACATATTCAGATAGCTCTCATTTCCAGTGTTACTGTTTATATCATTTATATACACTAAAAACATGATTGCTGCCAGCACTGAACCGTGTGGTACTCCACTAGTCACTTCTTTCCAAGATGAGTAGTTTCCTCTTAGTACTGTCCTCATTTCTCTTTTTATGAGAAAGTCTTGCATCCAACAAAACAGTTTGCCTCGAATTCCTACTTGATGGTACAGTTTCCATAAAAGTCTTTGGTGTGGTACTGTGTCAAAAGCTTTCTTGAAATCTAAATAGATACTGTCCACTCATCTTTCCCTTTCCTATATTGTGTTTGTTACTGTGTCATAGTAGTTCAACAGATTAGTAACACATGATTTTCCTTTTCTGAAACCAAACTGTCTTTCTGTTATCATATTGTGTTCTTCTAGATGATTTACCCCAGCTTTTCTTATAAGCTTCTCTAATACCTTGCTTACAACACTGGTCAGTGATACTGGTCGGTAGTTGAGTGGATTTTATCTATTTCCTTTCTTGAATAAGGGGACAGTATTTGCTTTTTTCCAAATATCACGTAGTTTACTTTGCCTCAAGGATTTCTTGAAAATTAAAAATAATGGTTTACTTAACTCCTTTGCACATTCTCGTTGTATCCAACATGAAATTTCATCAGGACCACTTGCTTTTCCTCTGTCTAATCTATTTAACTCCTCCTGTATTACTTTTTCTGGTATTTGAATATCTGGTAGTACAGTATGTGTGGACATGCATGTTCCACATAGTCCCTCTCAAAATTTTTTTCTTTTGTAAAAACTAATTGGAAATTCTTATTTAGTGCTTCACAAATATCTTTCTTTTGTGTATAAGTGATTCCCTCGTCCGTAATTGATTGTATTATATCTTTTACTTTGGTTTTGCTTCTGATATAGCTGTAAAACAGCTTTGGTAGATCACTACTTTTTTTTATTATATCCTCCTCAAACTGTTTTGGGCTTCCCTCTTTATTCTTGTATAATCGTTTCTTGCCTTGGGGGAAGCAGCCTAGGTATATAGATAGATACGCCCTTTCACTATTGTGTCTTCTGTAACTATTCCACAACAAATCTCTTCTTTCGTTTGATTTTTTACATTCGGTATTGAACCATTTCTGTATTTTCTTATCTGCTTCTTTGTGCTGTGGGATGTACTTCTGGACTCCTATTTCATAAAATTCACAAATTTTTTATATACAGCATTTAAATCTTGTCCTCTAAGCTCATTTTCCCAATCAACTTCTAAGAAATACTTCTTTAGGTCTTGATAATTTCCCTTTTTATAGTGTAGGCTCTTTTTGTAACTGTCATTGCTGTTTACTATGTCATATGCTATCCTGAAGTTATAATTTAGTACTGCATGATCGCTTTTGCCGAGTGGAGGATGATATATTAAACTGTCAATATCATTTTCTTGCCTAGTAAATATTAGATCTAGCACTGAAGGTACATCAAGTCCTCTTTTTCTGGTAGTTTCCCTCACATGTTGCGTTAGGAAGAACTCTTGTACGAGATCCAGGAGCTTTTGGTCGCAACAGCTTTCTTGGCTAATTATATCTAGAGTATTCCAATTTATATTTGTTTTAAAATCCCCAGTTAGTATAATTCTTTTTTATTTCTCTTCCATTTTATGTAGTAAGGATCTTAAACTCTGAATTGTACTCTCTGCCAGGTCCTCATATTCATCTCTTTCCCATGTGTTTGATCTGGGTGGCATGTACAAATTGGCTACAATTACTTTACCTTCAGATGTGTTGATGTCTACTGCAATCAGTTCTACTTGTGATGGTATATCTAGTTTTATTTCATTGACTTTTAGATTTCTCTTAGTTAATATTATAATTCCTCCTCCTTTTTTAAAATTTCTGTCTCTTCTCCATATATTGTATTCCTCTAAGTTTAGTATGTCATTGGATATCCTTGGTGTTAATTTTGTTTCAGTTAGGCATATTATTTGTGGTTCATTTTCTCTGATATAATCATTCATCTCTAGTAATTTAGATACCATTCCATCCACATTTGAGTACATCAACTATATCATCTTGTGTATATACTTGTCATGACATGGTTCTACTACCTTCCTCCTTTTTATTCCATCCTGTTTGTGTACCACTTTCGTACCTGGAATCCTATTACTTTGTAAAAAAAATTCTTCTTCTCCTCTTCTGATCCTCCCTCATTTTTTGTTTTTGCTTCCTCCCTTTTCTCTTTCAGTAATTCCAGTTCCTCTTGTGTTAGGCATCTTTTTATCCATACATTTTTGAACTCCTCTTTTTCCATAAGATTCTTTGCATTTTTTAGTATCTCTTTCACAGTGTTTACACTCTGGAAAGTCACCTTTAGAGGTCTTGTCTTGCTTTTCTCATATTTCTCTAACCTTTTGTGTTCCTCTATGTCTTTACTACAGATTTCCTCTGATACTTTTTTCAGTAAGCTCATTACATTTACCATCTCCTTTTTGTCTCTTGTGATCTTGTTTTTTACTTCTTCCTCTTCTATACCAGTGATTACTATAGATCTGTTTATATCTACTGAATCTCTGACTAACTTTGGATTGTTTTGGATTATTCTTTTCACCTCCTTTTTAATGCGTTTTTCCTCCACCCTTGTTTCTAAGCCTTTCTTTACTTTCACCATTTCAGCATACATGGTTTCCACATCATTTTTGTAGCTTTGCACAGCTTCATTCACCTGTGTTATCTTCTCCTCAATATCACTGCTCTGGTCTATAAGACTACTTACTTGCCTAATTGTCTCTGTGTCATTTTTGAACTCTTCCATAACACTCTCGTGATTGACTACTGTACTTGCCATTTCACTCATTTTCTTCCTAAGTGTACTCAGTTCCACTGTTAGTTCACTGATGGTTGTGTCTTTCTTATTGGCCTCCCTTCCTAGTTTTTCTATTTCTTCCTTTTGCAAGTGCATCTGCTTCTTTATTTCATCAATTTCATTTTTGAAAGCCATTTCTAGTTTGTTTACACTTTCAACCAGTCTATTGTGAGTCTCCACTTCAACCAGTTCTTGGTAGAAATCATCATTTTCCTTTTTACCTTTATCCCTTTTCTTTTCCAAATTTGCTTTACTAAAGTATGTATCCATTTTGCAATACTAAAAGTGCAGAGCATGTACTTACAATCCCTGTGTTGTTGTAGTCTAAACAAACCTCAGATGACTCAGCGTATTCTTTCGTCTTGGTTATCTTTCCTCTTTGAACAAGTGTGTGTGTGTGTGTGTGTGTGTATAACCCTAACCTATTCCGGCAACACCGCACAAGCAACTCTGCCAAGTTTTATACAAAGTTCTGTGTAATTACTAACAAAAAGCGAATCTTTCATAAAAACCTTATAGTTTTTTTGTACATGTAAAACTAAACTGGGCTCTACCAGGGCCATCTAAAAATCATTTTAGATGGCCAAGGCTGTATGGGAGGTCAGTTGTACATGTGACAACAATGTAAAGATGACTTGTCACACCCAGACCGGCCAGTTTAACGTGGTACCACTTCAGCATGTATTCAATATGGATGGTGGGTGTTAGCACCGAAGTGGTGACATGTGGAGGTGTAGGAGGACTACTGGGCCTTGGGATAGGTCACTATCCCCGAGAGGCCCTGGAGCCTTTGCCCAGAGCCGGACACGTAAAAAATATATATATATATCAGGTTCGGGGATGACAAGCAGAAAATTGTAGTCACACTCCCACTACTGGGCAAAGCGGCAGCTAATATAGCACCCAAGATCGTTCCAGGGCTCACCTGGCAGAATTTCATGAAACTCGTGATTCAAGCCATCACCCCAATACTTGGTAAAGTGTTGGCGTTATCCCAATTGGATAGCCTAACCTTTGATGTAAATTTGGATGATACTCTAATCCAGGCTAAACGCTTGGTCACTGCTGCCTACTCGGGGGCAGATGATGAAACCCGGGAGCAACACACCTTTAATACTCTTCTGAGAGTGCTCCCCAGCATGGTCAAGGAGCACTTCACAATCCATGACCCTACAGGAGACATGAATAAGGATTGTTCAACTGATACGCCACCTCCTGACCTCCCACCCTGCACCCAGCAAATCAACGTGGTAAAAAAGTTTCCCACGAATATTCCGGCTCCCCTGGTCAAGCCATGTCCGCCTATGCTCCGCTCTAGCCCCATCCCAGCACCCAGTCTGCCTAGGGTGCACCCCACTCACCGGTGCCCAAGTCACAGGGAGAACTCCAACCTCATCCTGGTGAATCCCTGGGAGTTCTCTGCTTGCAGCTCCAGGTGCCCACTGCACAATATCAGGGACTAATTGAATGCTGCCAGACGGAAAACCACCACCCCAGGCCAACATAAAGTTTCCTCTCTAGAGAATGAGGACGAACCTGTACCCATGGAAGAGACCGAACCCGGGGAACAGGAGCAGGAGGAAGAAGGAGGCCCCCAACAGTTGGATTTTTAGGACTGCCTCCGCACCTTCCCAAGGTGGCGGGGGCCACTTCCCCCAAATACCACCCCCCAGTTTACCACAATATGAAGCTGAACTGGGTGAAACCAGACTTCTGGTCAATACGGGAGCAGCCAGATCCTCCCTGTATAGCCACTACTTCTCCTGTCACAAATTGACCTTTGGCCCGCTAATCCCAATGGCTATTCACCTTGTGGACACGGGGGATGGCCCCCTGCCAATCCGTGAGGAAACACGGGCCCTACGCGTCGACACCCATCAGCCAGCATCGACCCAGCAAAAGTTCATCGTATTCAACTCTTCCTGCCGCAATTACGATGGATATCTGGGGTTGGACCTGTTGCAGAAGTTAGGAGCCACCATTGACAGACAGCTCCAGTTCCGAAAATCCCCTGATCCCCCCCCTCCCACTCAGGCCGTCTGCACCTGCACGCCACGGCCCCGGCTGGAAGACTCTATGCCCCCCCCTCTACTCCTCCCCTGCCCTCCTTCCCCTCTCCCCCTGCCCCCCCTCTTTTCCTGCCACCAGTTCCCCCCACCACGAAGCCTGGGTGCCCCTCAACCGGCACTCAGGTACCTCCGTCCCGTTCTTCCCACTCCTGCCACCTGGAACCCTCTTTGCCTGCCTTCTGCCCTCAACCTTCCTTCCCCCTCATCACACGGCAGTCTGGATTGCCAACCTTGCCCCCTCACCCCTCACCCTCCCTAAAGGGCTCATAATCGGAGAGATGGAGGAAGCCGAGACCTGCGTCCCCTCCCCCTCCTGCTCCCCTGCCCCTCTGCCCCCCATCCCCGACCATCTCTCCTCTCACCAACACCCTCCACCGCCTCCTCCTGGATTTCCAGGATCTGTTCATGGCGGTACCCGCCGATATTGGACACACCTACCTGGCTCACAAGATTCACACGACGGGCCCACTGATCTGACAGCCAGCCCAGCGGAAGAACCCCAAACAGCGGGAAGAGGAAGACCACCAGGCACAGGAGATGATCAAAATTGGAGTTGTCTCCCCTTCCACCAGCCCCTGGTCCTTCCCCATTGTCCTTGTGAAGAAAAAGGATGGCACGATGCGGTTCTGTGTCGATTACCGCTGGCTTAATGGCATAACCACCAAGGACGCTACTCCACTTCCACACATAGACGACTCCCTGGATTCCCTATTTGGTGCCTCCTGGTTCTCCATCCTTGACCTCCAGTCAGGGTATTGGCAGGTCCCGCTGCGTCCAGAGGACAGAGGCAAAACCGCTTTCTCGACCAGCAATGGAAACCATTATGAATTTAATGTTTTACCCTTCAGCCTCTGTAATGCCCTCGCCTTCTTCTCCAGACTAATGGAATCCGTCCTCAGCAGCCTCACATGGGAGATCTGTCTCACTTATTTGGACAACGTCATAGTTTTCAACCAGACTTGGGCCAACCACCTGCAGCACCTCCGCCGGGTTTTCACCAGGATCCGACAGGCAGCCCTCAAACTCCAGTCCTCCAAGTGTGTCCTGGCTGCCAGAACCGTCTCATTCCTGGGGCACGTCATCTCCCAGGCTGGCATATCTCCCAACCCAGACAAACTCTGCGCCATCGTGGACATACCCCCACCACAAGACGTTCATGGGATTTGAGCCTTCCTCAGCCTGACGTCTTATTACAGCCGTTTTGTGAAGGGGTTCACCCACATTGCCAAGCCACTCCCTGACCTGCCCCGTAAGGGAGAACCGTTCGTCTGGACAGACGAGAGACGAGCCGCCTTCCAACAACTTAAGAATAAGCTTGTTCCCGCCCCCATCGTGGCCTTTCCCGACTATGTCCTCCCATTCCAGCTCTACACAGACATTTCCCTAATTGCAATCAGTGCTGTGCTGGCACAAGTCCAAGAGGGCCACAAGCACATCATCGCCTGTGCCAGCCATACCCTCAATCAGACGGAAAAGATATTAAGAGGTAGTGCCCGGGCATCATCTGAGCACTTGAGCACTTCTGGGCGTACCTATCGGGGACTCAAGTTACTATCATCATTGATCACCAGTCCCTCCAGTGGCTGTGGCAGTCTGACACCCACAATGCCCAGCTCATCCAATGGCACGAAACCCTGGAGGAGTTCAACTATGAAATATCGTACCGCCCCGGCAAACTCCACACCAATGTGGAAGCTCTCTCTCAGCTTTCCATCAACGCCGTCCAGCTGGAACCCAATCTCCTCCAGCGGTGGCATCATAAGGAGTGACCCCACTGGATTCCCCAGCACCTTTTCAAAAAACTGTATCGCCAGGGCGACCAACAGTTTACCCCCTCCGGGCATATCATCCTAGCCCCCGATGCCACCCTTGACACCCTCTGACACCTGCACACTCACAACAGCATTCACCTGGGCATGAAAAAACTCCTGCAGGTCTTTAACCCGCCCCATCCCGACGTTTTTGGAACTTTTTTTTTTTTTGGCTCAAACATCCGCTTTTGGTGAGAAACATCGAAAATTCATAGAGAAATCGCTCACCTGAGGTTTAAAATACCCGATATAGGTACAAGTCCTTCCTTACCTGACTGGGTTTTCTAACAGGCTGGCACCAAAGAAAACGTGTTCTATGGGAAGGTAACTATTTTATCCACTCATAAACAGTATTTATTTACTTGGTATGAATTTATATGTAGTACAAGAGTATATTGGTTTTCAAACAGTAATATAGGCATTATAAGCATTGTTTCACTCACTAACTCATCACCATTCATGACCTTTTTTTTTCCACATTACCTGATCATCATTTCTGACTGTTTCTTCCTCTAATGCTATGTAAACATTGTCCTCCACATTGTCATCGATTGGGGAATCACTCTGGCCCTGAATGTCTTTATTGGCCAGGTCACTGGTAACAGGTGAATTGCCGAGACAATGGCGTGCAGGGGAAGGGAGAGGTTATGCGGTGTAAGGCATTGTTCCTGCTTGGCATCTTGTAGAGGAATAGAGGAAGGTGTCCCGTGTATACATGCCAAAAATCACTCGCGAAATCACTCGCAAAAATTGAAAATTGTGCAAATTAGGGACCTTGCAATGTTGCCGCGTTAATTCACGTTGCCGGGACGGCGCGGGTTAACGACACCTACTGGGCGCCCAATCCCTCCACCCTTGCTAAGGAGATTATCCAATCTTGCTGGGCGTGTGCTCTCAGTAAGGACAGCATCTGTACCGCTGGTCCATCAGGTTGTATTACTGCCCACAAACCTTGGCAGTTATCGGTGACTGACACAGTTGGACCCTTACCCCTAAAATCAGGCTATAGGTACGTGATCACATTCATTGATACATACTCCAAATTCGTCGTAGCCTGCCCAGCGAAATAACACCACACTGTCGCAGTGGCTGACGCCCTGATTAGGCACGTATTCACATACTTCGGTATCCCACAAGCAATCCACTCAGATAATGCACTAGAGTTCACCAGTAAGATCTGGGAGGAGCTGGCCCACATATTTGGCTATAACATTTCACACCCGTCCCCTTACTGGCCCCAAGGAAATGCCATATGCGAGTGAAGCCATTGTATGCTGATGAATCAATTCCGCACCCGGATAGAAGCCACCAAAGACGATAACTGGCCGGCCCATGTAAAAATCGTGCAATGGGGCGTCAACTCCTGCCCCCGAGAGGACGGAATTTCACCGTACAAACAAGCGTTTGGAGAAACACCCCTCCTCCTGCCCCTTCGGCAGCATTTGCAACCCCCCACTTCTACCCCCACATTGGACCCATTACACCATCTCAAACGTTGGCTAACTCACCTCCAAAACAACCTGGACCTCCGCCCCGACACCGCCTCCAACCCTTACAAGCAGGGCGACACTGTTATGATAGCGCAGCTCCCCACCCCCAACAAGCTCACATCACGCTTCACGGGGCCCCACACCATCATCCGCGTCCCTGACCCCTATCAGATGATAGTCGAATACCACGGCACTTCCCACACTCTCAGAAACCGTCATGTACGCCCCTTTCACACTTCTGCCTCCCCTGCCCCGGCCCCATGCCCCGCCCCACCCACTACCCCCGTGCCACTTCCCTCTACCTCCTATGATTTCTACATCTCCCCCTTGTCATCTCTCTCTCTCCCTCCCCCTCCCCCATTGCCTCCACCTCACCTCCCACCACGATGCCTTACACCTCACCTGACAACTCACCAACTCCCCGCTGCTCCCCCACCTCCTCACCACCCACCTCCTCGTTTCCCACACCCACCACCATGTGTCCCACACATGTCCCCGCACCCCCTCAGCCCACCACACCCCCGTCCCAGCCATCACCCACCACCGTCACCAAATCTCCCTGCCCACTGCCCACACACACCACCTCGACCCTGCCTACCCTGTCCCCCACCCCTGACTCCACCTGCACTGCCCACACACCCACTACACCATAACCCACTAAGCCTACACCCCACTCCACGCCCTCGCACGCCCCGTGCCCTCACACACACGCCGACACCGCAAACCCACATCGCCGCCCACACCCACCCTTAAAACAACCATCACATGCTCCGGCCACCTCTCCTGCCCATCCGCCTGTTACACCCACTCTCCCACCTCAACCAGCTCGCCACAAAATCCCACCCCTACCCCTGCCCTAAATCATCTTACACTCATGATACACCAGGCCCAAATCCCAGTCACCTACACTCCTCAGAGATGCCGCACCGCATTACCCCGGCATAAAGCTCCACACTCGCCATCCATCTCCAGCATTCAGCACAGCCCTGCAGAGAAGACAACACCTAGCACCATGAGGATTCGCCAAGCCATATGGGTGCCATCCTTCAGACCAAAACAACGAGTCCAGGGACCTCACCACCTCCTACGACTCCTCCACTCTTCCACCGACCCATCCACCCTCTTCATCACCTGTGACGAGCAGCTTGATAAAAAAATCTACCACCACAGCCTGGCACGCCCTCCTCCAACACCTACAGCCAGCCTACCACACCTACGACACCAAAGTTTACCACCTCCAGTCTCAGGGACGTGACTTTTTCCCAGTAGATGGTGATAAAATGCATTATAGTGCCACAGAGAGCGACCTAACATCTCCAGAAGGAGCCCACCGAGGAGCACCTACAGCGTGTCGGGACTCAGGGCAACAACAACATAAGTCCACCCGGTGCTCACCTGCCGCCACCATAGCAGGAATACAAGACTACCTTCTGGGCAAGCCGACCACAACCAAACACGGGGTGGAGCTGTTTCTCCAGCTTCAGTCAGCACCCCTGAGACGGCCGGTAGCCGCTCAACCTGCCTACAGGAGATGGCCTGTAGCCGCTCCAGAGGGAATCAGGAGATGGCATGTTGCCACTCCCGCCTTCATCAGGAGACGGCCTGTAGCCGCTCTGAAGGAGCCCCTGGGTCGGCCTGTAGCTGCTCCCTCTCCCAGGCCACGGCCAGTAGCCTGGCCTTAGTGACAGCCTGCAGCTGCGCCCCCAGAAGGCCACAGCCAGTAGCCGGGCCCTACGGCAGGAGACAGCCGGTAGCCGCTCTTCTGTCAGGTGCTGACTCCTGTTCACCAACCTACGACCCAGAGGGAGCCCCCAGCCTGGAGGAGTACTGGAGAGGCCCCGTGACTTCTACCAGGCTCTTCTCCCTGCGGCTGGATCTGAGGACTCGCCTGATGGACCCCGACGTAAGTCAATGCCGCAGCCCCCTCCTGACAGCATCTCCGAACACCGGGGACAGCAGCCCTCGCGACCTCCAGACTGTCCCCAAGACCCCCGGGTGGGACCTCCCTACACCTAGACGCCAGAGATCCTCTTCCTCCGTCAGGCACCTGAGCGAGAAGTTCAGGCAGCTATTCGGCCCGTCCTGTGGGCTGAATTCCCACCCCAAGCCCCGAAAATGTGGGACCCTTCGCCACCAGCAGCCCCAAATGAGAGAGGACGTCCCTACACATGGTCCTGTGGCCCCAGAACACAGAGGCCCCCAGCGGAACCCAGCTCTGTCAGTAGTGAGGCTGAGTCACCTCCACTGCCCTTGTACCTGACTGCCACGACGCCCAGGCGTGAAAAGAGTGACAGTGAAAGCATAGTGTCCGTGACCTAGTGAAGTGAAGGCAGAGCAGTGAATTAACAGTATAAAGGAAGTCCGCGAGAAAAGCATCAGTGACAATATAAATGAGTGGTGGTGCGAGTAAAAGTAACAGTGAAACCGTGAACACGGCAAGGCAGTGAAATAGGGTCTAATACAGGAATATGCTACCAACTAATAACGCCGCATCATACGAAGATCATACACAGACCCCACTGTTAAAACAATAATTGCCAACAGGGAAATAGTCCCGCCCACTCCACCAATATATAAAACTTGGACTCCCTGCAGTAATAGTATATAACCCCTCTGCCCTAAGTGCTATTCACCTTACCTGACCTTGACCCGAGTAGTATCCTGCGCGATACTAATAACCCATATCTACGCCTAAGAATTATAATTGTCCAGTATATCTGTATTCGTGACATCTACCCGTTTCACTGTAGAATTTAGTAATACACGTGTAAGGTTGTTGCCCTGAGGTTTTGTGTTCTGCCTCTCTCTTATTTGTCTAAGCTCCGGTCTAGAAAGAGAACCCAACTACGCACTAGGCGTTAGAGGGACGGGAAGCCGACCCTAAAACACCTAGCATTACACTGGTGGACAGCAGTGGTTCTTGACCCGGGCATACGAGAGAGGTAATCAGGAAATACCGGTAAAATGGCAACCAAACCACATGAACGGTATGATGTTCACACATATCTGGCAATTATTAAACCTTTGGGGGGAGGCGGTGGCCGAATCGGTAGAGAGGCTGCCTGTGGTCTTAATGGACCCAGGATGGAATCCCGGGTGGGGCAGGGAACAGTTTAAGGATTTGAATTTCCTAAAAGCAGACTTTCCTGATCTACCAGATGACCCACCGACATGTAAAAATACCCCTGCTGATACCAATCCTGCATGAGACAGCCCTAGAGTAGTACCACGCTAAACTGGCCGGTCTGGGTGTGGCTCATCATCTTTACACTCTTGTCATACTTCCAACTGACTTCCATACAGCCAAGGCTATTTTTAGATGGCCTTGGTACAGCCCACTATTTACACCCACCACGTGTGTGTGTGTGTGTGTGTGTGTGTGTGTGTGTGTGTGTGTATGTGTGTGTCCCTGCTTCTCTCTCTTTCTCTCTCACTGTGTGTGTGTGTGTATTTACCTATTTGTTTTTACCTATTTGTAGTATACAGGAATTGAGCAATGCTCGTGTTGTCCTGCCTCCATATCCACATTTATCAAGTCTACCTTTACACACATGAATGTTTTTCTCATGCACCACCTCTTTGTCTAAGTCGTTCCAAATATTTAAGAATATACCTAATTGTGATATACACGGAATGTACTATGCTCGTGGGTTTCCGTCGCTGTTTCTCAATAAGTCGAATTTAACTTTAAACTCGTTTAAGTTTTTTGACTGGACGATCTCTTTGTCCAGGCTATTCCATAAGTCTATACTTCTGTAAGGAAAGCTATATTTCTTGATATCCTTCAAGCAGCTTGACTTTTTCAATTTCATTCCATGTCCTCTTGTTCCTCTCTTATCCCATACAAACAGATCTTCTTTGTCAATTTTATCTACTCCCACCATGGTCCTGAACACCGCAATCATGTCTCCCCTTTCCTCTTTCTCCTTTCCTCTAACGAAGGCAAATCCAGTTTTTCCAGCCTCTCTCTGTATGACAGGTCTGTCAGACTGGGGACCATCTTGGTTGCTGTTCTTTGTATTCTCTCAATCTTGTTTATATCTTTCTTTTTGTGTGGGCACCACACTACCGCTGCATATTCTAACCTGGGGCGGATCATGGCCACTATCAATTTTTTCATCATTTCATCATCCATATAATGAAATGCTACTCTTATGTTAGTCAAGAGCTTGTAAGTCTCTCCAACTATCTTGTTAATGTGCTTTTCTGGTGACAAACTATCTTGGACCAGCACTCCCAAATCTTTCTCTTCTCTCCTTTTTGTGATTAATTCATTACCCAAAAAATAATTCAGTGATGGTCTCCTGGTACTTTTACCCATTTCCAATATTTTACATATTTTTACATTAAATTTCATTTCCCACGTCCGGCTCCAATTGTGTATCCTATCCAAATCCTCCTGCAGTATTTTACAATCCTCCTCAACCTCTATCTTCCTCAAGATCTTTACATCATCAGCAAACAGACTCGCATAACTGTTCACTCCATCTACAATATCATTTACGTAAATCAGGAACATTACTGGCACCAACACTGAGCCTTGAGGGACTCCACTTGTTACTTCCCTCCATCCAGACATCTTTTCCTTTATTACTGTCCTCATTTGTCTGTCTCTCAAAAAGTCTCTCATCCATTCCAGAAGTTTCCCCTTTAGTCCTCCTATATATTCTAGTTTCCACATTAGTCTCTTATGAGGTACCTTGTCAAAGGCCTTCTCTAAGTCTAAGTACACACAATCCACCCAACCATCTCTCTCCTGTACCACATCAATCGCTCTTGAGTAAAAGCTCAACAAGTTGGAAACACATGACCTTCCACTTCTGAATCCAAACTGACATTCAGCCAAAATATTCATCTCTTCCAGATATTTTATCCATCTGTCTTTCAGGATTCTCTCACACAATTTTGCGACCATGCTGGTTAGAGACACTGGTCTATAATTCAGGGGTTCTTCCCTGTTTCCTCCCTTGTAAATTGGTACCACATTTACCCTCTTCCATTCTTTTGGCACTTTCCCCTCTTCCAGTGAGCATACAATTAAGCTGTGAATTTTATCCGCCAGTTGTTCTCTGCATTCCTTCAGTACCCAATTAGAAATTCCATCAGGTCCTGGGGCTTTCCTTACATCATGAGTTTCCAGTAATTTATACACTTCCTGCACCTCCACTTTTATATCTTTCATCACCGGAACATTTCTAATCACTCCCTCCCCTTCCACAAGCTCCTTTTCTTTAGTGAAAACTGACTGGAAACGTTTGTTCATTATTTCTGCTTGCATTGCCGCATCCTTAAAGACCTCTCCATCTACTTTCAGCTTGGTGATTCCTTCCTTTTGTTTCAGTTTGCCATTAACAAATCTATAAAACAGTTTGGGTTCATCCTTGCATTTGTCAATTATACCTTTTTCAAAATTCCTTTCTTCTTCCCTACGTATTCTTGTGTATTCGTTTCTTGTTCTTTTATAGTCTTCCTTTGTTCTGTCGTTACCTCTCTTTCTCCAATTGTTCCACGCCTTATCTCTCTCTTTTTTTGCTATCATACACCTATTAAACCACTCCTTTTTCCTGTTTTCTTTCCCTCTTACTCTTGGTACAAATTTTTCCACTCCCAAATTATAGAGGTCTAGAAAGATATCCCACTTCCTCTGTATCTCTCTTGTTTCTCTGAATTTTCTCCAATCCGCATTTTCAAAAAAGTTTCTCAATCCTGTAAAATTTGCTTTGCCAAAGTTGTATCTTCCCTGTCTATGAAGCTCGTCTCTTGGCTCGACGTTTCCTATTAACATCTGGAACTCAATGACCACGTGATCACTTTTTCCCAAAGGACAGAGATATTCCAATGATTCTATTACATCGGGTTCCTTGGTGAACAGTAAATCTAACCTTGCTGGTGTGTCCTCACCTCGAAACCGTGTCTCTTCTTTGACCCACTGCGTCATCACATTATTCATTATTATATTTAATAACATAGTGCCCCACGAATCCTCGCCGCCTCCCGAGTACCATTCCTCCCAGTTCACCTCTTTACAATTAAAGTCACCCACCAAAATTATATTATTGCTTTTCTCAATTATTTTTTGCAAGTAGCTAGCCATATCTGACAACATCTCATGGTATTCGTCATCCTTCCATGCTCTCGTCTTTGGGGGAACATACACTACCGCCATATCTCTCTTAACATTCTCTCCAGTTTCTAATTTCATATATATCACTTCAGCCCTGCCTTCTCCCATTTCCACAGTATCTACATTTATGTTGTTCTTCACTGCTATCATCACTCCTTCCTTTTTTTCTTTTCTGTCTTTTCTCCACAGTTTGTATTTACCATCTCCCAAATGAACATCAATATCTTCTCTTAATTTGGTCTCTACAAAGCACATGACATCAGGTTCATGTTCTCTCAAGAAATCATTAATTTCGATCCTTGTCGATATGAAACCATCAACATTAGTATATATCACCTTCAAATTATTTTTGACATTATTAATACCCTCTTCTCTCCTACTCTCTGTCCGTACCACTTCCTCAACTTCTGATCTTTCACAACCATCCCCCCTAGTTTCCTTCACTTCTATTTCCTTAAATACCATTTCCTTACTTTCATATCCAATACTCTCCAAAAAAAAAAGTATTACGTTCTTCCTCTGTATGTGTGTATGTTTCCCTGCTTTGTCTCTCTCTCACTGAGTGTGTGTGTCCCTGCTTTCTCTCTCATTGTGTGTGTTTGTCCCTGCTTTCTGTGTGTGTGTGTGTGTGTGTGTGTGTGTGTGTGTGTGTGTGTGTGTGTGTGTTTCCCTGCTTTCTCTCTCTTTCTCACTGTATGGGTGTGTGTGTTTCCCTGCCGTCTCTTTCTTTGTCACTGTATGTGTGTTCTTACCTAATTCTTCTTACCTAATTGTATCTTTACAGGAATAAGTCAAGCTCGTACTGTCCCGTGTCTTAAACCATACTTATCGTACATATCCTTTAATTTGTGAATTGTTTTGGCACACACTGTTTCATTCGGTAGAGCATTCCATTGATTAATTGCTCTGTTTGGGAAACTGAATTTCCTTACGTCTTTATCACCTCTCTTCTTATGCAGTTTTTTGCAGTGTCCTCTTGCTGATGCTTCTCCATATGTTAAGTAATCATTTATGTCTATTTTCTCCTTTCCTGACATGCACCTGTATAGCATTATCATGTCACCTCTTTTCCTTCTCCTGTAGTGTTGGTAGATTCAGTTTATTTAGTCTTTCTTCGTAGCTTAGGTCCCTTAAGCTTGGTATCCATCTTGTAGCGGCCCTTTGAACTTTTTCAATCTTCTCTATATGCTTTTTGAGATGAGGACTCCAGACTACTGATGCATATTCCAGGGTTGGTCTAATGAATGATGTTATTATCCTTCTTAGCATGTCTTCATTTATGGATGTGAATGCTATTCTCATATTTGCAACAAGTGTATACATGTTCCGTACCTTCTCGCTGATGTGGTCAGCCGGAGATAGTCTGTTATTGATAATCACACCTAGGTCTTTCTCTTTTTCTGATGTGTATGGGGTTTTATTTCCTAACTCATAATCCCAATCAGGTCTTTTTCCACTTTTACCAAACTTGATCACATGACACTTGTCCACATTGAATTCCATTTGCCATGTACTACTCCATTCATGAAGTTTATTTAATTCTTCTTGTAGCTCTTTACAAGAGTCTGTGTTAGTAATTCTCCTTTGTATTTTTGCATCATCTGCAAACATATTCAGATAGCTCTCATTTCCAGTGTTACTGTTTATATCATTTATATACACTAAAAACATGATTGGTGCCAGCACTGAACCCTGTGCTACTCCACTAGTCACTTCTTTCCATGATGAGTAGTTTCCTCTTAGTACTGTCCTCATTTCTCTTTTTATGAGAAAGTCTTGCATCCAACAAAACAGTTTGCCTCGAATTCCTCCTTGATGGTACAGTTTCCATAAAAGTCTTTGGTGTGGTACTGTGTCAAAAGCTTTCTTGAAATCTAAATAGATACTGTCCACCCATCCTCCCCTTTCCTGTATTGTGTTTGTTACTCTGTCATAGTAGCTCAACAGAGTAGTAACACATGATTTTCCTTTTCTGAAACCAAACTGTCTTTCTGTTATCATACTGTGTTCTAGATGATTTACCCAAGCTTTTCATATCAGTTTTTCTAATACCTTGCTTACAACACTGGTCAGTGATACTGGTCGGTAGTTGAGTGGATTTTGTCTATTTCCTTTCTTGAATAAGGGGACAGTATTTGCTTTTTTCCAAATATCAGGTAGTTTACCTTGACTCAAGGATTTCTTGAAAATTAAAAATAATGGTTTACTTAACTCCTTTGCACATTCTCGTAATACCCAACATGAAATTTCATCAAGACCACTTGCTTTTCCTCTGTCTAATCTACTTAACTCCTCCTGTATTACTTTTTCTGCCATTTGTATATCTGGTAGTATGTGTGGACATGCGTGTTCCACATAGTCCCTCTCAAAATTTTTTTCTTCCGTAAAAACTAATTGGAAATTCTTATTTAGTGCTTCACAAATATCTTTCTCTTGTGTATAAGTGATTCCCTCGTCCGTAATGGATTGTATTATATCTTTTACTTTGGTTTTGCTTCTGATATAGCTGTAAAACAGCTTTGGTTGATCACTACTTTTATTTATTATATCCTCCTCAAACTGTTTTCGGGCTTCCCTCCTTATTCTTGTATAGTCATTTCTTGCCTGTTTGTAATTATTATACGCCCTTTCACTATTGTGTCTTCAGTATCTATTCCACAACAAATCTCTTCTTTCTTTTGATTTTTTACATTCTGTATTCAACCATTTCTGTATTTTCTTATCTGTTTCTCTGTGCTGTGGGATGTACTTCTGGACTCCTATTTCATAAAACTCATAAAAATTTTTATATACAGCATTTAAATCTTGTCCTCTTAGCTCATTTTCCCAATCAACTTCTAAGAAATACTTCTTTAGGTCTTGATAATTTCCCTTTTTATAGTTTAGGCTATTTTTGTAACTGTCATTGCTGTTTACTATGTCATATGCTATCCTGAAGTTATAATTTAGTACTGCATGATCGCTTTTGCCGAGTGGAGGGTGATATATTAAACTGTCAGTATCATTTTCTTGCCTAGTAAATATTAGATCTAGCACTGAAGGTACATCAAGTCCTCTTTTTCTGGTGGTTTCCCTCACATGTTGCATTAAGAAAAACTCTTCTAGGAGATCCAGGAGCTTTTGGTCCCAACAGCTTTCTTGGCTATTTATATCTAGAGTATTCCAATTTATTTTTGTATTGAAGTCCCCAGTTAGTATAATTCTTTCCGATTTCTCTTCCATTTTTTGTAGTAATGATCTTAAACTCTGAATTGTACTCTTTGCCAGGTCCTCATATTCGTCTCTTTCCCATGTGTTTGATCTGGGTGGCATGTACAAATTGGCTACAATTACTTTACCTTCAGATGTGTCGATCTCTACTGCAATCAGTTCTACTTGTGATGGTATATCTAGTTTTTATTTCCTTGACTTTTAGATTTTTCTTAGTTAATATTATAATTCCTTCTCCTTTTTTTAAATTTCTGTCTCTTCTCCATATATTGTATTCCTCTAAGTTTAGTATGTCATTGGATATCCTTGGTGTTAATTTTGTTTCAGTTAGGCATATTATTTGTGGTTCATTTTCTCTGACATAATCATTCATCTCTAGTAATTTAGATACCATTCCATCCACATTTGAGTACATCAACTTTATCATCTTGTTTATATATTTGTCATGACATGGTTCTTCCATCCTGTTTGTGTACCACTTTCGTACCTGCAATCCTATTACTTTGTAAAAAAATTTCTTCTTCTCCTCTTCTGATCTTCCCTCATTTTTTGTTTTTGCTTCCTCCCTTTTCTCTTTCAGTAATTCCAGTTCCTCTTGTGTTAGGCATCTTTTAATCCATACATTTTTGAACTCCTCTTTTTCCATAAGATTTTTTGCATTTTTTAGTATCTCTTCCACAGTGTTTACACTCTGGAAAGTCACCTTTAGAGGTCTTGTCTTGCTTTTCTCGTATTTCCCTAACCTTTTGTGTTCCCCTATGTCTTTACTACAGATTTCCTCTGATACTTCTTTCAGTAAGCTCATTACATTTGCCATCTCCTTTTTGTCTCTTGTGATCTTGTTTTTTACTTCTTCCTCATCTATACCAGTGATTACTATAGACTTGTTTATCTCTACTGTATCTCTGACTAACTTTGGATTGTTTTGGATTATTCTTTTTACTTCCTTTTTAATGCTTTTTTCCTCCATCCTTGTTTCTAAGTTTTTCTTTACTTTCACCATTTCAGCATACATGGTTTCTACATCATTTTTGTAGCTTTGCACAGCTTCATTCACCTGTGTTATCTTCTCCTCAATATCACTGCTCAGGCCCATAAGACTGCTTGCTTGCCTAATTGTCTCTGTGTCATTTTTGAACTCTTCCATAACACTCTCGTGATTGACTACTGTACTTGCCATTTCACTCACTTTCTTCCTAAGCGTACTCAATTCCACTGTTAGTTCACTGATGGTTGTGTCTTTCTTATTGGCCTCCCTTCCTAGTTTTTCTATCTCTTCCTTTTGCAAGTGCATTTGCTTCTTTATTTCATCAATTTCATTTTTGAAAGCCATTTCTAGTTTGTGTACACGTTCAACCAGTCTATTGTGAGTCTCCACTTCAACCAGTTCTTGGTAGAAATCATCATTTTGCTTTTTACTTTTATCCCTTTTCTTTTCCAAATTTGCTTTACTGAAGTATGTATCCATTTTGCAATACTAAAAGAACAGAGTATGTACTTACAGAGTATGTACACTTTCCCTGTGTTGCTGTAGTCTAAACAAACCCAGCTGACTCAGCGTATTTTTTTTTCCTCGTGGTTCTGTTTTTTTTATGTTTCAACAAGTCTTGTTTAAACTTTTTTTTTTTTTTCCTTTTAATAATGAAAAATCATTTAGTCTAACCTGGTACAGCGCTTGACTCATTCAAAGATACTAATTTAGGTAATGCCACTGGCCGTGTTAGTCCGGTACGGAGCCATGATGTCGCACGTCTGCCTCCTTTGACTGCCTCTGTGTGTGTGTGTGTGTGTGTGTGTGTGTGTGTGTGTGTGTGAGGGGGGTGCACTCTCATTAAGGTGGTATGGTGTAGGGCAATGCATGGATTATTATAATTATTACTATTATTATTAATCCACACCACCCGGGAGGTAAAAGTCTTGGCGCGTTTTTGTTGCTTCAGCTGTTCGGCAAGTAGCCTTGGATATGTTGATAATAACACCCACCATCTCCTTCTCTTTCTGAAAATACTGGTTTACGTTATATACAATTTCTTTGGCCTGACTATGCAGGTGATTTGCTTGAATACGTAGGTGATTTGGAGAGGCATCCTTTGTTCTCGACTGTGGGAGAATGAATGAAGTGCGCAGCAAATCAGGTGGTGTGTGCGTGTACGTGCATGAATGTGTGTTCTTACCTTACCTAATTGTATCTTTACAGGAATGAGTCAAGATCGTACCGTCCCATGTCTTAAAACCATATTTATCGTACATATCCTTAAATTTGTGAATTGTTTTGGCACACACTATTTCATTCGGTCGTGCATTCCATTGATCAATTGCTCTGTTTGGGAAACTGAATTTCCTTACGTCTTTATCACCTCTCTTCTTATGCAGTTTTTTGCAGCGTCCTCTTGCTGATTCTTCTCCATATGTTAAGTAATCATTTATGTCTATTTTCTCCTTCCCTGATATTCACTTATATAGCATTATCATGTCACCTCTTTTCCTTCTCTCCTGTAGTGTTGGTAGATTCAGTTTATTTAGTCTTTCTTCGTAGCTTAGGTCCCTTAAGCTTGGTATTCATCTTGTAGCGGCCCTTTGAACTTTTTCAATCTTGTCTATGTGCTTTTTGAGATGAGGACTCCAGACTACTGATGCATATTCCAGGGTTGGTCTAATGAATGATGTTATTATCCTTCTTAGCTTTCTTTGAAAGCAGTGATAATAAACAGGGAAGTCAGCATGGAAGTGAAAAAGTTACTACATGACAGTATTGTGATACCAACTCTAACGTACGGAAGTGAAGCTTGGACTTTGTTGGAAGGACACAAGTCAAGAGTGAGAGCAGTGGAAATGAGTTATTTAAGAGGAGCCTGTGGAGTCACGTGGAGAGACAGGCTGACGAATGAGGATATAAAGGAGCGTTGTGGTGTGGATGTGGATGTGATAGGAAGCGTTATGAGGAACACACTGAGGTGGTTTGGCCATGTGGAGAGGATGGAGGGTGAAAGACTGACGAAGAGAGTGTATGTGAGTGAGGTGGGGGGGAGAAGAGGGAGGGGGAGGCCGAGAATGAGATGGAGGGATGGGGTGGAGAGGTATATGAGAGAGGGGTGTGTGAGTTGGGAGCATGGCAGTGAAATGGTGGGGGACAGGGCGACTTGGAGGCGATTTGTTTGTGGCCACCCGAAACGGGATTGAGGCGTCTGGCAATAGATAGATAGATAGATAGCATGTCTTCATTTATGTACGTGAATGCTATTCTCATATTTGCAAGCAGTGTATACATGTTCCGTACCTTCTCGCTGATGTGGTCAGCCGGAGATAGTCTGTTATTGATAATCACACCTAGGTCTTTCTCTCTTTCTGATGTGTATAGGGTTTTATTTCCTAACTTATAATCCCAATCAGGTCTTTTTCCACTTTTACCAAACTTGATTACATGACACTTGCAAACATTGAATTCCATTTGCCATGTACTACTCCATTCATGAAGTTTATTTAATTCTTCTTGTAGCTCTTTACAAGAGTCTGTGTTAGTAATTCTCCTTTGTATTTTTGCATCATCTGCAAACATATTCAGATAGCTCTCATTTCCAGTGTTACTGTTTATATCATTTATATACACTAAAAACATGATTGCTGCCAGCACTGAACCGTGTGGTACTCCACTAGTCACTTCTTTCCAAGATGAGTAGTTTCCTCTTAGTACTGTCCTCATTTCTCTTTTTATGAGAAAGTCTTGCATCCAACAAAACAGTTTGCCTCGAATTCCTACTTGATGGTACAGTTTCCATAAAAGTCTTTGGTGTGGTACTGTGTCAAAAGCTTTCTTGAAATCTAAATAGATACTGTCCACTCATCTTTCCCTTTCCTATATTGTGTTTGTTACTGTGTCATAGTAGTTCAACAGATTAGTAACACATGATTTTCCTTTTCTGAAACCAAACTGTCTTTCTGTTATCATATTGTATTCTTCTAGATGATTTACCCCAGCTTTTCTTATAAGCTTCTCTAATACCTTGCTTACAACACTGGTCAGTGATACTGGTCGGTAGTTGAGTGGATTTTATCTATTTCCTTTCTTGAATAAGGGGACAGTATTTGCTTTTTTCCAAATATCAGGTAGTTTACCTTGCCTCAAAGATTTCTTGAAAATTAAAAATAATGGTTTACTTAACTCCTTTGCACATTCTCGTTGTATCCAACATGAAATTTCATCAGGACCACTTGCTTTTCCTCTGTCCAATCTACTTAACTCCTCCTGTAATACTTTTTCTGGTATTTGAATATCTGGTAGTAAAATATGTGTGGACATGCATGTTCCACATAGTCCTTCTCAAAATTTTTTTCTTTTGTAAAAACTAATTGGAAATTCTTATTTAGTGCTTCACAAATATCTTTCTTTTGTGTATAAGTGATTCCCTCGTCCGTAATTGATTGTATTATATCTTTTACTTTGGTTTTGCTTCTGATATAGCTGTAAAACAGCTTTGGTAGATCACTACTTTTTTTTTATTATATCCTCCTCAAACTGTTTTTGGGCTTCCCTCTTTATTCTTGTATAATCGTTTCTTGCCTTGGGGGAAGCAGCCTAGGTATATAGATAGATACGCCCTTTCAGTATTGTGTCTTCTGTAACTATTCCACAACAAATCTCTTCTTTCGTTTGATTTTTTACATTCGGTATTGAACCATTTCTGTATTTTCTTATCTGCTTCTTTGTGCTGTGGGATGTACTTCTGGACTCCTATTTCATAAAATTCACAATTTTTTTATATACAGCATTTAAATCTTGTCCTCTAAGCTCATTTTCCCAATCAACTTCTAAGAAATACTTCTTTAGGTCTTGATAATTTCCCTTTTTATAGTGTAGGCTCTTTTTGTAACTGTCATTGCTGTTTACTATGTCATATGCTATCCTGAAGTTATAATTTAGTACTGCATGATCGCTTTTGCCGAGTGGAGGATGATATATTAAACTGTCAATATCATTTTCTTGCCTAGTAAATATTAGATCTAGCACTGAAGGTACATCAAGTCCTCTTTTTCTGGTAGTTTCCCTCACATGTTGCGTTAGGAAGAACTCTTGTACGAGATCCAGGAGCTTTTGGTCGCAACAGCTTTCTTGGCTAATTATATCTAGAGTATTCCAATTTATATTTGTTTTAAAATCCCCAGTTAGTATAATTCTTTTTTATTTCTCTTCCATTTTATGTAGTAAGGATCTTAAACTCTGAATTGTACTCTCTGCCAGGTCCTCATATTCATCTCTTTCCCATGTGTTTGATCTGGGTGGCATGTACAAATTGGCTACAATTACTTTACCTTCAGATGTGTTGATGTCTACTGCAATCAGTTCTACTTGTGATGGTATATCTAGTTTTATTTCATTGACTTTTAGATTTCTCTTAGTTAATATTATAATTCCTCCTCCTTTTTTAAAATTTCTGTCTCTTCTCCATATATTGTATTCCTCTAAGTTTAGTATGTCATTGGATATCCTTGGTGTTAATTTTGTTTCAGTTAGGCATATTATTTGTGGTTCATTTTCTCTGATATAATCATTCATCTCTAGTAATTTAGATACCATTCCATCCACATTTGAGTACATCAACTATATCATCTTGTGTATATACTTGTCATGACATGGTTCTACTACCTTCCTCCTTTTTATTCCATCCTGTTTGTGTACCACTTTCGTACCTGCAATCCTATTACTTTGTAAAAAAAATTCTTCTTCTCCTCTTCTGATCCTCCCTCATTTTTTGTTTTTGCTTCCTCCCTTTTCTCTTTCAGTAATTCCAGTTCCTCTTGTGTTAGGCATCTTTTTATCCATACATTGTTGAACTCCTCTTATTCCATAAGATTCTTTGCATTTTTTAGTATCTCTTTCACAGTGTTTACACTCTGGAAAGTCACCTTTAGAGGTCTTGTCTTGCTTTTCTCATATTTCTCTAACCTTTTGTGTTCCTCTATGTCTTTACTACAGATTTCCTCTGATACTTTTTTCAGTAAGCTCATTACATTTACCATCTCCTTTTTGTCTCTTGTGATCTTGTTTTTTACTTCTTCCTCTTCTATACCAGTGATTACTATAGATCTGTTTATATCTACTGAATCTCTGACTAACTTTGGATTGTTTTGGATTATTCTTTTCACCTCCTTTTTAATGCGTTTTTCCTCCACCCTTGTTTCTAAGTCTTTCTTTACTTTCACCATTTCAGCATACATGGTTTCCACATCATTTTTGTAGCTTTGCACAGCTTCATTCACCTGTGTTATCTTCTCCTCAATATCACTGCTCTGGTCTATAAGACTACTTACTTGCCTAATTGTCTCTGTGTCATTTTTGAACTCTTCCATAACACTCTCGTGATTGACTACTGTACTTGCCATTTCACTCATTTTCTTCCTAAGTGTACTCAGTTCCACTGTTAGTTCACTGATGGTTGTGTCTTTCTTATTGGCCTCCCTTCCTAGTTTTTCTATTTCTTCCTTTTGCAAGTGCATCTGCTTCTTTATTTCATCAATTTCATTTTTGAAAGCCATTTCTAGTTTGTTTACACTTTCAACCAGTCTATTGTGAGTCTCCACTTCAACCAGTTCTTGGTAGAAATCATCATTTTCCTTTTTACCTTTATCCCTTTTCTTTTCCAAATTTGCTTTACTAAAGTATGTACCCATTTTGCAATACTAAAAGTGCAGAGCATGTACTTACAATCCCCGTGTTGTTGTAGTCTAAACAAACCTCAGATGACTCAGCGTATTCTTTCGTCTTGGTTATCTTTCCTCTTTGAACAAGTGTGTGTGTGTGTGTGTGTGTGTGTGTATAACCCTAACCTATTCCGGCAACACCGCACAAGCAACTCTGCCAAGTTTTATACAAAGTTCTGTGTAATTACTAACAAAAAGCGAATCTTTCATAAAAACCTTATAGTTTTTTTGTACATGTAAAACTAAACTGGGCTCTACCAGGGCCATCTAAAAATCATTTTAGATGGCCAAGGCTGTATGGGAGGTCAGTTGTACATGTGACAACAATGTAAAGATGACTTGTCACACCCAGACCGGCCAGTTTAACGTGGTACCACTTCAGCATGTATTCAATATGGATGGTGGGTGTTAGCACCGAAGTGGTGACATGTGGAGGTGTAGGAGGACTACTGGGCCTTGGGATAGGTCACTATCCCCGAGAGGCCCTGGAGCCTTTGCCCAGAGCCGGACACGTAAAAAAAATATATATATCAGGTTCGGGGATGACAAGCAGAAAATTGTAGTCACACTCCCACTACTGGGCAAAGCGGCAGCTAATATAGCACCCAAGATCGTTCCAGGGCTCACCTGGCAGAATTTCATGAAACTCGTGATTCAAGCCATCACCCCATCACTTGGTAAAGTGTTGGCATTATCCCAATTGGATAGCCTAACCTTTGATGTAAATTTGGATGATACTCTAATCCAGGCTAAACGCCTGGTCACTGCTGCCTACTCGGGGGCAGATGATGAAACCCGGGAGCAACACACCTTTAATACTCTTCTGAGAGTGCTCCCCAGCATGGTCAAGGAGCACTTCACAATCCATGACCCTACAGGAGACATGAATAAGGATTGTTCAACTGATACGCCACCTCCTGACCTCCCACCCTGCACCCAGCAAATCAACGTGGTAAAAAAGTTTCCCACGAATATTCCGGCTCCCCTGGTCAAGCCATGTCCGCCTATGCTCCGCTCTAGCCCCATCCCAGCACCCAGTCTGCCTAGGGTGCACCCCACTCACCGGTGCCCAAGTCACAGGGAGAACTCCAACCTCATCCTGGTGAATCCCTGGGAGTTCTCTGCTTGCAGCTCCAGGTGCCCACTGCACAATATCAGGGACTAATTGAATGCTGCCAGACGGAAAACCACCACCCCAGGCCAACATAAAGTTTCCTCTCTAGAGAATGAGGACGAACCTGTACCCATGGAAGAGACCGAACCCGGGGAACAGGAGCAGGAGGAAGAAGGAGGCCCCCAACAGTTGGATTTTTAGGACTGCCTTCGCACCTTCCCAGGGTGGCGAGGGCCACTTCTCCTAAATACCACCCCCCAGTTTACCACAATATGAAGCTGAACTGGGTGAAACCAGACTTCTGGTCAATACGGGAGCAGCCAGATCCTCCCTGTATAGCCACTACTTCTCCTGTCACAAATTGACCTTTGGCCCGCTAATCCCAATGGCTATTCACCTTGTGGACACGGGGGATGGCCCCCTGCCAATCCGTGAGGAAACACGGGCCCTACGCGTCGACACCCATCAGCCAGCATCGACCCAGCAAAAGTTCATCGTATTCAACTCTTCCTGCCGCAATTACGATGGATATCTGGGGTTGGACCTGTTGCAGAAGTTAGGAGCCACCATTGACAGACAGCTCCAGTTCCGAAAATCCCCTGATCCCCCCCCTCCCACTCAGGCCGTCTGCACCTGCACGCCACGGCCCCGGCTGGAAGACTCTATGCCCCCCCTCTCCTCCTCCCCTGCCCTCCTTCCCCTCTCCCCCTGCCCCCCCTCTTTTCCTGCCACCAGTTCCCCCCACCACGAAGCCTGGGTGCCCCTCAACCGGCACTCAGGTACCTCCCTCCCGTTCTTCCCACTCCTACCACCTGGAACCCTCTTTGCCTGCCTTCTGCCCTCAACCTTCCTTCCCCCTCATCACATGGCAGTCTGGATTGCCAACCTTGCCCCCTCACCCCTCACCCTCCCTAAAGGGCTCATAATCGGAGAGATGGAGGAAGCCGAGACCTGCGTCCCCTCCCCCTCCTGCTCCCCTGCCCCTCTGCCCCCCATCCCCGACCATCTCTCCTCTCACCAACACCCTCCACCGCCTCCTCCTGGATTTCCAGGATCTGTTCATGGCGGTACCCGCCGATATTGGACACACCTACCTGGCTCACAAGATTCACACGACGGGCCCACTGATCTGACAGCCAGCCCAGCGGAAGAACCCCAAACAGCGGGAAGAGGAAGACCACCAGGAACAGGAGATGATCAAAATTGGAGTTGTCTCCCCTTCCACCAGCCCCTGGTCCTTCCCCATCGTCCTTGTGAAGAAAAAGGATGGCACGATGCGGTTCTGTGTCGATTACCGCTGGTTTAATGGCATAACCACCAAGGACGCTACTCCACTTCCACACATAGACGACTCCCTGGATTCCCTATTTGGTGCCTCCTGGTTCTCCATCCTTGACCTCCAGTCAGGGTATTGGCAGGTCCCGCTGCGTCCAGAGGACAGAGGCAAAACCGTTTTCTCGACCAGCAATGGAAACCATTATGAATTTAATGTTTTACCCTTCAGCCTCTGTAATGCCCTCGCCTTCTTCTCCAGACCAATGGAATCCGTCCTCAGCAGCCTCACATGGGAGATCTGTCTCACTTATTTGGACAACATCATAGTTTTCAACCAGACTTGGGCCAACCACCTGCAGCACCTCCGCCGGGTTTTCACCAGGATCCGACAGGCAGCCCTCAAACTCCAGTCCTCCAAGTGTGTCCTGGCTGCCAGAACCGTCTCATTCCTGGGGCACGTCATCTCCCAGGCTGGCATATCTCCCAGCCCAGACAAACTCTGCGCCATCGTGGACATACCCCCACCACAAGACGTTCATGGGATTTGAGCCTTCCTCAGCCTGACGTCTTATTACAGCCGTTTTGTGAAGCGGTTCACCCACATTGCCAAGCCACTCCCTGACCTGCCCCGTAAGGGAGAACCGTTCGTCTGGACAGACGAGAGACGAGCCGCCTTCCAACAACTTAAGAATAAGCTTGTTCCCGCCCCCATCGTGGCCTTTCCCGACTATGTCCTCCCATTCCAGCTCTACACAGACATTTCCCTAATTGCAATCAGTGCTGTGCTGGCACAAGTCCAAGAGGGCCGCAAGCACATCATCGCCTGTGCCAGCCATACCCTCAATCAGACGGAAAAGATATTAAGAGGTAGTGCCCGGGCATCATCTGAGCACTTGAGCACTTCTGGACGTACCTATCGGGGACTCAAGTTACTATCATCATTGATCACCAGTCCCTCCAGTGGCTGTGGCAGTCTGACACCCACAATGCCCAGCTCATCTGATGGCACGAAACCCTGGAGGAGTTCAACTATGAAATATCGTACCGCCCCTGCAAACTCCACACCAATGTGGACGCTCTCTCTCAGCTTTCCATCAACGCCGTCCAGCTGGAACCCAATCTCCTCCAGCGGTGGCATCATAAGGAGTGACCCCACTGGATTCCCCAGGACCTTTTCAAAAAACTGTATCGCCAGGGCGACCAACAGTTTACCCCCTCCGGGCATATCATCCTAGCCCCCGATGCCACCCTTGACACCCTCTGACACCTGCACACTCACAACAGCATTCACCTGGGCATGAAAAAACTCCTGCAGGTCTTTAACCCGCCCCATCCCGACGTTTTTGGAACTTTTTTTTTTTTGGCTCAAACATCCGCTTTTGGTGAGAAACATCGAAAATTCATAGAGAAATCGCTCACCTGAGGTTTAAAATACCCGATTTAGGTACAAGTCCTTCCTTACCTGACTGGGTTTTCTAACAGGCTGGCACCAAAGAAAAAGTGTTCTATGGGAAGGTAACTATTTTATCCACTCATAAACAGTATTTATTTACTTGGTATGAATTTATATGTAGTACAAGAGTATATTGGTTTTCAAACAGTAATATAGGCATTATAAGCATTGTTTCACTCACTAACTCATCACCATTCATGACCTTTTTTTTTCCACATTACCTGATCATCATTTCTGACTGTTTCTTCCTCTAATGCTATGTAAACTTTGTCCTCCACATTGTCATCGATTGGGGAATCACTCTGGCCCTGAATGTCTTTATTGGCCAGGTCACTGGTAACAGGTGAATTGCCGAGACAATGGCGTGCAGGGGGGGGAGAGGTTATGCGGTGTAAGGCATTGTTCCTGCTTGGCATCTTGTAGAGGAATAGAGGAAGGTGTCCCGTGTATACATGCCAAAAATCACTCGCGAAATCACTCGCAAAAATTGAAAATTGTGCAAATTAGGGACCTTGCAATGTTGCCGCGTTAATTCACGTTGCCGGGACGGCGCGGGTTAACGACACCTACTGGGCGCCCAATCCCTCCACCCTTGCTAAGGAGATTATCCAATCTTGCTGGGCGTGTGCTCTCAGTAAGGACAGCATCTGTACCGCTGGTCCATCAGGTTGTATTACTACCCACAAACCTTGGCAGTTATCGGTGACCGACACAGTTGGACCCTTACCCCTAAAATCAGGCTATAGGTACGTGATCACATTCATTGATACATACTCCAAATTCGTTGTAGCCTGCCCAGCGAAATAACACCACACTGTCGCAGTGGCTGACGCCCTGATTAGGCACGTATTCCCATACTTCGGTATCCCACAAGCAATCCACTCAGATAATGCACTAGAGTTCACCAGTAAGATCTGGGAGGAGCTGGCCCACATATTTGGCTATAACATTTCACACCCGTCCCCTTACTGGCCCCAAGGAAATGCCATATGCGAGTGAAGCCATTGTATGCTGATGAATCAATTCCGCACCCGGATAGAAGCCACCAAAGACGATAACTGGCCGGCCCATGTAAAAATCGTGCCATGGGGCGTCAACTCCTGCCCCCGAGAGGACGGAATTTCACCGTACAAACAAGCGTTTGGAGAAACACCCCTCCTCCTGCCCCTTCGGCAGCATTTGCAACCCCCCACTTCTACCCCCACATTGGACCCATTACACCATCTCAAACGTTGGCTAACTCACCTCCAAAACAACCTGGACCTCCGCCCCGACACCGCCTCCAACCCTTACAAGCAGGGCGACACTGTTATGATAGCGCAGCTCCCCACCCCCAACAAGCTCACATCACGCTTCACGGGGCCCCACACCATCATCCGCGTCCCTGACCCCTATCAGATGATAGTCGAATACCACGGCACTTCCCACACTCTCAGAAACCGTCATGTACGCCCCTTTCACACTTCTGCCTCCCCTGCCCCGGCCCCATGCCCCGCCCCACCCACTACCCCCGTGCCACTTCCCTCTACCTCCTATGATTTCTACATCTCCCCCTTGTCATCTCTCTCTCTCCCTCCCCCTCCCCCATTGCCTCCACCTCACCTCCCACCACGATGCCTTACACCTCACCTGACAACTCACCAACTCCCCGCTGCTCCCCCACCTCCTCACCACCCACCTCCTCGTTTCCCACACCCACCACCATGTGTCCCACACATGTCCCCGCACCCCCTCAGCCCACCACACCCCCGTCCCAGCCATCACCCACCACCGTCACCAAATCTCCCTGCCCACTGCCCACACACACCACCTCGACCCTGCCTACCCTGTCCCCCACCCCTGACTCCACCTGCACTGCCCACACACCCACTACACCATAACCCACTAAGCCTACACCCCACTCCACGCCCTCGCACGCCCCGTGCCCTCACACACACGCCGACACCGCAAACCCACATCGCCGCCCACACCCACCCTTAAAACAACCATCACATGCTCCGGCCACCTCTCCTGCCCATCCGCCTGTTACACCCACTCTCCCACCTCAACCAGCTCGCCACAAAATCCCACCCCTACCCCTGCCCTAAATCATATTACACTCATGATACACCAGGCCCAAATCCCAGTCACCTACACTCCTCAGAGATGCCGCACCGCATTACCCTGACATAAAGCTCCACACTCGCCATCCATCTCCAGCATTCAGCACAGCCCTGCAGAGAAGACAACACCTAGCACCATGAGGATTCGCCAAGCCATATGGGTGCCATCCTTCGGACCAAAACAACGAGTCCAGGGACCTCACCACCTCCTACGACTCCTCCACTCTTTCACCGACCCATCCACCCTCTTCATCACCTATGACGAGCAGTTTGATAAAAAAATCTACCACCACAGCCTGGCACGCCCTCCTCCAACACCTACAGCCAGCCTACCACACCTACGACACCAAAGTTTACCACCTCCAGTCTCAGGGACGTGACTTTTTCCCAGTAGACGGTGATAAAATGCATTATAGTGCCACAGAGAGCGACCTAACATCTCCAGAAGGAGCCCACCGAGGAGCACCTACAGCGTGCCGGGACTCAGGGCAACAACAACATAAGTCCACCCGGTGCTCACCTGCCGCCACCATAGCAGGAATACAAGACTACCTTCTGGGCAAGCCGACCACAACCAAACACGGGGTGGAGCTGTTTCTCCAGCTTCAGTCAGCACCCCTGAGACGGCCGGTAGCCGCTCAACCTGCCTACAGGAGATGGCCTGTAGCCGCTCCAGAGGGAATCAGGAGATGGCATGTTGCCACTCCCGCCTTCATCAGGAGACGGCCTGTAGCCGCTCTGAAGGAGCCCCTGGGTCGGCCTGTAGCTGCTCCCTCTCCCAGGCCACGGCCAGTAGCCTGGCCTTAGTGACAGCCTGCAGCTGCGCCCCCAGAAGGCCACAGCCAGTAGCCGGGCCCTACGGCAGGAAACAGCTGGTAGCTGCTCTTCTGTCAGGTGCTGACTCCTGTTCACCAACCTACGACCCAGAGGGAGCCCCCAGCCTGGAGGAGTACTGGAGAGGCCCCGTGACTTCTACCAGGCTCTTCTCCCTGCGGCTGGATCTGAGGACTCGCCTGATGGACCCCGACGTAAGTCAATGCCGCAGCCCCCTCCTGACAGCATCTCCGAACACCGGGGACAGCAGCCCTCGCGACCTCCAGACTGTCCCCAAGACCCCCGGGTGGGACCTCCCTACACCTAGACGCCAGAGATCCTCTTCCTCCGTCAGGCACCTGAGCGAGAAGTTCAGGCAGCTATTCGGCCCCAGTCCTGTGGGCTGAATTCCCACCCCAAGCCCCGAAAATGTGGGACCCTTCGCCACCAGCAGCCCCAAACGAGAGAGGACGTCCCTACGCATGGTCCTGTGGCCCCAGAACACAGAGGCCCCCAGCGGAACCCAGCTCTGTCAGTAGTGAGGCTGAGTCACCTCCACTGCCCTTGTACCTGACTGCCACGACGCCCAGGCGTGAAAAGAGTGACAGTGAAAGCATAGTGTCCGTGACCTAGTGAAGTGAAGGCAGAGCAGTGAATTAACAGTATAAAGGAAGTCCGCGAGAAAAGCATCAGTGACAATATAAATGAGTGGTGGTGCGAGTAAAAGTAACAGTGAAACCGTGAACACGGCAAGGCAGTGAAATAGGGTCTAATACAGGAATATGCTACCAACTAATAACGCCACATCATACGAAGATCATACACAGACCCCACTGTTAAAACAATAATTGCCAACAGGGAAATAGTCCCGCCCACTCCACCAATATATAAAACTTGGACTCCCTGCAGTAATAGTATATAACCCCTCTGCCCTAAGTGCTATTCACCTTACCTGACCTTGACCCGAGTAGTATCCTGCGCGATACTAATAACCCATATCTACGCCTAAGAATTATAATTGTCCAGTATATCTGTATTCGTGACATCTACCCGTTTCACTGTAGAATTTAGTAATACACGTGTAAGGTTGTTGCCCTGAGGTTTTGTGTTCTGCCTCTCTCTTATTTGTCTAAGCTCCGGTCTAGAAAGAGAACCCAACTACGCACTAGGCGTTAGAGGGACGGGAAGCCGACCCTAAAACACCTAGCATTACACTGGTGGACAGCAGTGGTTCTTGACCCGGGCATACGAGAGAGGTAATCAGGAAATACCGGTAAAATGGCAACCAAACCACATGAACGGTATGATGTTCACACATATCTGGCAATTATTAAACCTTTGGGGGGAGGCGGTGGCCGAATCGGTAGAGAGGCGGCCTGTGGTCATAATGGACCCAGGATGGAATCCCGGGTGGGGCAGGGAACAGTTTAAGGATTTGAATTTCCTAAAAGCAGACTTTCCTGATCTACCAGATGACCCACCGACATGTAAAAATACCCCTGCTGATACCAATCCTGCATGAGACAGCCCTAGAGTAGTACCACGCTAAACTGGCCGGTCTGGGTGTGGCTCATCATCTTTACACTCTTGTCATACTTCCAACTGACTTCCATACAGCCAAGGCTATTTTTAGATGGCCTTGGTACAGCCCACTATTTACACCCACCACGTGTGTGTGTGTGTGTGTGTGTGTGTGTGTGTGTGTATGTGTGTGTCCCTGCTTCTCTCTCTTTCTCTCTCACTGTGTGTGTGTGTGTATTTACCTATTTGTTTGTACCTATTTGTAGTATACAGGAATTGAGCAATGCTCGTGTTGTCCTGCCTCCATATCCACATTTATCAAGTCTACCTTTACACACATGAATGTTTTTCTCATGCACCACCTCTTTGTCTAAGTCGTTCCAAATATTTAAGAATATACCTAATTGTGATATACACGGAATGTACTATGCTCGTGGGTTTCCGTCGCTGTTTCTCAATAAGTCGAATTTAACTTTAAACTCGTTTAAGTTTTTTGACTGGACGATCTCTTTGTCCAGGCTATTCCATAAGTCTATACTTCCGTAAGGAAAGCTATATTTCTTGATATCCTTCAAGCAGCTTGACTTTTTCAATTTCATTCCATGTCCTCTTGTTCCTTTCTTATCCCATACAAACAGATCTTCTTTGTCAATTTTATCTACTCCCACCATGGTCCTGAACACCGCAATCATGTCTCCCCTCTTTCTCCTTTCCTCTAACGAAGGCAAATCCAGTTTTTCCAGCCTCTCTCTGTATGACAGGTCTGTCAGACTGGGGACCATCTTGGTTGCTGTTCTTTGTATTCTCTCAATCTTGTTTATATCTTTCTTTTTGTGTGGGCACCACACTACCGCTGCATATTCTAACCTGGGGCGGATCATGGCCACTATCAATTTTTTCATCATTTCATTATCCATATAATGAAATGCTACTCTTATGTTAGTCAAGAGCTTGTAAGTCTCTCCAACTATCTTGTTAATGTGCTTTTCTGGTGACAAACTATCTTGGACCAGCACTCCCAAATCTTTCTCTTCTCTCCTTTTTGTGATTAATTCATTACCCAAAAAATAATTCAGTGATGGTCTCCTGGTACTTTTACCCATTTCCAATATTTTACATATTTTTACATTAAATTTCATTTCCCACGTCCGGCTCCAATTGTGTATCCTATCCAAATCCTCCTGCAGTATTTTACAATCCTCCTCAACCTCTATCTTCCTCAAGATCTTTACATCATCAGCAAACAGACTCGCATAACTGTTCACTCCATCTACAATATCATTTACGTAAATCAGGAACATTACTGGCACCAACACTGAGCCTTGAGGGACTCCACTTGTTACTTCCCTCCATCCAGACATCTTTTCCTTTATTACTGTCCTCATTTGTCTGTCTCTCAAAAAGTCTCTCATCCATTCCAGAAGTTTCCCCTTTAGTCCTCCTATATATTCTAGTTTCCACATTAGTCTCTTATGAGGTACCTTGTCAAAGGCCTTCTCTAAGTCTAAGTACACACAATCCACCCAACCATCTCTCTCTTGTACCACATCAATCGCTCTTGAGTAAAAGCTCAACAAGTTTGAAACACATGACCTTCCACTTCTGAATCCAAACTGACATTCAGCCAAAATATTCATCTCTTCCAGATATTTTATCCATCTGTCTTTCAGGATTCTCTCACACAATTTTGCGACCATGCTGGTTAGAGACACTGGTCTATAATTCAGGGGTTCTTCCCTGTTTCCTCCCCTATAAATTGGTACCACATTTGCCCTCTTCCATTCTTTTGGCACTTTCCCCTCTTCCAGTGAGCATACAATTAAGCTGTGAATTTTATCCGCCAGTTGTTCTCTGCATTCCTTCAGTACCCAATTAGAAATTCCATCAGGTCCTGGGGCTTTCCTTACATCATGAGTTTCCAGTAATTTATACACTTCCTGCACCTCCACTTTTATATCTTTCATCACCGGAACATTTCTAATCACTCCCTCCCCTTCCACAAGCTCCTTTTCTTTAGTGAAAACTGACTGGAAACGTTTGTTCATTATTTCTGCTTGCATTGCCGCATCCTTAAAGACCTCTCCATCTACTTTCAGCTTGGTGATTCCTTCCTTTTGTTTCAGTTTGCCATTAACAAATCTATAAAACAGTTTGGGTTCATCCTTGCATTTGTCAATTATACCTTTTTCAAAATTCCTTTCTTCTTCCCTACGTATTCTTGTGTATTCGTTTCTTGTTCTTTTATAGTCTTCCTTTGTTCTGTCGTTACCTCTCTTTCTCCAATTGTTCCACGCCTTATCTCTCTCTTTTTTTGCTATCATACACCTTCTATTAAACCACTCCTTTTTCCTGTTTTCTTTCCCTCTTACTCTTGGTACAAATTTTTCCACTCCCAAATTATAGAGGTCTAGAAAGATATCCCACTTCCTCTGTATCTTTCTTGTTTCTCTGAATTTTCTCCAATCCGCATTTTCAAAAAAGTTTCTCAATCCTGTAAAATTTGCTTTGCCAAAGTTGTATCTTCCCTGTCTATGAAGCTCGTCTCTTGGCTCGACGTTTCCTATTAACATCTGGAACTCAGTGACCACGTGATCACTTTTTCCCAAAGGACAGATATTCCAATGATTCTATTACATCGGGTTCTTTGGTGAACAGTAAATCTAACCTTGCTGGTGTGTCCTCACCTCGAAACCGTGTCTCTTCTTTGACCCACTGCGTCATCACATTATTCATTATTATATTTAATAACATAGTGCCCCACGAATCCTCGCCGCCTCCCGAGTACCATTCCTCCCAGTTCACCTCTTTACAATTAAAGTCACCCACCAAAATTATATTATTGCCTTTCTCAATTATTTTTTGCAAGTAGCTAGCCATATCTGACAACATCTCATGGTATTCGTCATCCTTCCATGCTCTCGTCTTTGGGGGAACATACACTACCGCCATATCTCTCTTAACATTCTCTCCAGTTTCTAATTTCATATATATCACTTCAGCCCTGCCTTCTCCCATTTCCACAGTATCTACATTTATGTTGTTCTTCACTGCTATCATCACTCCTCCTCCTTTTTTTTCCTTTCTGTCTTTTCTCCACAGTTTGTATTTACCATCTCCCAAATGAACATCAATATCTTCTCTTAATTTGGTCTCTACAAAGCACATGACATCAGGTTCATGTTCTCTCAAGAAATCATTAATTTCGATCCTTGTCGATATGAAACCATCAACATTAGTATATATCACCTTCAAATTATTTTTGACATTATTAATACCCTCTTCTCTCCTACTCTCTGTCCGTACCACTTCCTCAACTTCTGATCTTTCACAACCATCCCCCCTAGTTTCCTTCACTTCTATTTCCTTAAATACCATTTCCTTACTTTCATATCCAATACTCACCAAAAAAAAAGTATTACGTTCTTCCTCTGTATGTGTGTATGTTTCCCTGCTTTGTCTCTCTCTCACTGTGTGTGTGTGTCCCTGCTTTCTCTCTCATTGTGTGTGTTTGTCCCTGCTTTCTATGTGTGTGTGTGTGTGTGTGTGTGTGTTTCCCTGCTTTCTCTCTCTTTCTCACTGTATGTGTGTGTGTGTGTGTGTGTGTGTGTGTGTGTGTGTGTGTGTGTGTTTCCCTGCCGTCTCTTTCTTTGTCACTGTATGTGTGTTCTTACCTAATTCTTCTTACCTAATTGTATCCTTACAGGAATAAGTCAAGCTCGTACTGTCCCGTGTCTTAAACCATACTTATCGTACATATCCTTTAATTTGTGAATTGTTTTGGCACACACTGTTTCATTCGGTAGTGCATTCCATTGATCAATTGCTCTGTTTGGGAAACTGAATTTCCTTACGTCTTTATCACCTCTCTTCTTATGCAGTTTTTTGCAGTGTCCTCTTGCTGATGCTTCTCCATATGTTAAGTAATCATTTATGTCTATTTTCTCCTTTCCTGACATGCACCTGTATAGCATTATCATGTCACCTCTTTTCCTTCTCCTGTAGTGTTGGTAGATTCAGTTTATTTAGTCTTTCTTCGTAGCTTAGGTCCCTTAAGCTTGGTATCCATCTTGTAGCGGCCCTTTGAACTTTTTCAATCTTCTCTATATGCTTTTTGAGATGAGGACTCCAGACTACTGATGCATATTCCAGGGATAGTCTAATGAATGATGTTATTATCCTTCTTAGCATGTCTTCATTTATGGATGTGAATGCTATTCTCATATTTGCAACAAGTGTATACATGTTCCGTACCTTCTCGCTGATGTGGTCAGCCGGAGATAGTCTGTTATTGATAATCACACCTAGGTCTTTCTCTCTTTCTGATGTGTATGGGGTTTTATTTCCTAACTTATAATCCCAATCAGGTCTTTTTCCACTTTTACCAAACTTGATCACATGACACTTGTCCACATTGAATTCCATTTGCCATGTACTACTCCATTCATGAAGTTTATTTAATTCTTCTTGTAGCTCTTTACAAGAGTCTGTGTTAGTAATTCTCCTTTGTATTTTTGCATCATCTGCAAACATATTCAGATAGCTCTCATTTCCAGTGTTACTGTTTATATCATTTATATACACTAAAAACATGATTGGTGCCAGCACTGAACCCTGTGCTACTCCACTAGTCACTTCTTTCCATGATGAGTAGTTTCCTCTTAGTACTGTCCTCATTTCTCTTTTTATGAGAAAGTCTTGCATCCAACAAAACAGTTTGCCTCGAATTCCTCCTTGATGGTACAGTTTCCTTAAAAGTCTTTGGTGTGGTACTGTGTCAAAAGCTTTCTTGAAATGTAAATAGATACTGTCCACCCATCCTCCCCTTTCCTGTATTGTGTTTGTTACTCTGTCATAGTAGCTCAACAGAGTAGTAACACATGATTTTCCTTTTCTGAAACCAAACTGTCTTTCTGTTATCATACTGTGTTCTAGATGATTTACCCAAGCTTTTCATATCAGTTTTTCTAATACCTTGCTTACAACACTGGTCAGTGATACTGGTCGGTAGTTGAGTGGATTTTGTCTATTTCCTTTCTTGAATAAGGGGACAGTATTTGCTTTTTTCCAAATATCAGGTAGTTTACCTTGACTCAAGGATTTCTTGAAAATTAAAAATAATGGTTTACTTAACTCCTTTGCACATTCTCGTAATACCCAACATGAAATTTCATCAGGACCACTTACTTTTCCTCTGTCTAATCTACTTAACTCCTCCTGTATTACTTTTTCTGCCATTTGTATATCTGGTAGTATGTGTGAACATGCGTGTTCCACATAGTCCCTCTCAAAATTTTTTTCTTCCGTAAAAACTAATTGGAAATTCTTATTTAGTGCTTCACAAATATCTTTCTCTTGTGTATAAGTGATTCCCTCGTCCGTAATGGATTGTATTATATCTTTTACTTTGGTTTTGCTTCTGATATAGCTGTAAAACAGCTTTGGTTGATCACTACTTTTATTTATTATATCCTCCTCAAACTGTTTTTGGGCTTCCCTCCTTATTCTTGTATAGTCATTTCTTGCCTGTTTGTAATTATTATACGCCCTTTCACTATTGTGTCTTCAGTATCTATTCCACAACAAATCTCTTCTTTCTTTTGATTTTTTACATTCTGTATTCAACCATTTCTGTATTTTCTTATCTGTTTCTCTGTGCTGTGGGATGTACTTCTGGACTCCTATTTCATAAAATTCACAAAAAATTTTATATACAGCATTTAAATCTTGTCCTCTAAGCTCATTTTCCCAATCAACTTCTAAGAAATACTTCTTTAGGTCTTGATAATTTCCCTTTTTATAGTTTAGGCTATTTTTGTAACTGTCATTGCTGTTTACTATGTCATATGCTATCCTGAAGTTATAATTTAGTACTGCATGATCGCTTTTGCCGAGTGGAGGGTGATATATTAAACTGTCAGTATCATTTTCTTGCCTAGTAAATATTAGATCTAGCACTGAAGGTACATCAAGTCCTCTTTTTCTGGTGGTTTCCCTCACATGTTGCATTAAGAAAAACTCTTCTAGGAGATCCAGGAGCTTTTGGTCCCAACAGCTTTCTTGGCTATTTATATCTAGAGTATTCCAATTTATTTTTGTATTGAAGTCCCCAGTTAGTATAATTCTTTCCGATTTCTCTTCCATTTTTTGTAGTAATAATCTTAAACTCTGAATTGTACTCTCTGCCAGGTCCTCATATTCGTCTCTTTCCCATGTGTTTGATCTGGGTGGCATGTACAAATTGGCTACAATTACTTTACCTTCAGATGTGTCGATCTCTACTGCAATCAGTTCTACTTGTGATGGTATATCTAGTTTTATTTCCTTGACTTTTAGATTTTTCTTAGTTAATATTATAATTCCTCCTCCTTTTTTTAAATTTCTGTCTCTTCTCCATATATTGTATTCCTCTAAGTTTAGTATGTCATTGGATATCCTTGGTGTTAATTTTGTTTCAGTTAGGCATATTATTTGTGGTTCATTTTCTCTGACATAATCATTCATCTCTAGTAATTTAGATACCATTCCATCCACATTTGAGTACATCAACTTTATCATCTTGTTTATATATTTGTCATGACATGGTTCTTCCATCCTGTTTGTGTACCACTTTCGTACCTGCAATCCTATTACTTTGTAAAAAAATTTCTTCTTCTCCTCTTCTGATCTTCCCTCATTTTTTGTTTTTGCTTCCTCCCTTTTCTCTTTCAGTAATTCCAGTTCCTCTTGTGTTAGGCATCTTTTAATCCATACATTTTTGAACTCCTCTTTTTCCATACGATTTTTTGCATTTTTTAGTATGTCTTCCACAGTGTTTACACTCTGGAAAGTCACCTTTAGAGGTCTTGTCTTGCTTTTCTCGTATTTCCCTAACCTTTTGTGTTCCCCTATGTCTTTACTACAGATTTCCTCTGATACTTCTTTCAGTAAGCTCATTACATTTGCCATCTCCTTTTTGTCTCTTGTGATCTTGTTTTTTACTTCTTCCTCATCTATACCAGTGATTACTATAGACTTGTTTATCTCTACTGTATCTCTGACTAACTTTGGATTGTTTTGGATTATTCTTTTTACTTCCTTTTTAATGCTTTTTTCCTCCACCCTTGTTTCTAAGTCTTTCTTTACTTTCACCATTTCAGCATACATGGTTTCTACATCATTTTTGTAGCTTTGCACAGCTTCATTCACCTGTGTTATCTTCTCCTCAATATCACTGCTCAGGCCCCTAAGACTGCTTGCTTGCCTAATTGTCTCTGTGTCATTTTTGAACTCTTCCATAACACTCTCGTGATTGACTACTGTACTTGCCATTTCACTCACTTTCTTCCTAAGCGTACTCAATTCCACTGTTAGTTCACTGATGGTTGTGTCTTTCTTATTGGCCTCCCTTCCTAGTTTTTCTATCTCTTCCTTTTGCAAGTGCATTTGCTTCTTTATTTCATCAATTTCATTTTTGAAAGCCATTTCTAGTTTGTGTACACGTTCAACCAGTCTATTGTGAGTCTCCACTTCAACCAGTTCTTGGTAGAAATCATCATTTTGCTTTTTACTTTTATCCCTTTTTTTTTCCAAATTTGTTTTACTAAAGTATGTATCCATTTTGTAATACTAAAAGAACAGAGTATGTACTTACAGAGTATGTACACTTTCCCTGTGTTGCTGTAGTCTAAACAAACCAGCTGACTCAGCGTATTTTTTTTTCCTCGTGGGTCTGTTTTTTTTCTGTTTGAACAAGTCTTGTTTAAACTTTTTTTTTTTTTCCTTTTAATAATGAAAAATCATTTAGTCTAACCTGGTACAGCGCTTGACTCATTCAAAGATACTAATTTAGGTAATGCCACTGGCCGTGTTGGCCCGGTACAGAGCCCTGATGTCGCACGTCTGCCTCCTTTGACTGCCTCTGTGTGTGTGTGTGTGTGTGTGTGTGTGAGGGGGGTGCACTCTCATTAAGGTGGTATGGTGTAGGGCAATGCATGGATTATTATAATTATTATTATTATTATTATTATTAATCCACACCACCCGGGAGGTAAAAGTCTTGGCGCGTTTTTGTTGCTTCAGCTGTCCGGCAAGTAGCTTTGGATATGTTGATAATAACACCCACCATCTCCTTCTCTTTCTGAAAATACTGGTTTACGTTATATACAATTTCTTTGGCCTGACTACCCAAGTGATTTGCTTGAATACGTAGGTGATTTGGAGAGGCATCCATTGTTCTCAACTGTGGGAGAATGAATGAAGTGCGCAGCAAATCAGGTGGTGTGTGTGTGTACGTGCATGAATGTGTATTCTTACCTTACCTAATTGTATCTTTACAGGAATGAGTCAAGCTCGTACCGTCCCATGTCTTAAACCATATTTATCGTACATATCCTTAAATTTGTGAATTGTTTTGGCACACACTATATCATTCGGTAGTGCATTCCATTGATCAATTGCTCTATTTGGGAAACTGAATTTCCTTACGTCTTTATCACCTCTCTTCTTATGCAGTTTTTTGGAGCGTCCTCTTGCTGATGCTTCTCCATATGTTAAGTAATCATTTATGTCTATTTTCTCCTTCCCTGATATTCACTTATATAGCATTATCATGTCACCTCTTTTCCTTCTCTCCTGTAGTGTTGGTAGATTCAGTTTATTTAGTCTTTCTTCGTAGCTTAGGTCCCTTAAGCTTGGTATTCATCTTGTAGCGGCACTTTGAACTTTTTCAATCTTGTCTATGTGCTTTTTGAGATGAGGACTCCAGACTACTGATGCATATTCCAGGGTTGGTCTAATGAATGATGTTATTATCCTTCTTAGCTTTCTTTGAAAGCAGTGATAATAAACAGGGAAGTGAGCATGGAAGTGAAAAAGTTACTACATGACAGTATTGTGATACCAACTCTAACGTACGGAAGTGAAGCTTGGACATTGTTGGAAGGACACAAGTCAAGAGTGAGAGCAGTGGAAATGAGTTATTTAAGAGGAGCCTGTGGAGTCAAGTGGAGAGATAGGCTGACGAATGAGGATATAAAGGAGCGTTGTGGTGTGAATGTGGATGTGACAGGAAGCGTTATGAGGAACACACTGAGGTGGTTTGGCCATGTGGAGAGGATGGAGGGTGAAAGACTGACGAAGAGAGTCTATGTGAGTGAGGTGGAGGGGGGAAGAGGGAGGGGGAGGCCGAGAATGAGATGGAGGGATGGGGTGGAGAGGTATATGAGAGAGGGGGGTGTGAGTTGGGAGCATGGCAATTAAATGGTGGGGGACAGGGCGACTTGGAGGCGATTTGTTTGTGGCCACCCCAAACGGGATTGAGGCGTCTGGCAATAGATAGATAGATAGATAGCATGTCTTCATTTATGTAGATGAATGCTATTCTCATATTTGCAAGCAGTGTATACATGTTCCGTACCTTCTCGCTGATGTGGTCAGCCGGAGATAGTCTGTTATTGATAATCACACCTAGGTCTTTCTCTCTTTCTGATGTGTATAGGGTTTTATTTCCTAACTTATAATCCCAATCAGGTCTTTTTCCACTTTTACCAAACTTCATTACATGACACTTGTCCACATTGAATTCCATTTGCCATGTACTACTCCATTCATGAAGTTTATTTAATTCTTCTTGTCGCTTTTTAAAAGAGTCTGTGTTAGTAATTCTCCTTTGTATTTTTGCATCATCTGCAAACATATTCAGATAGCTCTCATTTCCAGTGTTACTGTTTATATCATTTATATACACTAAAAACATGATTCGTGCCAGCACTGAACCCTGTGGTACTCCACTAGTCACTTCTTTCCAAGATGAGTAGTTTCCTCTTAGTACTATCCTCATTTCTCTTTTTATGAGAAAGTCTTGCATCCAACAAAACAGTTTGCCTCGAATTCCTACTTGATGGTACAGTTTCCATAAAAGTCTTTGGTGTGGTACTGTGTCAAAAGCTTTCTTGAAATCTAAATAGATACTGTCCACCCATCTTTCCCTTTCCTGTATTGTGTTTGTTACTGTGTCATAGTAGTTCAACAGATTAGTAACACATGATTTTCCTTTTCTGAAACCAAACTGTCTTTCTGTTATCATATTGTGTTCTTGTAGATGATTTACCCCAGCTTTTCTTATAAGCTTCTCTAATATCTTGCTTACAACACTGGTCAGTGATATTGGTCGGTAGTTGAGTGGATTTTATCTATTTCCTTTCTTGAATAAGGGGACAGTATTTGCTTTTTTCCAAATATCATGTAGTTTACCTTGCCTCAAGGATTTCTTGAAAATTAAAAATAATGGTTTACTTAACTCCTTTGCACATTCTCGTTGTATCCAACATGAAATTTCATCAGGACCACTTGCTTTTCCTCTGTCTAATCTACTTAACTCCTCCTGTATTACTTTTTCTGGTATTTGAATATCTTGTAGTACAGTATGTGTGGACATGCATGTTCCACATAGTCCCTCTCAAAAATTTTTTCTTTTGTAAAAACTAATTGGAAATTCTTATTTAGTGCTTCACAAATATCTTTCTCTTGTGTATAAGTGACTCCCTCGTCCGTAATTGATTGTATTATATCTTTTACTTTGGTTTTGCTTCTGATATAGCTGTAAAACAGCTTTGGTAGATCACTACTTTTTTTTATTATATCCTCCTCAAACTGTTTTTGGGCTTCCCTCTTTATTCTTGTATGGTCATTTCTTGCCTGTTTGTATTTATTATACGCCCTTTCACTATTATGTCTTCAGTATCTATTCCACAACAAATCTCTTCTTTCTTTTGATTTTTTACATTCCGTATTCAACCATTTCTGTATTTTCGTATCTGTTTCTTTGTGCTGTGGGATGTACTTCTGGACTCCTATTTCATAAAATTCACAAAAATTTTTATATACAGCATTTAAATCTTGTCCTCTAAGCTCATTTTCCCAATCAACTTCTAAGAAATACTTCTTTAGGTCTTGATAATTTCCCTTTTATAGTTTAGGCTCTTTTTGTAACTGACATTGCTGATTACTATGGCATATGCTATCCTGAAGTTATAGTTTAGTACTGCATGATCGCTTTTGCCGAGTGGAGGGTGATATATTAAACTGTCAGTATCATTTTCTTGCCTAGTAAATATTAGATCTAGCACTGAAGGTACATCAAGTCCTCTTTTTCTGGTGGTTTCCCTCACATGTTGCATTAAGAAAAACTCTTCTAGGAGATCCAGGAGCTTTTGGTCCCAACAGCTTTCTTGGCTATTTATATCTAGAGTATTCCAATTTATTTTTGTATTGAAGTCCCCAGTTAGTATAATTCTTTCCGATTTCTCTTCCATTTTTTGTAGTAATGATCTTATACTCTGAATTGTACTCTCTGCCAGGTCCTCATATTCGTCTCTTTCCCATGTGTTTGATCTGGGTGGCATGTACAAATTGGCTACAATTACTTTACCTTCAGATGTGTCGATCTCTACTGCAATCAGTTCTACTTGTGATGGTATATCTAGTTTTATTTCCTTGACTTTTAGATTTTTCTTAGTTAATATTATAATTCCTCCTCCTTTTTTTAAATTTCTGTCTCTTCTCCATATATTGTATTCCTCTAAGTTTAGTATGTCATTGGATATCCTTGGTGTTAATTTTGTTTCAGTTAGGCATATTATTTGTGGTTCATTTTCTCTGATATAATCATTCATCTCTATTCATTTAGATACCATTCCATCCACATTTGAGTACATCAACTTTATCATCTTGTTTATATATTTGTCATGACATGGTTCTTCCATCCTGTTTCTGTACCACTTTCGTACCTGCAATCCTATTACTTTGCAAAAAAATTTCTTCTCCTCTTCTGACCTTCCCACATTTTTTGATTTTGCTTCCTCCCTTTTCTCTTTCAGTAATTCCAGTTCCTCTTGTGTTAGGCATCTTTTAATCCATACATTTTTGAACTCCTCTTTTTCCATAAGATTCTTTGCATTTTTTAGTATCTCTTCCACAGTGTTTACACTCTGGAAAGTCACCTTTAGAGGTCTTGTCTTGCTTTTCTCGTATTTCCCTAACCTTTTGTGTTCCCCTATGACTTTACTACAGATTTCCTCTGATACTTCTTTCAGTAAGCTCATTACATTTGCCATCTCCTTTTTGTCTCTTGTGATCTTGTTTTCTACTTCTTCCTGATCTATACCAGTGATTACTATAGACTTGTTTATCTCTACTGTATCTCTGACTAACTTTGGATTGTTTTGGATTATTCTTTTCACTTCCTTTTTAATGCTTTTTTCCTCCACCCTTGTTTCTAAGTCTTTCTTTACTTTCACCATTTCAGCATACGTGGTTTCTACATGATTTTTGTAGCTTTGCACAGCTTCATTCACCTGTGTTATCTTCTCCTCAATATCACTGCTCAGGTCCATAAGACTGCTTGCTTGCCTAATTGTCTCTGTGTCATTTTTGAACTCTTCCATAACACTCTCGTGATTGACTACTGTACTTGCCGTTTCACTCATTTTCTTCCTAAGCGTACTCAATTCCACTGTTAGTTCACTGATGGTTGTGTCTTTCTTATTGGCCTCCCTTCCTAGTTTTTCTATCTCTTCCTTTTGCAAGTGCATTTGCTTCTTTATTTCATCAGTTTCATTTTTGAAAGCCATTTCTAGTTTGTGTACACGTTCAACCAGTCTATTGTGAGTCTCCACTTCAAGCAGTTCTTGGTAGAAATCATCATTTTGCTTTTTACTTTTATCCCTTTTCTTTTCCATATTTGCTTTACTGAAGTATGTATCCATTTTGCAATACTAAAAGAACAGAGTATGTACTTACAGAGTATGTACACTTTCCCTGTGTTGCTGTAGTCTAAACAAACTCAGCTGACTCAGCACATTTTTTTTTTTTTTTTCCTCGTGGTTCTGTTCTTTTTCTGTTTGAACAAGTCTTGTTTAAACTTTTTTTTTTTTTCTTTTAATAATGAAAAATCATTTAGTCTAACCTGGTACAGCGCTTGACTCATTCAAAAATACTAATTTAGGTAATGCCACTGGCCGTGTTGGCCCGGTACGGAGAGCCGATGCCGCACGTCTGCCTCCTTTGACTGCCTCTGTGTGTGTGTGTGTGTGTGTGTGTGTGTGTGTGTGTGTGTGTGTTCTTACCTAATTGTTCTTACCTAATTGTATCTTTACAGGAATGAGTCAAGCTCGTACTGTCCCGTGTCTTAAACCATATTTATCGTACATATCCTTAAATTTGTGAAATGTTTTGGCACACACTATTTCATTCGGTAGTGCATTTCATTGATCAATTGCTCTGTTTGGGAAACTGAATTTCCTAACGTCTTTATCATCTCTCTTCTTATGCAGTTTTTTGCGGTGTCCTCTTGCTGATGCTTCTCCATATGTTAAGTAATCATTTAAGTCTATTTTCTCCTTTCCTGATATGCATTTGTATAGCATTATCATGTCACCTCTTTTCCTTCTCTCCTGTAGTGTTGGTAGATTTAGTTTATTTAGTCTTTCTTCGTAGCTTAGGTCCCTGAAGCTTGGTATTCATCTTGTAGCGGCCCTTTGAACTTTTTCAATCTTGTCTATGTGCTTTTTGAGATGAGGACTCCAGACTACTGATGCATATTCCAGGTTGGTCTAATGAATGATGTTATTATCCTTCTTAGCATGTCTTCATTTATGTATGTGAATGCTATTCTCATATTTGCAAGCAGTGTATACATGTTCCGTACCTTCTCGCTGATGCGGTCAGCCTAAGATAGTCTGTTATTGATAATCACACCTAGGTCTTTCTCTCTTTCTGATGTATATAGGGTTTTATTTCCTAACTTATAATCCCAATCAGGTCTTTTTCCGCTTTTACCAAACTTGATTACATGACACTTGTCCACATTGAATTCCATTTGCCATGTACTACTCCATTCATGAAGTTTATTTAATTCTTCTTGTAGCTCTTTACAAGAGTCTGTGTTAGTAATTCTTCTTTGTATTTTTGCATCATCTGCAAACATATTCAGATAGCTCTCATTTCCAGTGTTACTGTTTATATCATTTATATACACTAAAAACATGATTGGTGCCAGCACTGAACCCTGTGCTACTCCACTAGTCATTTCTTTCCATGATGAGTAGTTTCCTCTTAGTACTATTCTCATTTATCTTTTTATGAGAAAGTCTTGCATCCAACAAAACAGTTTGCCTCGAATTCCTCCTTGATGGTACAGTTTCCATAAAAGTCTTTGGTGTGGTACTGTGTCAAAAGCTTTCTTGAAATCTAAATAGATACTGTCCACCCATCCTTCCCTTTCCTGTATTGTGTTTGTTACTCTGTCATAGTAGCTTAACAGATTAGTAACACATGATTTTCCTTTTCTGAAACCAAACTGTCTTTCTGTTATCATACTGTGTTCTAGATGATTTACCCAAGCTTTTCTTATAAGCTTTTCTAATACCTTGCTTACAACACTGGTCAGTGATACTGGTCGGTAGTTGAGTGGATTTTGTCTATTTCCCTTCTTGAATAAGGGGACAATATTTGCTTTTTTCCAAATATCAGGTAGTTTACCTTGACTCAAGGATTTCTTGAAAATTAAAAATAATGGTTTACATAACTCCTTTGCACATTCTCGTAATACCCAACATGAAATTTCATCAGGACCACTTGCTTTTCCTCTGTCTAATCTACTTAACTCCTCCTGTATTACTTTTTCTGCTATTTGTATATCTGGTAGTATGTGTGGACATGCGCGTTCCACATAGTGCCTCTCAAAATTTTTTTCTTCTGTAAAAACTACTTGGAAATTCTTATTTAGTGCTTCACAAATATCTTTCTCTTGTGTATAAGTGATTCCCTCGTCCGTAATGGATTGTATTATATCTTTTACTTTAGATTTGCTTCTGATATAGCTGTAAAACAGCTTTGGTTGATCACTACTTTTATTTATTATATCCTCCTCAAACTGTTTTTGGGCTTCCCTCCTTATTCTTGTATAGTCGTTTCTTGCCTGTTTGTAATTATTGTATGCCCTTTCACTATTGTGTCTTCTGTATGTATTCCACAACAAATCTCTTCTTTCTTTTGATTTTTTACATTCGGTATTCAACCATTTCTGTATTTTCTTATCTGCTTCTTTGTGCTGTGGGATGTAATTCTGGACTCCTATTTCATAAAATTCACAAATTTTTTTATATACAGCATTTAAATCTTGTCCTCTAAGCTCATTTTCCCAATCAACTTCTAAGAAATACTTCTTTAGGTCTTGATAATTTCCCTTTTTATAGTTTAGGCTCTTTTTGTAACTATCATTGCTGTTTACTATGTCATATGCTATCCTGAAGTTATAGTTTAGTACTGCATGATCGCTTTTGCCGAGTGGAGGGTGATATATTAAACTGTCAATATCATTTTCTTGCCTTGTAAATATTAGATCTAGCACTGAAGGTACATCAAGTCCTCTTTTTCTGGTGGTTTCCCTCACATGTTGCGTTAAGAAAAACTCTTGTACGAGATCCAGGAGCTTTTGGTCCCAACAGCTTTCTTGGCTATTTGTATCTAGAGTATTCCAATTTATATTTGTATTGAAGTCCCCAGTTAGTATAATTCTTTCCGATTTCTCTTCCATTTTATGTAGCAATGATCTTACACCCTGAATTGTACTCTCTGCCAGGTCCTTATATTCGTCTCTTTCCCATGTGTTTGATCTGGGTGGCATGTACAAATTTGCTACAATTACTTTACCTTCAGATGTGTCGATCTCTACTGCAATCAGTTCTACTTGTGATGGTATATCTAGTTTTATTTCCTTGACTTTTAGATTTTTCTTAGTTAATATTATAATTCCTCCTCCTTTTTTTAAAATATCTGTCTCTTCTCCTTATATTGTATTCCTCTAAGTTTAGTATGTCATTTGATATCCTTGGTATTAATTTTGTTTCAGTTAGGCATATTATTTGTGGTTCATTTTCTCTGACATAATCATCCATCTCTAGTAATTTAGATACCATTCCATCCACATTTGAGTACATCAACTTTATCATCTTGTTTATATACTTGTCCTGACATGGTTCTACTACCTTCCTCCTTTTTCTTCCATCCTGTTTGTGTACCACTTTCGTACCTGCAATCCTATTACTTTGTAAAAAAAATTCTTCTTGTCCTCTTCTGATCTTTCCTCATTTTTTGTTTTTGCTTCCTCCCTTTTCTCTTTCAGTAATTCCATTTCCTCTTGTGTTAGACATCTTTTTATCCATACATTTTTGAACTCCTCTTTTTCCTTAAGATTCTTTGCATTTTTTAGTATCTCTTCCACAGTGTTTACACTCTGGAAAGTCACCTTTAGAGGTCTTGTCTTGCTTTTCTCGTAGTTCCCTAACCTTTTGTGTTCCTCTATGTCTTTACTACAGATTTCCTCTGATACTTCTTTCAGTAAGCTCATTACATTTGCCATCTCCTTTTTGTCTCTTGTGATCTTGTTTTTAACTTCATCCTCTTCTATACCAGTGATTACTATTGATTTATTTCTACTGAATCTCTGACTTACTCTGGATTGTTTTGGATTATTCTTTTCACTTCCTTTTTAATGTTTTTTTCCTCCACCCTTGTTTCTAAGTCTTTCTTTACTTTCACCATTTCAGCATATGTGATTTCTACATCATTTTTGTAGCTTTCCACAGCTTCATTCACCTGTGTTATCTTCTCCTCAATATCACTGCTCTGGTCCATAAGACTGCTTGCTTGTCTAATTGTCTCTGTGTCATTTTTTAACTCTTCCATAACACTCTCGTGATTAACTACTGTACTTCCCATTTCACTCACTTTCTTCCTAAGCGTATTCAATTCCACTGTTAGTTCACTGATGGTTGTGTCTTTCTTATTGGCCTCCCTTCCCAGTTTTTCTATCTCTTCCTTTTGCAAGTGCATTTGCTTCTTTATTTCATCAGTTTCATTTTTGAAAGCCATTTCTAGTTTGTGTACACGTTCAACCAGTCTATTGTGAGTCTCCACTTCAAGCAGTTCTTGATAGAAATCATCATTTTGCTTTTTACTTTTATCCCTTTTCTTTTCCAAATTTGTTTTACTGAAGTATGTATCCATTTTGTAATACTAAATGAACAGAGTGTGTACTTACAAAGCATGCACGCTTTCCCCGTGTTGCTGTAGTATAAACAAACCCAGCTGACTCAACGCATCGTGGTTCTTTGTTGTTGAAGCAGTCTTATTTAAACTTATTATTTCTTTTCCTTTTAATAATGAAAAATCATTTAGTCTGACCTGGTACAGAGCTTGACTCATTCAAAGATACTTATTTAGGTAATGCCTCTGGCCGTGTTGAGCTGGTATGGAGCGCCGGTACAGACGTCTTCCTCCGACGATGCCGTGTGTGTGTGTGTGTGTGAGGGGGGTGCACTCTCATTAAGGCGGTATGGTGTAGGGCAATGCATGGTTTATTATAATTATTATTATTATTGTTATTCCACACCACCCGGGAGGTAAAAGTCTTGGCGCGTTTTTGTTGCTTCAGCTGTCCGGCAAGTAGCCTTGGATCTCCTTCTCTTTCTGAAAATACTGGTTTACGTTATATACAATTTCTTTGGCCTGACTATGCAGGTGATTTGCTTGAATACGTAGGTAATTTGGAGAGGCATCCATTGTTCTCGACTGCGGGAGAATGAATGAAGTGTGCAGCAAATCAGGTGGTGTGTGCGTGTACGTGCATGAATGTGTGTTCTTACCTTACCTAATTGTATCTTTACAGGAATGAGTCAAGCTCGTACTGTCCCATGTCTTAAACCATATTTATCGTACATATCCTTAAATTTGTGAATTGTTTTGGCACACACTATTTCATTCGGTAGTGCATTCCATTGATCAATTGCTCTGTTTGGGAAACTGAATTTCCTTACGTCTTTATCACCTCTCTTCTTATGCAGTTTTTTGCAGTGTCCTCTTCCTGATGCTTCTCCATATGTTAAGTAATCATTTATGTCTATTTTCTCCTTTCCTGATATGCACTTATATAGCATTATCATGTCACCTCTTTTCCTTCTCTTCTGTAGTGTTGGTAGATTCAGTTTATTTAGTCTTTCTTCGTAGCTTAGGTCCCTTAAGCTTGGTATCCATCTTGTAGCGGCCCTTTGAACTTTTTCAATCTTGTCTATATGCTTTTTGAGATGAGGACTCCAGACTACTGATGCATATTCCAGGGTTGGTCTAATGAATGATGTTATTATCCTTCTTAGCTTTCTTTGAAAGCATTGATAATAAACAGGGAAGTGAGCATGGAAGTGAAAAAGTTACTACATGACAGTATTGTGATACCAACTCTAACGTACGGACGTGAAGCTTGGACATTGTTGGAAGGACACAAGTCAAGAGTGAGAGCAGTGGAAATGAGTTATTTAAGAGGAGCCTGTGGAGTCACGTGGAGAGACAGGCTGACGAATGAGGATATAAAGGAGCGTTGTGGTGTGGATGTGGATATGATAGGAAGCATTATGAGGAACACACCGAGTTGGTTTGGCCATGTGGAGAGGATGGAGGGTGAAAGACTGACGAAGAGAGTGTATGTCAGTGAGGTGGAGGGGGAAAGAGGGAGGGGGAGGCCGAGGATGAGATGGAGGGATGGGGTGGAGAGGTATATGAGAGAGGGGGGTGTGAGTTGGGAGCAGGGCAGTGAAATGGCGGGGGACAGGGCGACTTGGAGGCGATTTGTTTGTGGCCACCCCAAACGGGATTGAGGCGTCTGGCAATAGATAGATAGATAGATAGCATGTCTTCATTTATGTACATGAATCCTATTCTCATATTTGCAAGCAGTGTATACATGTTCCGTACCTTCTCGCTGATGTGGTCAGCCGGAGATAGTCTGTTATTGATAATCACACCTAGGTCTTTCTTTCTTTCTGATGTGTATAGGGTTTTATTTCCTAACTTATAATCCCAATCAGGTCTTTTTCAACTTTTCCCAAACTTGATTACATGACACTTGTCCACATTGAATTCCATTTGCCATGTACTACTCCATTCATGAAGTTTATTTAATTCTTCTTGTAGCTCTTTACAAGAGTCTGTGTTAGTAATTCTCTTTTGTATTTTTGCATCATCTGCAAACATATTCAGATAGCTCTCATTTCCAGTGTTACTGTTTATATCATTTATATACACTAAAAACATGATTGGTGCCAGCACTGAACCCTGTGCTACTCCACTAGTCACTTCTTTCCATGATGAGTAGTTTCCACTTAGTACTATTCTCATTTATCTTTTTCTGAGAAAGTTTTGCATCCAACAAAACAGTTTGCCTCGAATTCCTCCTTGATGGTACAGTTTCCATAAAAGTCTTTGGTGTGGTACTGTGTCAAAAGCTTTCTTGAAATCTAAATAGATACTGTTCACCCATCCTTTTCTTTCCTGTATTGTGTTTGTTACTCTGTCATAGTAGCTCAACAGATTAGTAACACTTGATTTTCCTTTTCTGAAACCAAACTGTCTTTCTGTTATCATACTGTGTTCTTCTAGATGATTTACCCAAGCTTTTCTTATAAGCTTTTCTAATACCTTGCTTACAACACTGGTCAGTGATACTGGTCGGTAGTTGAGTGTATTTTGTCTATTTCCCTTCTTGAATAAGGGGACAATATTTGCTTTTTTCCAAATATCAGGTAGTTTACCTTGACTCAAGGATTTCTTGAAAATTAAAAATAATGGTTTACTTAACTCCTTTGCACATTGTCGTTGTACCCAACATGAAATTTCATCAGGATCACTTGCTTTTCCTCTGTCTAATCTACTTAACTCCTCCTGTATTACTTTTCTGGTATTTGTATATCTGGTAGTATGTGTGGACATGCATGTTCCACATATTCCCTCTCAAAATTTTTTTCTTCTGTAAAAACTAATTGAAAATTCTTATTTAATGCTTCACAAATATCTTTCTTTTGTGTATAAGTGATTCCCTCGTCCGTAATGGATTGTATTATATCTTTTACTTTGGTTTTGCTTCTGATATAGCTGTAAAACAGCTTTGGTAGATCACTACTTTTTTTTATTATATCCTCCTCAAACTGTTTTGGGCTTCCCTCTTTATTCTTGTATAATCGTTTCTTGCCTTGGGGGAAGCAGCCTAGGTATATAGATAGATACGCCCTTTCAGTATTGTGTCTTCTGTAACTATTCCACAACAAATCTCTTCTTTCGTTTGATTTTTTACATTCTGTATTGAACCATTTCTGTATTTTCTTATCTGCTTCTTTGTGCTGTGGGATGTACTTCTGGACTCCTATTTCATAAAATTCACAAAAATTTTTATATACAGCATTTAAATCTTGTCCTCTAAGCTCATTTTCCCAATCAACTTCTAAGAAATACTTCTTTAGGTCTTGATAATTTCTCTTTTTATAGTTTAGGCTCTTTTTGTAACTGTCATTGCTGTTTACTATGTCATATGCTATCCTGAATTTATAATTTAGTACTGCATGATCGCTTTTGCCGAGTGGAGGATGATATATTAAACTGTCAATATCATTTTCTTGCCTAGTAAATATTAGATCTAGCACTGAAGGTACATCAAGTCCTCTTTTTCTGGTGGTTTCCCTCACATGTTGCGTTAGGAAGAACTCTTGTACGAGATGCAGGAGCTTTTGGTCGCAACAGCTTTCTTGGCTAATTATATCTAGAGGATTCCAATTTATATTTGTATTAAAATCCCCAGTTAGTATAATTCTTTCTGATTTCTCTTCCATTTAATGTAGTAATGATCTTAAACTCTGAATTGTACTCTCTGCCAGGTCCTAATATTCATCTCTTTCCCATGTGTTTGATCTGGGTGGCATGAACAAATTGGCGACAATTACTTTACCATCAGATGTGTTGATGTCTACTGCAATCAGTTCTATTTGTGATGGTATATCTAGTATTATTTCCTTGACTTTTAGATTTTTCTTAGTTAATATTATAATTCCTCCTCCTTTTTTTAAATTTCTGTCTCTTCGCCATATATTGTATTCCTCTAAGTTTAGTATGTCATTGGATATCCTTGGTGTTAATTTTGTTTCAGTTAGGCATATTATTTGTGGTTCATTTTCTCTGATATAATCATTCATCTCTAGTAATTTAGATACCATTCCATCCACATTTGAGTACATCAACTTTATCATCTTGTTTATATACTTGTCATGACATGGTTCTACTACCTTCCTCCTTTTTATTCCATCCTGTTTGTGTACCACTTTCGTACCTGCAATCTTATTACTTTGTAAAAAAATTTCTTCTTCTCCCCTTCTGATCCTCCCTCATTTTTTGTTTTTGCTTCCTCCCTTTTCTCTTTCAGTAATTCCAGTTCCTCTTGTGTTAGGCATCTTTTTATCCATACATTTTTGAACTCCTCTTTTTCCATAAGATACTTTGCATTTTTTAGTATCTCTTCCACAGTGTTTACACTCTGGAAAGTCACCTTTAGAGGTCTTGTCTTGCTTTTCTCATATTTCTCTCACCTTTTGTGTTCCTCTATGTCTTTACTACAGATTTCCTCTGATACTTCTTTCAGTAAGCTCATTACATTTACCATCTCCTTTTTGTCTCTTGTGATCTTGTTTTTTACTTCTTCCTCTTCTATACCAGTGATTACTATAGATTTGTTTATATCTACTGAATCTCTGACTAACTTTGGATTGTTTTGGATTATTCTTTTCACCTCCTTTTTAATGCGTTTTTCCTCCACCCTTGTTTCTAAGTCTTTCTTTACTTTCACCATTTCAGCATACGTGGTTTCTACATCATTTTTGTAGCTTTGCACAGCTCCATTCACCTGTGTTATCTTCTCCTCAATATCACTGCTCTGGTCTATAAGACTACTTACTTGCCTAATTGTCTCTGTGTCATTTTTGAACTCTTCCATAACACTCTCGCGATTGACTACTGTACTTGCCATTTCACTCATATTCTTCCTAAGTGTACTCAGTTCCACTGTTAGTTCACTGATGGTTGTGTCTTTCTTATTGGCCTCCCTTCCTACTTTTTCTATTTCTTCCTTTTGCAAGTGCATCTGCTTCTTTATTTCATCAATTTCATTTTTGAAAGCCATTTCTAGTTTGTTTACACTTTCAACCAGTCTGCTGTGAGTCTCCACTTCAAGCAGTTCTTGGTAGAAATCATCATTTTGCTTTTTACCTATATCCCTTTTCTTTTCCAAATTTGCTTTACTAAAGTATGTATCCATTTTGCAATACTAAAAGTGCAGAGCATGTACTTACAATCCCCGTGTTGTTGTAGTCTAAACAAACCTCAGATGACTCAGCGTATTCTTTCGTTGGTTATCTTTCCTGTTTGAACAAGTGTGTGTGTGTGTGTGTGTGTGTGTGTGTGTGTGTGTGTGTATGTATAACCCTAACCTATACTGGCAACACCGCACAAGCAACTCTGCCAAGTTTTATACAAAGTTCTGTGTAATTACTAACAAAAAGCGAATCTTTCATAAAAACCTTATAGTTTTTTTGTACATGTAAAACTAAACTGGGCTCTACCAGGGCCATCTAAAAATAATTTTAGATGGCCAAGGCTGTATGGGAGGTCAGTTGTACGTGTGACAATAATGTAAAGATGACTTGTCACACCCAGACCGGCCAGTTTAACGTGGTACCACTTCAGCATGTATTCAATATGGATGGTGGGTGTTAGCACCGAAGTGGTGACATGTGGAGGTGTAGGAGCACTACTGGGCTTTGGGGTAGATCACTATCCCCGAGAGGCCCTGGAGCCTTTGCCCAGAGCCGGACACGTAAAAAAATATATATATATATCAGGTTTGGGGATGACAAGCAGAAAATTGTAGTCACACTCCCACTACTGGGCAAAGCGGCAGCTAATATAGCACCCAAGATCGTTCCAGGGCTCATCTGGCAGAATTTCATGAAACTCGTGATTCAAGCCATCACCCCATCACTTGGTAAAGTGTTGGCGTTATCCCAATTGGATAGCCTAACCTTTGATGTCAATTTGGATGATACTCTAATCCAGGCTAAACGCTTGGTCACTGCTGCCTACTCGGGGGCAGATGATGAAACCCGGGAGCAACACACCTTTAATACTCTTCTGAGAGTGCTCCCCAGCATGGTCATGGAGCACTTCACAATCCATGACCCTACAGGAGACATGAATAAGGATTGTTCAACTGATACGCCACCTCCTGACCTCCCACCCTGCACCCAGCAAATCAACGTGGTAAAAAAGTTTCCCACGAATATTCCGGCTCCCCTGGTCAAGCCATGTCCACCTATGCTCTGCTCTAGCCCCACCCCAGCACCCAGTCTGCCTAGGGTGCACCCCACTCACTGGTGCCCAAGTCACAGGGAGAACTTCAACCTCATCCTGGTGAATCCCTGGGAGTTCTCTGCTTGCAGCTCCAGGTGCCCACTGCACAATATCAGGGACTAATTGAATGCTGCCAGACGGAAAACCACCACCCCAGGCCAACGTAATGTTTCCTCTCTAGAGAATGAGGACGAACCTGCACCCATGGAGGAGACCGAATCCGGGGAACAGGAGCAGGAGGAAGAAGGAGGCCCCCAACAGTTGGATTTTTAGGACTGCCTCCGCACCTTCCCAAGGTGGCGGGGGCCACTTCCCCCAAATACCACCCCCCAGTTTACCACAATATGAAGCTGAACTGGGTGAAACCAGACTTCTGGTCAATACGGGAGCAGCCAGATCCTCCCTGTATAGCCACTACTTCTCCTGTCACAAATTGACCTTTGGCCCGCTAATCCCAATGGCTATTCACCTTGTGGACACGGGGGATGGCGCCCTGCCAATCCGTGAGGAAACTTGGGCCCTACGTGTCGACACCCATCAGCCAGCATCGACCCAGCAAAAGTTCATCGTATTCAACTCTTCCTGCCGCAATTACGATGGATATCTGGGGTTGGACCTGTTGCAGAAGTTAGGAGCCACCATTGACAGACAGCTCCAGTTCCGAAAATCCCCCGATCCCCCCCCCCCTCCCACTCAGGCCGTCTGCACCTGCACGCCATGGCCCCGACTGGAAGACTCTATGCCCCCCCCCCTCTCCTCCTCCCCTGCCCTCCTTCCCCTCTCCCCCTGCCCCCCCTCTTTTCCTGCCACCATTTCCCCCCACCATGAAGCCTGGGTGCCCCTCAACCGGCCCTCAGGTACCTCCGTCCTGTTCTTCCCACTCCTGCCACCCGGAACCCTCTTTGCCTGCCTTCTGCCCTCAACCTTCCTTCTCCCTCATCACACGGCAGTCTGGATTGCCAACCTTGCCCCCTCACCCCTCACCCTCCCTAAAGGGCTCATAATCGGAGAGATGGAGGAAGCCGAGACCTGCGTCCCCTCCCCCTCCTGCTCCCCTGCCCCTCTGCCCCCCATCCCCGACCATCTCTCCTCTCACCAACACCCTCCACCGCCTCCTCCTGGATTTCCAGGATCTGTTCGTGGCGGTACCCGCCGATATTGGACACACCTACCTGGCTCACGACATTCACACGACGGGCCCACTGATCTGACAGCCAGCCCAGCGGAAGAACCCCAAACAGCGGGAAGAGGAAGACCACCAGGTATAGGAGATGATCAAAATTGGAGTTGTCTCCCCCTCCACAAGCCCCTGGTCCTTCCCCATCGTCCTTGTGAAGAAAAAGGATGGCACGATGCGGTTCTGTGTCGATTACCGCTGGCTTAATGACATGACCACCAAGGACGCTACTCCACTTCCACACATAGACGACTCCCTGGATTCCCTATTTGGTGCCTCCTGGTTCTCCATCCTTGACCTCCAGTCAGGGTATTGGCAGGTCCCGCTGCGTCCAGAGGACAGAGGCAAAACCGCTTTCTCGACCAGCAACGGAAACCATTATGAATTTAATGTTTTACCCTTCGGCCTCTGTAATGCCCTCGCCTTCTTCTCCAGACTAATGGAATCCGTCCTCAGCAGTCTCACATGGAAGATCTGTCTCACTTATTTGGACAACGTCATAGTTTTCAACCAGACTTGGGCCAACCACCTGCAGCACCTCCGCCGGGTTTTCACCAGGATCCGACAGGCAGCCCTCAAACTCCAGCCCTCCAAGTGTGTCCTGGCTGCCAGAACCGTCTCATTCCTGGGGCACGTCATCTCCCAGGCTGGCATATCTCCCAACCCAGACAAACTCTGCGCCATCGCGGACATACCCCCACCACAAGACGTTCATGGGATTTGAGCCTTCCTCAGCCTGACGTCTTATTACAGCCGTTTTGTGAAGGGGTTCACCCACATTGCCAAGCCACTCCCTGACCTGCCCCGTAAGGGAGAACCGTTCGTCTGGACAGACGAGAGACGAGCCGCCTTCCAACAACTTAAGAATAAGCTTGTTCCCGCCCCCATCGTGGCCTTTCCCGACTATGTCCTCCCATTCCAGCTCTACACAGACATTTCCCTAATTGCAATCAGTGCTGTGCTGGCACAAGTCCAAGAGGGCCACAAGCACATCATCGCCTGTGCCAGCCATACTCTCAATCAGACGGAAAAGATATTAAGAGGTAGTGCCCGGGCATCATCTGAGCACTTGAGCACTTCTGGGCGTACCTATCGGGGACTCAAGTTACTATCATCATTGATCACCAGTCCCTCCAGTGGCTATGGCAGTCTGACACCCACAATGCCCAGCTCATCCGATGGCGCGAAACCCTGGAGGAGTTCAACTATGAAATATCGTACCGCCCTGGCAAACTCCACACCAATGCGGACGCTCTCTCTCAGCTTTCCCTCAATGCCGTCCAGTTGGAACCCAATCTCCTCTAGCGGAGGCATCATAAGGAGTGACCCCACTGGATTCCCCAGCACCTTTTCAAAAAACTGTATCGCCAGGGCGACCACCAATTTACCCCCTCCGGGCATATCATCCTAGCCCCCGATGCCACCCTTGACACCCTCTGACACCTGCACACTCACAACAGCATTCTCCCGGGCATGAAAAAACTTCTGCAGGTCTTTACCCACCCCATCCCGACGTTTTTGGACCTTTTTTTTTTTTGCTCAAACGTCCGCTTTTGGTGAGAAACATCGAAAATTCATAGAGAAATCGCTCACCTGAGGTTTAAAATACCCGATTTAGGTACAAGTCCTTCCTTACCTGACTGGGTTTTCTAACAGGCTGGCACCAAAGAAAACGAGTTCTATGGGAAGGTAACTATTTTATCCACTCATAAACAGTATTTATTTACTTGGTATGAATTTATATGTAGTACAAGAGTATATTGGTTTTCAAACAGTAATATAGGCATTATAAGCATTGTTTCACTCACTAACTCATCACCATTCATGACCTTTTTTTTCCCACATTACCTGATCATCATTTCTGACTGTTTCTTCCTCTAATGCTATGTAAACATTGTCCTCCACATTGTCATCGATTGGGGAATCACTCTGGCCCTGAATGTCTTTATTGGCCAGGTCACTGGTAACAGGTGAATTGCCGAGACAATGGCGTGCAGGGGGGGGGGAGAGGTTATGCGGTGTAAGGCATTGTTCCTGCTTAGCATCTTGTAGAGGAATAGAGGAAGGTGTCCCGTGTATACATGCCAAAAATCACTTGCGAAATCACTCGCAAAAATTGAAAATTGTGCAAATTAGGGACCTTGCAATGTTGCCGCGTTAATTCACGTTGCCGGGACGGCGTGGGTTAACGACACCTACTGGGCGCCCAATCCCTCCACCCTTGCTAAGGAGATTATCCAATCTTGCTGGGCGTGTGCTCTCAGTAAGGACAGCATCTGTACCGCTGGTCCATCAGGTTGTATTACTACCCACAAACCTTGGCAGTTATTGGTGACCGACACAGTTGGACCCTTACCCCTAAAATCAGGCTATAGGTACGTGATCACATTCATTGATACATACTCCAAATTCGTTGTAGCCTGCCCAGCGAAATAACACCACACTGTCGCAGTGGCTGACGCCCTGATTAGGCACGTATTCCCATACTTCGGTATCCCACAAGCAATCCACTAAGATAATGCATTAGAGTTCACCAGTAAGATCTGGGAGGAGCTGGCCCACATATTTGGCTATAACATTTCGCACCCGTCCCCTTACTAGCCCCAAGGAAATGCCATATGCGAGTGAAGCCAATGTATGCTGATGAATCAATTCCGCACCCAGATACAAGCCACCAAAGATGATAACTGGCCCGCCCATGTAAAAATCGTGCAATGGGGCATCAACTCCTGCCCCCGAGAGGACGGAATTTCACTGTACAAACAAGTGTTTGGAGAAACACCCCTCCTCCTGCCCCTTCGGCAGCATTTCCAACCCCCCACTTCTACCCCCACATTGGACACATTACACCATCTCAAACGTTGGCTAACCCACCTCCAAAACAACCTGGACCTCCGCCCCGACACCGCCTCCAACCCTTACAAGCAGGGCGACACTATTATGACAGCACAGCTCCCCACCCCCAACAAGCTCGCACCACGCTTCACGGGGCCCCACACCATCATCCGCGTCCCTGACCCCTATCAGATGATAGTCGAATACCACGGCACTTCCCACACTCTCAGAAACCATCATGTACGCCCCTTTCACACTTCTGCCTCCCCTGCCCTGGCCCCGTGCCCCGCCCTACCCACTACCCCCGTGCCACTTCCCTCTACCTCCTATGATTTCTACATCTCCCCCTTGCCATCTCTCTCTCCCTCCCCCTCCCCCATTGCCTCCACCTCACCTCCCACCACGATGCCTTACACCTCACCTGACAACTCACCAACTCCTCGCTGCTCCCCCACCTCCTCACCACCCACCTCCTCGTTTCCCACACCCAGCACCATGTGTCCCACACATGTCCCCGCACCCCCTCAGCCCACCACACCCCCGTCCCAGCCATCACCCACCACCGTCACCAAATCTCCCTGCCCACTGCCCACACATGCCACCTTGACCCTGCCTACCCTGTCCCCCACCCCTGACTCCACCTGCACTGCCCACACACCCACTACACCATAACCCACTAAGCCTACACCCCACTCCACATGCCATGCTGCCCACACTCCTACCACTCTACAGCTACCCTCGCACGCCCCGTGCACCTCACACACACGCCGACACCGCACACCCACATCGCCGCCCACACCCACCCTTAAAACAACCATCACATGCTCCGGCCACCTCTCCTGCCCATCCGCCTGTTACACCCACTCTCCCACCTCAACCAGCTCGCCACAAAATCCCACCCCTACCCCTGCCCTAAATCATCTTACACTCATGATACACCAGGCCCAAATCCCAGCCACCTACACTCCTCAGAGATGCTGCACCGCATTACCCCGGCATAAAGCTCCACACTCGCCATCCATCTCCAGCATTCAGCACAGCCCTGCAGAGAAGACAACACCTAGCACCATGAGGATTCGCCAAGCCATATGGGTGCCATCCTTCGGACCAAAACAACGAGTCCAAGGACCTCACCACCTCCTACGACTCCTCCACTCTTCCACCGACCCATCCACCCTCTTCATCACCTGTGACGAGCAGCTTGATAAAAAAATCTGCCACCACAGCCTGGCACGCCCTCCTCCAACACCTACAGCCAGCCTACCACACCTACGACACCAAAGTTTACCACCTCCAGTCTCAGGGACGTGACTTTTCCCCAGTAGATGGTGATAAAATGCATTATAGTGCCACAGAGAGCGACCTAACATCTCCAGAAGGAGCCCACCGAGGAGCACCTACAGTATGTCGGGACTCAGGGCAACAACAACATAAGTCCACCCGGGCTGCACGCCCCTATGACCCGGTGCTTGCCTGCCGCCACCATAGCAGGAATCCAAGACTACCAATCACGGGGTGGAGCTGTTTCTCCAGCTTCAGTCAGCACCCCTGAGATGGCCGGTAGCCGCTCAACCTGCCTACAGGAGATGGCCTGTAGCTGCTCCAGAGGGAATCAGGAGACGGCATTTTGCCACTCCCGCCTTCATCAGGAGACGGCCTGTAGCCGCTCTGAAGGAGCCCCTGGGTCGGCCTGTAGCTGCTCCCTCTCCCAGGCCACGGCCAGTAGCCTGGCCTTAGTGACAGCCTGCAGCTGCACCCCCAGTAGGCCACAGCCAGTAGCCGGGCCCTACGGCAGGAGACAGCCGGTAGCCGCTCTTTTGTCAGGTGCTGACTCCTGTTCACCAACCTACGACCCAGAGGGAGCCCCCAGCCTGGAGGAGTACTGGAGAGGCCCCGTGACTTCTACTAGGCTCTTCTCCCTGCAGCTGGATCTGAGGACTCGCCTGATGGACCCCGACGTAAGTCAATGCCACAGCCCCCTCCTGACAGCATCTCCGAACACTGGGGACAGCAGCCTTCGGGACCTCCAGACTGTCCCCAAGACCCCCAGGTGGGACCTCCCTACACCTAGACGCCAGAGATCCTCTTTCTCCGTCAGGCACCTGAGCGAGAAGTTCAGGCAGGTATTCGGCCCCAGTCCTGTGGGCTGAATTCCCACCCCAAGCCCCGAAAATGTGGGACCCTTCGCCACCAGCAGCCCCAAACGAGAGAAGACGTCCCTACGCATGGTCCTGTGGCCCCAGAACACAGAGGCCCCCGGCAGAACCCAGCTCTGTCAGTAGTGAGGCTGAGTCACCTCCACCGCCCTTGTACCTGACCGCCACGACGCCCAGACGCGAAAAGAGTGGCAGTGAAAGCATAGTGTCCGTGACCTAGTGAAGTGAAGGCAGAGCAGTGAATTAACAGTATAAAGGAAGTCTGCGAGAAAAGCATCAGTGACAATATAAAAGAGTGGTGGAGTGAGTAAAAGTAACAGTGAAACCGTGAACACGGCAAGGCAGTGAAATAGGGTCTAATACAGGAATATGCTACCAACTAATAACGCCGCATCGTAAGAAGATCATACACGGACCCCACTGTTAAAACAATAATTGCCAACAGGGAAATAGTCCCACCCACTCCACCAATATATAAAACTTGGACTCCCTGCAGTAATAGTATATAACCCCTCTGCCCTAAGTGCTATTCACCTTACCTGACCTTGACCCGAGTAGTATCCTGCGCGATACTAATAACCCATATCTAGGCCTAAGAATTATAATTGTCCAGTATATCTGTATTTGTGACATCTACCCGTTTCACTGTAGAATTTAGTAATACATGTGTAAGGTTGTTGGCCTCAGTTTTTGTGTTCTGCCTCTCTCTTATTTGTCTAAGCTCCAGTCTAGAATGAGAACCCAGTTACACACTAGACGTTAGAGGGACGGGAAGCCGACCCTAAAACACCTAGCATTACATTAACCATGAAAGACATCATTGCATCGATATCATTGTGTCTTACAAAGTAACTATGTGAACATTAACTCACAACTAACACAGCCCTAATAAGTACTGAACTGCAAAGTCATCCCAACACATATTATTGAACAATTCACTGTCCTAGGGCACCTAATATTTGGCTCACAAAAATTACACATTAATCTGAGACCGAGACAAAACTCTGTAGCTAACATTCTCGTATTCAAGTTACACACTAAATAATAATAATATAAAGTACAGTACACAAAAATATGGGAAATACCTCACTATCCACCTCACAGGATACACAGGAGGTGAGCAGGAACTCAGGACACGCTCGTCTAATGAGGCCAATGGCGTCACCTTTGCATGGGACACTTCCTGGGGGATGACAACACTTGATACTAACCCAAGTCTATTTCTCTATTTTCGTCACTATATCACGTGTGGGATATCACTTAGTCACGCTTCAACATGTCAAACATCAATATTATTACATTACTTACAGAATCCTCTGGAGGGGGGGGGGGAGAGGAGGAACAACAGCCCCCACCACCCGGCACGTCTGACAGTCGGTGAGCAACAAACCTGCTCATGGTACGCCAGCAATGTGTGGTGGAAAGGGGGGGGGGGGAGGATGACGGCTTACACAATTTAAAGTTTTCATTACTATAGACTCGTGATAGACTCAGTGTGATGCCCTTCCCCTTTCAATTGATTACCCCCCAAAAAATGACATTCCCTAGTTACAATGATTATCCACCAACGATCTCCCTCAACATCCTTGCACCGAAAAAAAGCACTGAAAATCATCATGCCTTACATCTCTTTGCTCATGTGTACATTAGGGTGGATTACGTGACTAGAGGCACATATTCCTACCCACTCGAGATTTTAAAATTGTAGACTTAATACTAATAAAATACAGCAGAGAAAAAATGACTTAAGCAACTAGGTAACATAATCTACATCCTGTTCACGTTCACATGGAAACAGCCATATCCCGGCCACACTCACTAAACAGAACTTTTGGTCATAAACAGGATACAACTCATAGTCATTTCCAGGCACTACATCCTGATGCATGCCAATCCAGTAGAACATCTGTCACAGGCAGCTTAAAATTTTCTTCACTCCCAGGTGCCCTGTAGTGATCTAGTTATGGGACTCACCCAAGATCATAGACCTGTTTTTCTTCGGAACCACCAGATGCCAATACTTGCTGAGGCCATTGGGTGTCTCCCACTGGCACTCCAGTAGTCCATTGTTCAAATGAAAGTCCCTCTGAATCCAGTAGCACCTGGTCGCAGGGCTTAACCTGGAAACTTCTTCCGAAGCTGGTCACACTGTACTCTGCTGCAGCCACTCTAGCACTGGTTGTAAATCTGCATCCTCCATCTGCATCCTCTTCAGGTCTTCTGCATCTGACGCTGGTCCTGTCACTACAGTACGGCAGCATTTCATGCTAAGATGCCCATTCTTACTACACTGCTTGCCGTCTGTTCTTTCGTCTTCTCATACACTATTCATCAAGGTTCTCCTGCATTTCCTCATTGGTGGGGCTTCTTGTGAGAAACTGGCTGGTTGTTGTCTCTTGTCACCAGCTTTTACTAATTTACCCTCATCCTTCTCATTTGGACACTCATAGCTGGAGCGTCCCACCTCACCACATGTCCAACGCCCATTTATCGCAATCAGGGATTTCTTTGCATTGTTCTTTTCTTCCTCCTTCCCTTAGTGACAGTCCTCCTTCTTGTGTCCTGGCTTCACGCAGAACTAGCAACCTCCTCCGGTCTTCACCTGCATTTCCTCAGTGGTGGGGCTTCCTGGCAAAAACTAGCTGGTTGTCGCCTCTCGTCACAAGCCTTTACTAATTTACCCTCATTGTTCTCATTTGGACACTCAAAGCTGAAGTGTCCTACCTCACCACATGTCCAACACCCATTTGTCGCAATTGGGGATTTCCTTGCACTGTTCTGTTCTTGCTCCTTCTTCCATTTGTGACAATCCCCCTTCTTGTGTCCCGGCTTCCTGCAGAAGAAGCAACCTCCCCTGATCTTCTCCTGTTCCCTCTTCCACTTGCAGCAGTCCTCTTTTCTGTGTCATGGCTTTTCACAGAACCAGCAACTTCCTACAATTTTTTCCACTTCCCATACCTGCCCCTTTCTTGCCTTGACTCCTGCACTATGACCTGCATGAAAAGTGGATTTACTGGACCTGACATAAGACTCAAATTCTAGAGCCCTGGCTAGTGCTTCTTGCATGCTTCTGGGTTGTGCCTACTTCACCTGCACTTTCGACTCTGCACTGTCAAGAGCATCGATAAACTGATCCCTCAGAAGAATAGCCAGTAGGTTAGGTGCTGCTCCAGGGTGTGCCTTGTATGCCGTACTCTCCAGGTCATGAGCAAGCTGCTGTAGGGATTCGCCTCGAGCCTGTACACGGCTCTGGGATCTTGCTCTGTAAACCTCAGTCTGGTACATTCCCCCATATCTGTGCTCCAGCACTTCTACTAGGGACTGATAACTGTTACTCTCCATCAATGACATCTGGCCCAGAATTTCCATTGCAGCACCCTGCACTGCCCTTTGCCTATCATCCCAACCATTCTGATCAGCAAGTAACTCAAACTGTGCACCGTAAGCTTCCCAAGACAGTCTTCCATCAAATTCCTGAGGTTCCTTTTTAATTGTATTACCATTATAGCCATGCACATCACTGGTTTGAGGCCTAAAAACTGGGGCATCATAATTTAGTCCAGACCTTAAATCTTCTACATTCTGATTATTCAACCCTGTAATGCTACCTTTAGATGCTTATCCGTCAAGATTCACCATACATTGTCCACTCTTAGCATAAGCTCCCTGTACACTAACCTGAGGCTCAGTAGTGCAATATTTCTTTACAGCCTCAATTTTCTCACTAATTATCTTCACACGGTCGACCACATGCTTCAACTGGTTTTCTACATGCTGTCTACACTCTGTCACTCTTTCCTCACTAATTGTCATCAACTGGTTGTCTACATGCTGTTTACACTCCACCACATTATTCCTTACCTCATATTTCTGCTGCTCTAGCTTAGCATCTACTTCCTACTTAAACTGTTGCTGTTCTTCCTTCATTTCCCCCATAAATGCATCTAGCTGTCCTTGCACCCACAGTTGTACTTCCCTCTGTTGCTCCTGTAATGCCTCCTGAAGTTGTTCATATCGTTGTTTCTGTTCTTCGTTCTGTGCTTGCAATTGTTCTTTGATTTCGTTCCTGAGCTCTTCCTGTTCTTCAATTTGGGCTTGTAATTGTTCTTGCAGTTCTTTGTGTCGCTCATTCTGTGCCTGTAATTGTTCTTTGATTTCTTTCTGTCCTTCATTCTGTGCCTGTAATTGTTCTTGTGACTGTAGACATTGTGCTTGCAATAGCTTCATAATTGCAGCCAGCGATGCCTCCTCTTCCCTGATGATTTTCATTCTCTTCTTGACACATGTCACATACGATACTAGGTTAGGCTCATACTTTTTCTTATAATTTTCCTTCATTTCTAGCATTTTGGTTCGCATCAAAAATATTATCTTTGCTTGTTTTGGTTGAAGTCTGGCCCTGAGAGCACGTTACATACGTTATTAGGTTAAGCTCATACTTTTTCTTATAATTTTCCTTCACTTCTAGCATTTTGGTTTGCATCAAAAATATTATCTTTGCTGGTTTTGGTTGGAGTCTGGCCCTGAGAGCATCGAAATGCGCGACTTTGCATCAAAACGTGAGGCAGGCAGACCACTTCAAAATGCATCGAAATTTGATTCATCGAATTTTAAACTGTCAAAATTCGAGAAACCACTGTAGTTTTACTTTCCATTCCTCTTCCTTCTGTCCACGGGTGACCCTACACTGAGTGACAAGCCAAATGGTTTCCTGTACACCAGGAAACCATTTACTATACTGGGTGGTAACCTCATAACCAAATTATGACACCTGGTGGTTTAGTGGGTAATTAAGGCGCTCCAATTGGACTGAGCCAGTGTAGTTTTATATTCAGAGGATGGTTGGAGTTTATTGTTCACATAATTACACAAAGGGATAAAAGAGGCTGGTCACTCACATCTCAAATGTCAGGACCAACTTGCCTAGCCCAGGGTTCCTATGCCTCTCATGGGAAAACACTGGACTGTATGATGAATGAATGAATAAATATACTCTCAACACATTGGTGGTGGGATGAGGGTGTAGAAGCTGCAGTTAAGGAGAAAAGAAGTCTTTTCCGGGAATGGAAGAAGGGTGGTAACAAGGAGGAATACTTGGCTGCCAAGCGTAGGGCTAGAAGAGAGGTATACAGGGTGAAGTCTGAGTCACAGAGACTTTTACTTGATGACCTAAATCATGGGGAAAGGAAAAATATAATATTTAAGGTGGCAAATCAGATGAAGAGCGATAATTGGGATACTATAGGTGAGCAGTGTGTGAAGAATGATGAAGGAAGGGTAGTGGTGAACAGTGAGGATATTAAAGATGCATGGAGAGAGTATTATAGCCGGTTGTTGAATGAGGAGTTTGACTGGGACAGGGAAGGTTTGGAGCCAGCAGATTCAGTGTCTGGCCCTTGGCCTTTCATTAATGCTGCTACTGTGAGTGAGGCAATAGGCAGGATGAAGGTGGGGAAGGCAGCAGGTGTGTCTGGGTTGACTGCTGAAATGTTGAAGGCCTCAGGAGATATAGGGGTGAGGTTAGTCACTGACCTGATAAATATGATTATTTATGAGTGTGTTGTCCCAGATGATTGGCTGAAGAGTGTAACTGTAAATGTGTATAAAGGGAAGGGTGATGCCCTAGAAAGAGGAAATTATAGAGGTATAAAGCTTTTAGATCAGATAATGAAGGTAATAGAGAGAGTTTTAGAAGGTATGATTAGAGAAAGGGTGAACATTGACGAGATGCAGTTTGGGTTTATGCCAGGTAGGGGGACCACTGATGCCATATTCATTGTTCGACAGCTTCAGGAAAAATACATTGGTAGGAGAAGGGATCTGTATTTTGTTTTGGTTGATTTGGAAAAGGCCTTTGACAGAGTCCCTAGAGAGGAGGTGAAGTGGGCAATGAGAAAGCTTGGCTTGGAGAACTGGCTGGTTAGGGTGGTTATGGTTATGTATGCGGGTGCTCGCACCCAGGTAAGAGTGAATGGAGATTTGAGTGATGAGTTTTCCATGAACTTTGGTGTGCATCAGGGGTCAGTTTTGAGTCCCATGTTGTTTATCATTGTGCTTGAAGCCCTTTCACGTGACTTTAGAAACGGACTCCCGTGGGAGATGTTGTATGCTGATGATTTGGTGTTGATTGCAGAGAACGAAAGGGAGGCGGAGGAAAGGTTTAGGAAGTGGAGAGATGGTATGGGGCACAAGGGCTTAAGGGTAAATGCAGATAAAACAAAAGTGATGATATCTAGGGTTGGTGGCGGTACTGTCAAAGACGAGGGAGAGTGGCCATGTGCAGTTTGCCACAAAGGCGTGGGAAGTAATTCTAACTTGTGCGGTGTTTATGATAAATGGGTGCATAAGAGATGTAGTGGTATCAGAGGTAGACTGCGAGATAATACTGATTTTAAGTGTATGGCGTCTCAGGGAGAGCAGGTGGAGATTGTCAGGCATGAAAGGATTGAACTTGCTGGTGAATCTCTTGAGTGTGTGGAAGAGTTTTGTTATTTGGGAGACATGTTGTGTGCTGGAGGTGGGGCTGGAGCTAGCTCTGTGGCTAGAGTGAGAAGTGGTTGGAAGAAGTTCAGGGAGCTGTTGCCTCTTCTGACATTGAGAGGGCTCTCCCTATGTGCTAAGGGGTCTTTGTATGCAGCATGTGTTAGGAGTGTAATGCTGTATGGTAGTGAGACCTGGGCGGTAAAGGAGGAGGATATTCGCCGGCTCAGACGTACAGATATGACAATGATTAGGTGTATGCGTAGTGTGTCCCTGCGTGCAAGGTCCGGGGGGGCTGAGTTTACGATGGAAGGGTTGAGAGGTAGGATGGGACTGGAGTGTATTGGTGTTGTGATGAGGAGAGGTAGATTGAGATAGTCTGGACATGTGGAGAGGATAGGGGATGATAATTGGGTGAGGCATGTGAGAAGTGTTAATATTGGGGGTGGGGTTATGAGGGGTAGACCGAGAAAGACATGGGATAAGGTCATTAACCGGCCCTGTCCCGACCACTTTTTCACCACTGGTACCCCCCAATTCCGGCCATTTTTGGACCCAATTTTTTTTTGCTAAAACTTTCGCTTTTGGTCAGAAACAATGGTCAATCACCAAGAAAGTGTTCACCGGGGTCCATAAGTGGCCTAAACAGGTATACCTTCGTTACACCTGGTACTGTGTTCTCTGTAGGTGGTCTGAGGCTCTCATGTTTTCTGTGGTATTATAAGTCTTGGAAACCAATGAAAGTAAGTAGATATGTATTTATTACAAACATAAAAACATGTGATACAAGAGTAAATTGGATTTTATACAAAAATAGAGGTGAGATAAGCATTGTACCATTGGGCGAACCGAGCGAAATCGGCCAAACTGTTCACGATGAATCGCTAACATTGCTGAATCATGATACATATCATTTTTTCTACTTACATAATACATCTCCAATAACATTATACCATTTTGCATTTTAATGAACTGTTTTTACGTATTCACAGGCCTTTTGATAACATTTAGCGAAATGTTAGCGCTTATTTACGTAGTGAGTGAACTCGCTGTGACTGTTGTTTCAACTCGTATTATGTCTTTTCAACTTACATAATACTTTCCTAATAACATTATACCATTTTCCACTTTAGAGAATTGTTTTGAGATAATTTCAGGCCTTACGATAATATTTAGCGTAATAATAGCGCATAATAACACAGCGGGTGAAGTCGCTTTGACTATTATTTCAACTTACAACCTATTTTTGTACTTATATAATACTTCTCCACTAACATTACACATGTTTCAACTTGATATCATTGCTATCACATAGTTGGAGACCTTACTATTCTACTGAGCGTCATATTATCGCATATTTACACAGTGAGTGTTATCGCGATATCATTTGTTTCATCTTACACTAGTATTCAACTTATAAATTACTTTCCTACTAACATTACACCCTTTTCCACTTTATATCATTGCTATCACACACTTACAGACCAGAATGTTCTACTGAGCGTAATATTTTCCCAGATTTACACAGTGGGTGTACTCGTGACATCAATTGTTACAACTTACACTATTTTTCAACTTATAAATTACTTTCCTGCTAACATTACACCCGTTTCCACTTTACATTCTTACTATCACATATTTCCTGACCAGAGTGTTATATTGAGCGTCATATTTTCGCAGATTTACACAGTGGGTGTAGTTTTGATATCACTTCTTTCAACTTACACTATTTCTCAACTTATACATTACTTTCCTGCTAACATTACACCCGTTTCAACTTTATATAAGACTTAGCACATACTGACTGGCCTTACCATTATACTGAGCGTCATATCGCCATCCCACACAGTTTCAGTAGTGTAGGAAGTTATGGTACTCTTTGAAACAGGGCTGAAGGCACAACGCATCATTGCACTCTGCACACTCATACCTTGTGTCTTTTCTCTGAGTGGCTGGTCTGACTGTCGAGTGCTTGCATACATGGCAGCGGCGCTGGGGTTTACGACGGTTTGGTTGGGAAGGGATTGTGCTAGGGTAGTGGCATCCTGCGAGGCATAGGGGAGTCTGGGCAGCCATGGGGGTGCGTGTGCGGTGTGTGGGCCTGTCCTGGGCATACCTGGCGATAATTTCACGTGACAGCTCCCTCATAAACCCCTCAAAGGTCTCTGATATTCCCGTTGTCATGGCGTGCAGGTAGTGTGCATTGAGGACCGTGATGTTGAGCAAGTGGAAAAAGAGCTTTTTGTACCACTTCATCGTGGTCCTGGCACAGTCCACACTGGAAATCACCGAGTCTGACTGATCCACTTGCCTTATGTTCAGATTATAGTCAAGTACAGACTCGGGTTTCCAGACGTTGCTCCTCCTCTTGCTACGGTGATCAACAGAGTCTGTGCGGTGCATCAGGGGGCTGTGTACAGTCGATAGGAGGCAAACTTCCCTGTTGTGGTTCCACAGGGTGGCAAGGATGTTATTTGCCTGGAAGAAAACCACCCGTTCTTGTCAAGTTTCCTCCCTATCTTGACCATATGGCGACGGTTTCTCTTTACTGTACCACAGACTCCAGAGTCGTGTTGGTGGAGGAACCGAGCGAGAAGAGGGCTAGTGAACCAGTTGTCCAGGTACAACACATGACCACGATGAAGGTACTCCTCTATCATTGTCTTCACCACGCCCCTTAGAGTCCAATACTACGATCTTTTGTTATATCTGTCTGTGCGCCCGTGTACATGACTATGTCTTGCACATAACCAGTCTTACAGTCACACTATCACAGTTTAGGTCAGGTAAATGCTAGGATTATATATTAACGATAATTAGCATGTTCGTGACTCCAGTGTTCTTACAGAAAAGACCCTTCGATATCATGCACATCGTTAATTGGGTACTGAAAGAACACATGTGAAGAATTGATTTATTACAATTAAGAGCATTACCCCTATTAATAACATAACCTAAATATCACTTAAGTCCTATAATCCTTAACCTAAACCTTAATACTAAAAATCAGTAACAAAAGAACAGATCTGCACATGACAAGGTACACAGTACCTCTGGACTTCAGGGTGCATGTCCGCAGGTGTTTCATTACACCTGCATTACACTGGGTATGGGTGAGGTGGATAGAGGCACGAGTGAAACGAGTGGCTGGAGCACTGATAGCTAAGGTGAGGTATGGTAGTGTGAGTGGCTAGACAGCAGACAACACAACACCACTTCCCACACGTACAGCTCAGGTGAAGTAATGGAAGTGGGCTCCATACAAAGCTCCGCGATGGAGAGGAAACAGCTGCCTACCACTCACTGCCAGTGCTGGTCCCCCACTCCGTGTTCTCCACTCCAGTCCAGTCATCGCCACCCTTCAACTCCCGCCTCATCCAGTCCCGAAGCATCGAAACATTGAGTTGAAATAACATGTATTACAGGCAGCTTACAACATACAAACATTGACTTGACACACACATAACAAAGATCTTGAACCCGAAATGGTGTCTCTTGCTGGGTATGTACTGGCGAAAGGAAATATTGCCTCTCCACAACACAAGACTCTCGTCTATGACGAGGTCTCTGTAAGGATAAAATGAGTGGAACATTTCCCATAAATGATCAAATACAAGCCTAATTCTCCTCTTTTTATCAGTGTTATTTGCATTAGCTGGATCTTCTGCATCAAAAAAGTGGAGGCGGCCGAGAATCTGCTGAAATCTATTACGACTCATCACATTTCCAAAGAAAGGTGTGATGGTCATTGGGTCAGTGGTCCAGTATGCCGGTATTTGATTTTTTCTGACAACACCCATCAAGAGAACCAGGGCAAAAAATAAGAACATCTCAGAAATTGTCACAGGATAGTCATATTGCTGGGAGTGCCTGCTAGTTGTACACAGACATTCAGTTTCACGGCGCTGTGTTCGTGAAAATAGGTTTGTCTGCTCCACTATGCACCCCACAAACACCTCCCCAAAGAACAGGTGGAAGAAGTCCACCCTAGTGGAACCCGCATGCACACCTGGAGCCGTGCAACCAGACCGCCACTCCTCAGTGAAAGGGTGAATGATGGGAGTAAAATTACTCCCATCTTCCCAGTTCCACGAGACACTACCGTCTCCAGCCTCGTCCCCATCGTCGCCTTCGCCAGGGTCGGGAGGTGAGGGTGGTGGGGGAGGTTGGGGAGGTGGAGAGCGGCGCCCTTCATCACTCGCACTTCTCTTCCCTCTCCCTTTTCCTTTACCCTTTCCCTTCCCTTTCCTTCCTCTCCCCACATCCTGGGGCTGTGGGGAGGAAGTTTGGGAATATTGTGGGGCGAAAGACGTGCTGGGGAGCGGCTCCACCTCCTCTCCCCTAGGCCTACGTGCACCACGTACTCGTGCTGCCTCCCTCACACAACTTTCCCTTTCACCCCGCACTCCCACCACACCACTTTCCCTTTCACCCCGCGCTCCTGCCACACTACTTTCCCTTTCACCCCGCGCTCCTGCCATACCACTTTCCCTTTCACCCCGCGCTCCCGCCATACCACTTTCCCTTTCACCCCACACTCCCGCCACACCACTTTCCCTTTCACCCCGCGCTCCCGCCACACCACTTTCCCTTTCACCCTGCACTCCCACCACACCACTATCGCCTTCCTCAGACAAAACACTAGGACCATACCTTATTTGCCTTCTCGCCCCACCTTCTGATCCTCGGGGTGAGATTTTTTCCTTCCCCAACCACGAGGTAACATCACGTCCTAAGCCACCGTCCTCGTCGTCATCAGAATCTCTCTCTAGGGGATGGAGAGAGGTCCGTGTAGGTGGTTTGGGTGCAGGCTGGCCTTTCCTTGCCTTATGATACGTAACATACCGCTTTTTCCGGGGTGAAGGGACCTCCTCATCACTGCTTGTTATTTCCTCCTCAGGCTGTAATCTCGATCCACCACATCATCATCAAGTGGAAAATCACTATCTCCAGTGAAGGCATCCAGGGCGGATTGTATCTCGTCGTCTGAGAGACCTTAAAGCGCCATGTCTGACCTGGGTCACTGCTAACAGGTGAGTGACCGAGAAAAGGGCGCGCGTGGGTCACACGGGGTCTGGGATGCTGCCCGCCTGGTGGCAGGTAGGGAAGGCTTGGGTAGGTGGGCGAATCAAAAACCTCGAGTGAATTTTGAAAATTGTGGAAATTATGGACCTTGCAATTGCAGCGCGTTAAAGTATGTCGACGGGATTGGCAGTGACAAAACGTGAGGACGTGGAAGGACGTCGACGGGACGCCGCGGGTTAAGTGTGGCCTCAGGATTAAGGGACTGAACAGGGAGGCTGCAATGGATCGTTCAGTGTGGAAAGCCGCCATTAGGTGACCAAGGCCGACGCATGCAAGCATGTTGGAGCCTTTAAAAATGAAATGAAACGATGAAACGATATTCCCACATCTTTTTCTTTCACAGCCATTAAAACTTTATCATATCTTGCCCTTCTGCCCAGTTCCATCATACCCTCTGATTACTATCTATCTATCTATCTATTGCCAGACGCCTCAATCCCGTTTGGGGTGGCCACAAACAAATCGCCTCCAAGTCGCCCTGTCCCCCGCCATTTCACTACCCTGCTCCCAACTCACACCCCCCTCTCTCATATACCTCTCCACCCCATCCCTCCATCTCATCCTCGGTCTCCCCCTCCCTCTTCCACCCTCCACCTCACTCACATACACTCTCTTCGTCAGTCTTTCACCCTCCATCCTCTCCACATGGCCAAACCACCTCAGTGTGTTCCTCACAACGCTTCCTATCACATCCACATCAACACCACAACGCTCCTTTATATCCTCATTCGTCAGCCTGTCTCTCCACGTGACTCCACAAGCTCCTCTTAAATAACTCATTTCCACTGCTCTCACTCTTGACTTGTGTCCTTCCAACAACGTCCAAGCTTCACTTCCGTACGTTAGAGTTGGTATCACAATACTGTCATGTAGTAACTTTTTTACTTCCATGCTCACTTCCCTGTTTCTTATCACTGCTTTCAAGGAACCAGCAACCTTTCTTCCCTGCTGTACCCTTTCAAGCACTTCACCCTCCAAACCTCCATCCTTACTCATCACACTACCCAAATACTTAAACGTACTCACATTTTCCAATTCCTCACCATCCAACCTCGCTATACATTCACTGACTTCACCTCTCTCAAAGACCATCACTTTACTCTTCCCTACATTCACCTTTAGGTTCCGTTTCTTACACACTCTCTCAAACTCATCCACCAAGCCTTGCAGCTCCCCTTCATCTTCACTCAACAACACAGTATCATCTGCAAACAACAGTACAGGGAGTTTCCAAACACTATCCTCTCTCACCAGGGCCACTCCAACATCCACTACCCTACCTTGTACCTCTTTTATTACCCCATCCATGTACAGATTGAACAACCATGGAGACATGACACATCCCTGTTTCAAACCAACTTTCAAAGAGAAAAATTCACTTAGTTCACCATCCACAATATGGATTTATTTGGATGTAAGCTGTTCCTATTACACTGGACATCTAGTGCATGGTAATTTGGGTGAAGAAATACACTGTGTTGGTGAAAAATGTGCACTGCAAACATATCACGTACTAATGCTATTAAGGGTGACATATCTTACTTGATTTTTGCCTTGTATTTTTCATGACATGCTTGACATTAGTGATCTAAGCACCCAGCCAGTGCTCTACCTTGCAGTTAAAGTGCCCCCCCCCCCTGCCATGACAAATATAAAGGAAAAACTTGAGTCAAAAGCACTGTAAAAATTGTGTTCCATTAGACCTGCCTCACAAAATTAAAAACACTTAAAGCACACTCTCACTACAAGGTGGAGCACTTGCCATATGCTTAAACACAATTATCCCATAATAAAATGTATTTAAAAAAAGGTAAGTTGCTGCTCAGAAAGACCAACAGTACATACGTGTACAATATTTTTGTGTACAGATGTTGTGCAGGATATAGTGCACCTTGCTGCCCAGTTTATTGTGTACTAAGTGAATGCCCTGTACTGCTGTACAACTATCACAGTGAACAACCCTCTCCTAATATAGTGCACCCCCAATATAACCAACTACTGAAACTGGTACCAAACCCTTGACGTTAAAGCCAAACACCATGCTGTTCAGTAAATTTCCAGGTGTTGTGGCTTTTACCAAACAAAGATTGTTAAATATACAGCATTGTTTGGCTGTATACTCATACACAATAACATACAGGTAGGTCTAAATGGTTCTTTTTCTCAGTAAATGCTCTCTTTACTAACTGACATGCTTATTCTAACCTTTCTGGGAGTAACTGCACTGCAAATAACGACTGCAAATAGGCTTTAGATAAATTATATGTTTATTCTAACCTTTCTGGGAGTAATTGCACTGCAATGAAAGACTGCAAGTAGGTCTTGGATAAATCTATGCTCATTTGTCGTTCAGTATTTATAAAGAAAATGTGGGTAAAGGGAACTCACACTGTACATTACCTGTTACATTAAATACTATATATTAGAGAATAGCAAAGAACAGAACAGCTGCATGTACAATAAACATTAAAAAAAAAAATGCATTCCACCACTGGCACAGCTAGTTATTGATAACCACCACAATCCTGCACTATACTGTACACTGCCTATACATTACTGTACACTTGCTGCTCAGTATTTACAGGGAAAGTGTGGGTAAAAAAAAAAAAAATTCAATGTACATTAACTGTGACATTGCAGTAAATACAATACTACATATTAGCAAATACCAATGCAAACAGTACATAACAGCTGCATGTACATTAAACATGTGTTTAATGCACACACACAGTGTGTGTGTGTGTGTGTGTGTGTGTGTGTGTGTGTGTGTGTGTAGGGGAGGGACACATGCTGGTGGGTGTTTCCTGTGCGTCCATCCTATTACCAAACAAAATCTGTTATGTGAACATAATGTTCGCCAAACTCCATAGTGGTTGTTTAAACTGAAATTCATTAAAAGAGGGTTCAGTATATTGAGGGTTTACTGTATCTAGAGTTTCACCTGATTTTATCATTTTATTTTTTCATTCATTCATCATCCAATCCTACGCTGCCCCAAGAGAAGCATAGGAGCCCGGGGCTACGCAAGTTCGTTTCGTTTCGTTTTTAAAGGCTCCAACATGCTTGCATGCGTCAGATTCGTTCACCTAGTGGCGGCTCTCCATGCTGCACGATCCATTGCAGCCTCCCTGTTCACTCCTTTAACCCGAGGTCACACTTAATGACCTCGTTCCATGTCTTTCTTGGTCTACCCCTCATAGCCCCACCCCCAATATTAGCACTTCTCACCTGCCTCACCCAATTATCATCCTCCATCCTCGCCAAATTGCCAAACCATCTCAATCTACCTCTCCTTATCACAACACCAATACACTCCAGTCCCATCCTACCTCTCAACTCTTCCATCGTAAACTCAGCCCCCCCAGACCTTGCACACAGGGACGCACTACACATCCACCTATTCACTGTCATTTCTGCCTGTCTGAGCTGCCGAATATCCTCCTGCTTTACTGCCCAGGTCTCACTACCATACAGCATTACACTCCTAACACAAGCTGCATACAAAGACACCTTAGGACGTAGGGAGAGCCCTCTCAATGTCAGGAGAGGCAACAGCTCCCTGAACTTCTTCCAACCACTCCTCACCCTAGCCACAGAGCTAGCTCCAGCCCCACCTCCAGCACACAACATGTCTCCCAAATAACAAAACTCTTCCACACACTCAAGAGATTCACCAGCAAGTTCAATCCTTTCATCCATGACAGTCTCCACCTGCTCTCCCCGACACGCCATACACATAAAATCAGTATTATCTCGCAGTCTGCCTCTGATACCACTACATCTCTTGTGCACCCATTTATCACAAACACTGCACAAGATGGAATTACTTCCCACACCCTCGTGGCAAACAGCACATGGCCACTCTCCCTCGTCTTTGACAGTACCACCACCAACTCTAGATATCATCACTTTTGTGTTATCTGCATTTACCCTTAAGCCCTTGTGCCCCATAACATCTCTCCACTTCCTAATCCCTTCCTCCACCTCCCTTTCGTTCTCTGCAATCAACACCAAATCATCAGCATACAACATCTCCCATGGAAGTCCGTTTCTAAAGTCACGTGAGAGGGCTTCACGTACCATGATAAACAACATGGGACTCAAAACTGACCCTTGATGCACACCAACATTCACGGAAAACTCATCACTCAAATCTCCATTCACTCTTACCTGGGTGTGAGTACCCACATACATAGCCATAACCACCCTAACCAGCCACTCCTCCAAGCCAAGCTCTCTCATTGCCCACTTCACCACCTCTTTAGGGACCTGTCAAAGGCCTTTTCCAAATCAACAAAAACAAAATACAGATCCCTTCTCCTACCAATATATTTTTCCTGAAGCTGTTGAACAATGAATATGGTATCAGTGGTCCCCCTACCTGGCATAAACCCAAACTGCACCTCATCAATATTCATTCTTTCTCTAATCATACATTCTAAAACTCTGTCCATTACCTTCATTATCTGATCTAAAAGCTTTATACCTCTATAATTTCCTCTTTCCAGGGCATCACCCTTCCCTTTATACACGTTTACAGTTACACTCTTTAGCCAATCATCTAGGACAACACACTCATAAATAATCATATTTATCAGGTCAGTGACTAACCTCACCCCTATATCTCCTGAGGCCTTCAACATTTCAGCAGTCAACCCACACACACCCGCTGCCTTCCCCACCCTCATCCTGCCTATTGCCTCACTCACAGTAGCACTATCAATCAAAGGCCAAGGGCCAGACACTGGATCTGCTGGCTCCAAACCTTCCCTGTCCCAGTCAAACTCCTCATTCAACAACCGGCTATAATGCTCTCTCCATGCATCTTTAATATCCTCACTGTTCACCATTACCCTTCCTTCATCATTCTTCACACACTGCTCACCTATAATATCCCGATTATCCCTCTTCACCTGACCTACCACCCTAAATACATTTTTCCTTTCCCCATGATTTAGGTTATCAAGATCAAGTAATTGTCTCTGTGACTCAGACTTCGCCCTGTATACCTCTCTTCTAGCCCTACGCTTGGCAGCCAAATATTCCTCTTTGCTACCACCCTTCTTCCATTACCGGAAAAGCCTTCTTTTCTTAACTGCAGCTTCTACACCCTCATCCCACCACCAAGTTACTTTATGTCTTGGTGGTCCCCTTGCCCAACCGCATGTTACATCAGTAACTCTCAAGACATTGTTCTTGAGGGCTCTGTACTGTTCATTAACGCCTCTGTCTACAGCTCCCTGTTCAGCCACCACTCTCCTCATCTCGCTGTAGAAGGCATCCCTTACTACTTGGTTTTTCAGCTTCCATATTTTCCTCCTAGGTACATAACTCCTCTTTTTCATCACTCGTTCATTAAGCACCATATCACAAATCAATAGTTTGTGCTGCTGCACACACTCCTCACTTCCTATAACTTAAACATCCCTCACTAACCTCCTATCAGCCCTCCTAACCAGAAAATAATCTATCTGACTGCTATTTCCCCCAGATTCATACGTAATTAACCTACTCTCTCTTTTCCTAAAATATGTGTTGCACACAATCATGTCCGTTGCCTCCCAAAACTCGAGTATCCTTTCCCCTTCTGCATTCCTTATACCATATGCACATCCCCCATGCACTCCTTCATAACCTAGTGCTGCTTCACCTACATGACCATTTAAGTCCCCTCCCAAAACCACTGTCTCATCATCCCGCATACCACCCACTACACGAATTAAATCATCCCAAAATCTATCTTTCTCTGCTTCATCCAATCCTGCCTGTGGAGCATATGCCGATATAATTCCAGCTATCTTTCTATCGAACAGAATTTTCACTACCAATATCCTATCGTTTACTCTCATAACATTCATAACATGTTCCACCCATTTCTCTGTAACTATCACACCAACACCCCCATATCCGTCTGTCCCCCCAGCTAAAACAACTTATAGCAACAGTCCTTCCCAACAATCTTTCTGGCTGATCCATCCCTGTACCGGACTTCCTGCAAACACGCCACATTCACCCACCTCCTACTGAATGCCTCAACGACTTCCCTCACTCTTCCCCTCAAACTTCCCACATTCCTGACATTTAAGATAAGAGTGATCAGCCTCACTCATCCCTGGGTGGCATTACGTGGGCAATAAACCCCAACCATCCCTTGGATATAAACCTTCACCGGCTCAATCAACTGGAGCGCCGTAATTATCCACTAAACCACCAGGAGCCATAATTTGGTTATATGGTTACCACCCAGCATAGTAAATGGCTCTGTGGTGTACAAGAAACCATTTGGATTGTCACTCAGTGTAGAGTCACCCACAAGTAGAAGGAAGAGGAAAGAATGAAGGAAAGAAAGACAGAAGAAGGAGTGTAAAGTTAACTGTAGGCAGCAGGACAACAAAAGAATCTATCTATCTATTGCCAGACACCTCAATCCCGTAAAGGGTGGCCACAAACAAATTGCCTCCATGTCGCTCTGTCCCCCGCCATTTCACTGCACTGCTCCCAGCTCACACCCTCCTCTCTCATATACCTCTCCACTCCATCCCTCCATCTCATCCTTGGCCTCCCTTTCCCTCTCCCCCCCCTCCATCTCACCCACATACACTCTCCTCATCAGTCTCTCACTCTCCATCCTCTCCACATGGCCAAACCACCTAAATGTGTTTCTCCTCATGCTTCCTATCACATCCACATCCACATTACAACACTCCTTCACATCCTCATGTCAGTTTGTCTCTCCATGTGACTCCACATGCTCCTCTCAAATAACTCATTTCCATTGCTCTCACTCTTGACTTCTGTCCCTCCAACAAGGTCCTGGCTTCACTTCTGTATGTTAGAGTTGGTATCACAATACTGTCATGTAGTAGTTTTTCACCTCCCTGTTTCTTATCACTGCTTTCAAGGAACCAGCAACCTTTCTTCCCTGTTGCACTCTTTCAAGCACGTCACCCTCTAAACTTCCAGCCTTACTCATCACACTACCGAAGTACTTAAATGCACTCACATTTTCCATTTCCTCCTCATCCAACCTCACTGTACAATCACTGACTTCACTTTTCTGGAAGGCCATAATTTTTCTCTACATTCATCTTTAGATTTCGTTTCTTACACACTCTCCCAAACTCACCAAGCCTTGCAGCTCCCCTTCGTCTTCACTTAACGACACAGTATCATCTGCAAACAACAGTACAGGGAGTTTCCAAACATTGCCCTCTCTCACTAGGACCACTCCAACATCCACTGCCCTACCTTGTATCTCTTTTATAACCCCAACCATAGACAGATTGAACAACCATGTAGATGTGACACATCCTTGTTTCAATCCAACCTTCAAAGAGAAAAATTCATTCAGTTCATCATCCACATGCACTGCAGCCTTAGCACCCTCATACATACTCTTCATGGCATTCAACAACTTCCCATCTACTCCATATAGTCTTAACACTTTCAACAATGCTTGTCTATCCACCCTGTCATATGCTTTCTCCAAATCCATGAAGGTCACATACAACTTCTTTCCCTTCTCTAGAAACTTTTGCACTAAAGATTTAAGAATGAATATCTGATCTACACAATCTCATCCCTTCCTAAAACCTCCCTGTTTTCCAACTAATTCCTCTGTTATTTTCCTAACTCTGTCAATAAGTATCCTACCATATACTTTTCGTATTACACTAAGAAGACAAATGTCCCAGTGATTACCACACACTTCTTTTTCGTCTTTTCCTTTGTACAGTCAACGGCAAAAGTTCGCTGGCCTCCCCTGCCACTCTACTGTGTCATCTCTGAGATTCAGACTCGTGAATGCGAAGCAATGGACACAGGTGCATAGTATCGCAAACAGATGGCGTGGTGGGATGTGGGGTTGGCAGAGAGGTGAAGGAGGATGAAGGCCGAGGGGCCATACAGATTAAAGGTATGGGAACCAAAAGTAGTCAGATAAGACAACGAATTTTAAAAGATGAAAATCATATGAAGTATATATTTTACTGAAACTACACTGCTGGGGGAATGGTGGTGGGTTACTGGATAATATGGAGCCAGTTAACTATTGTGCACTGTATCTTCCTAGTGAATCTCATCGGTCCTTCTCTGTCTTCTTGCTTATGCAACTCTCTTACTCTCCCTCATTCTGTATCGCCAACACTCTCACGCTTTCATACTCTTTCTACTCCCATTCTCTCTCTCTCTCTCTCTCTCTCTGTATATATATATATATATATATATATATATATATATATATACACTTCATATGATTTTCATCTTTTACGTTTCATTGTCTTACCTGACTACTTTTGGTTCGCATGCCTTTAATCCGTATGGTTCCCCACCCTTCATCCTCCTTCAACTCTCTCCCAACCCCACATCCCACCAGGCCATCCGTTTGCTATGCACCTGTGTCCATTGGTTCACATTCACGAGTCTGAATCTCAGAGATGATAGAGCGGCAGGGGAGGCAAGCGAACTTTTGCCATTGACTGTACAGGGGAATAATTATACCTGACTTACAATCCTCAGGGACTCACCTTCCTCCCAGGCCAATCTGCACATCTTCCACATCCATTCTAATACTATCTCTTCCCCATGCTTCAGCATTTCACCACACAGTCTGTCAATTCCTGGGGCTTTCCCCATTTTAACTTTCTTCATTGTTTCCTCAACTTCCATCCTATTGATTTCTTCCTCTCTTCCCACATTACTCCTTCTCTCAGCCATTCCCCAGCCACTTATACTTGCATTACTTTGATTCTCTATGTTTAACAACTCCTCAAAATGTTCTCTCCATCTGCTCACTTTTTCTCCCTTCTCCACTAGTAATCTACCACTTTTATCTTTCACTCCCCAACTAACTTCTTTGGCACCCTGTCTGACTCTCTTTACCTCTTTCTAGAATATTTTCTTACTGAACATTACATCCACTTTACACTCAAATTTCTCCAAAATTCCTTATCCAGTCTCTTACTAATCTTTTTACTTCTCTCTTCCTCTTTACATATAACTCTCTCATCTGTCTCCCAACTTCTTCCACATCCACTTCTCATCCACTCACTATATGCTTTCTTATATTGTGCCACAGCCTCTCTCACCTCTTCATTCCACCATGCTGTTCCCTGCACCCCCTTTCATCTTCTCTTCAACCCACACCCCATCTCCCATGCTGCATAGATTTCTTCTGTGAATATCATGCACACACCTTCCACGTCCCCATCTGATCAAATCCATATTTACCCAATCACTCCTCCACTTCCCTCTTAAATTCTTCCTTTTCTCCCTCCTCTTGTAAGTTTGCCACCCTCCTTGTATGCACTACTTCCTCCTGTCCTTCCCTTCTTCTATTTCTTCATTTCATTTGGACTTTGATTCTGACCACCACTTGGTGGTGGTCAGAAAATCCACTCCCCCAACCTGTATATACTCTTGCGTCCATATAACACCTTCTCATCCTTTCATCCACACACACATAATCATTGCCTTCCATTCATTCAGTTCACCACCAACCCTTCTCATCACTCCCCACATATACCTATGGATCATTCTGTGCCTGAAGAGTGTATTGGCTATCACCAACCCTCTCCCGGCACAAACGTCTACTAAAGCACTGCCATTCTCATCCATTTCTGCAAGCACACCCCACTGACCAACTACTCCCTCCACCTTCACATTTCCTTCTTTTCCATTCGTATCTCCATCAAAAACAAAAGAATGAAGGAGAGAGAGAAAAGAGGATGGAAGAAATGAAGGATGGAGGAGAGGAAAGGGCAGACACCCAAGAGCAGCACTACATCAAGTGCATGGCGAGTGCCTCCACCTACCACTGATTATCACCCGTGGTTAATAATGTCCTGGCTCAGTAGATCGTATGACATGCTGCATTAGGTATGGCCTGCCACAAGTACAGTACCAACAGTAGCTAAATGGGCACTTCAGACCTAAGCACTCAAGTATTTTTTTTTTTTCCCTATGACCCACTTTTTAAACATTTTCCATTAACCCCTTCTGTACCGAATTTCTGAAATGTGTACCCTTGTACTCAAAATGAAATATCGGCAGCAGAACTGAATACGATCATACGATCATTACAGAGGACTATTGGGTTTCCTCTTCCTCGGTTTGGGTGCTCTGTGATCCCATGTGTGATGACATATGGAAATTCTGTCACTGATGCTCCACTCCCCTGCCATATGCCCCTGCCATGGGGCATAGTTTTATGAGAATGACTCAGATATGTTGCATAGGTCATTGTACCCTATCGTTTCGTTTCGTTTTTAAAGGCTCCAACATGCTTGCATGCGTTGGCCTTGGTCACCTAATGGCGGCTCTCCATGCTGCACGATTCATTGCAGCCTCCCTGTTCAGTCCTTTAACCCTGAGGTCACACTTAATGACCTCGTCCTGTGTCTTTCTTGGTCTACCCCTCGTAACCCCACCCCCAATATTAACACTTCTCACCTTCCTCACCCAATTACCATCCCCCATCCTCTCCACACGTCCAAACCATCTTAATATACCTCTCCTCATCACAACACCAATACACTCCAGTCCCATCCTACCTCTCAACTCTTTCATCGTGAACCCAGCCCCCCCAGACCTTGGATGCAGGGACGCACTACACATCCACCTATTCACTGTCATATCTGTACGTCTGAGCCAGCGAATATCCTCCTCCTTTACTGCCCAGGTCTCACTACCATACAGCATTACACTCCTAACACATGCTGCATACAAAGACCCCTTAGCACGTAGGGAGAGTCCTCTCAATGTCAGGAGAGGCAAGAGCTCCCTGAACTTCTTCCAACCACTTCTCACCCTAGCTACAAAGCTAGCTCCAGCCCCACCTCCAGCACACAACATGTCTCCCAAATAACAAAACTCTTCCACACACTCAAGAGATTCACCAGCAAGTTCAATTCTTTCATGCCTGACAATCTCCACCTGCTCTCTCTGACACGCAGTACACATAAAATCAGCATTATCTCGCAGTCTACCTCTGATACCACTACATCTCTTATGCACCCATTTATCACAAACACCGCACAAGATGGAATTACTTCCCACGCCCTTGTGGCAAACAGCACATGGCCACTCTCCCTCGTCTTTGACAGTACCACCACCAACCCTGGACATCATCACTTTTGTTTTATCTGCATTTACCCTTAAGCCCTTGTGCCCCATACCATCTCTCCACTTCCTAAACCCATATAGGGTGGTCACAAACAAATCGCCTCCACGTCGCCCTGTCCCCCGCCATTTCACTGTCCTGCTCCCAACTCAAACCCCCTCTCTCATATACCTCTCCACCCCATCCCTCCATCTCATCCTCAGCCTCCCCCTCCCTCTCCCCCACTCCACCTCACTCACATACACTCTTCTCGACAGTTTCTCACCCTCCATCCTCTCTACGTGGCCAAACCACTTCAGTGGGTTCCTCCTAATGCTTCCTATCACATCGCCATCCACACCACAATGCTCCTTTATATCCTCATTTGTCAGCCTGTCTCTCCATGTGACTCCACAGGCTCCTCTTAAATAACTCATTTCGACTGCTCTTACTCTTGACTTGTGTCTTTCCAACAATGTCCAAGCTTCACTTCCATACATTAGAGTTGGTATCACAATACTGTCATGTAGTAACTTTTTCACTTCCATGCTCACTTCCCCGTTTCTTATCACTGCTTTCAAGGAACCAGCAACCTTTCTTCCCTGCTGTACCCATTCAAGCACTTCACCCTCCAAACTTCCATCTTTACTCATCACACTACCCAAGTACTTGAATGTACTCACATTTTCCATTTCCTCACCATCTAACCTCACTGTACATTCACTGACTTCACCTCTCTCAAAGACCATTACTTTACTCCTCCCTGCATTCACCTTTAGATTCCGTTTCTTACACACTCTCCCAAACGCATCCACCATGTCTTGCGGCTCCCCTTCGTCTTCACTCAACAACACAGTATCATCTGCAAACAACAGTACAGGGAGTTTCCAAACACTACCCTCTCTCACCAGGGCCACTCCAACATCCACTGCCCTACCTTGTACCTCGTTTATTACCCCATCAATATACAGATTGAACAACCATGGAGACATGACACATCCCTATTTCAACCCAAGCTTCAAAGAGAAAAATTCACTCAGTTCACCATCCACACGCACTGCAGCCTTGGCACCATCATACATATTCTTCACAGCATTCAGCAACTTCCCATCTACTCCATATATTCTTAATACTTTCCACAATCCTTATCTATCCACCCTGTCATATGCTTTCTCCAAATCCATGAAAGCCGCATACAACTTCTTTCCCTTCTCTAGAAACTTTTCCACTAAAGATCTAAGAATGAATATCTGATCTACACAACCTCTCCCCTTCCTAAAGCCTCCCTGTTCTTCTCCTCCAACTAATTTCTCTGTTCTTTCTCTAACTCTGTCAATAAGTAACCTACCATACACTTTTCCTATTACACTAAGAAGACAAATGCCCCTATGATTACCACACACTTCATTTTCCCCTTTTCCTTTGTACAAGGGAATAATTATACCTGACTTCCAAACCTCCAGGACTCTACCTTCCTCCCAGGCCAATCTGCACATCTTTCACATCCATTCTACTACTATCTCTCCCCCATGCTTCAGCATTTCACCACACACTTCACCAATTCCTGGGGCTTTCCCCAATTTTACTTTCTTCATTGCTTCCACAACTTCTATCCTACTAATTTCTTCCTGTCTTCTCACCCCCTCTCCTTCTCCCAGCCATTCCCCAGCCACTTATACTCGCATTACTTCCATCCTCTATGTTCAACAATTCCTTAAAGTGTTCTCTCCATCTGCTCACTTTTTCTCCCTTCACCACTAGTAATCTACCATTTTTATCTTTCACTCCCCTGCTAACTTCACTGCCACCCTGTCTTACTCTTGCCACCTCTTTCCAGAACATTTTCTTACAGTCCCTCCACTTTACACTCAAATTCCTTCCAAATTCCTCATCCACTCTCTTCTTACACTCTCTTATTAATCTTTTCACCTCTCTCTTCCTTTCTATATATAACTCTCTCTTCCACCTCACGACTTCTTCCACGCCCCTATTTCTCACCCATTCATTGTATGCTTTCTTCTTTTGTGCCACAGCCTGTCTCACCTCTTCATTCCCCCATGCTGTTCCTTGCACCCCCCTCCATCTTCTCTTCACCCCACACACCACATCACATGCTGCACATATTTCTTCTGTGAATATCCTGCACACACCTTCCACATCCCCCATCAGCTCCAATTCATATTTATTATTTACCCAATCATTCCACTACTTCTCTCTTATATTCTGCCTTTTTCTCATCCTCTTTTAACCTTTCCACTCTCCTGTCAACTACTCCTTCTTCTCGTCCTTCCCTTCTTCTATTTCTCCATTTTGCATGGATCTTGATACTGGCCACCACCCAGTAGTGGTCAGAAAGTCCACTCCCCCAATCTCTATAAGCTCTTGCATCCATTACACATCTTCGCATCCTTTCATCCACACACACATATTCAATCATTGCCTTCCTTTCATTCAGTTCACCACCCACGCCATGTATACCTGTGGATCATTTTGTGTCTGAAGAGGGTATTGGCTATCGCCAACCCCCTCCCGCCACAAGTGTCCACTAATGCACTGCCATTCTCATCTACCTCAGCAGGCACACCTCACTCACCATCTACCTTCACATTCCCTACTTTACCATTCATATCACCAATCAAAAGCACTCTCTCATTCCCTCCAAACCTTTCCATGCACACTTCCACATTTGTCCAGAACTCCTCTCACTCGGCTTGCACGATCTTGCGTTGGTGCTTACACACACACAATCGCCCACATTTGTATTCCAACTTTCAATCTTACCCACACAATCCTTGACCCAAGTGATCCATACTCTCTTATGTTCTTTGTCCATCTTTTACTCACAACAATACACACACCTTCTTTTGCCCTCTCATTCTCACCTACTCCTGCACATATACCCCATCCATACTCCCATTCTCTCTCTCTCTCTCCTCGCCATTTAGTTTCAGTTATTCCACATACATCCACTTTCGCACCCTCAAGTACCTGGAAAATCTTCCTCTCTTTAACCTCATCATTTGCACCCCTTACATTCCATGTTGCGATCCGTACCATGTCCATTGTCCAGTCCTCGGTCATCATCTTTTGGTCAGTCGTTGTCCGAGGCTTCTTGTTCATCTTTTTAGTTAGCTGTTTTCCGGGGAGGGGCACTAACCCTCCGCAAACCCTTTTAGTTGCCTCGCACGACAAGCAGGGATATTGCGGGAGTATTTGGTATATATAATGCCCTATAACACATGATATAATATAACCAGATAATGCTTCTTGGTAAGGGGACTCTCGCTAGCTTAGCAACAGTGATGGTACCGTGGGACCAAAAGTTCGTTTAGGTGAGAGAGAGTGGCCAGGGTATACAGTAGTTGTTTCCATGCGGACATGATCAGAATATAGATTAAGTTACCTAGTTTCTAAGTCATTTTTTTTCCTACTGTAATTTACTAGTATTAAGTCTCTTTACAATATAAAAACTTGAGTGAGAAGGAACATGAGCCTATGATCACATAATCCAGCATAATATATGCATGCGCAAAGGGATGTAAGACACGATGATTTTTATTGTTTTTCAATGTAAGGGTATGGAAAGAGGTCATTGTAAAGTAATTATTGTAACTACGGATTGTCATTTTTTTGGGGTAGTATCAAGTGTTGTCGTTCCTCAGGAAGTGTTTGATCATGCGAGGTGACGCCATTGTCCGAGTCCAGATTTCCCGCTCACCTCCCTGGTATTCTGTGAGCAGAAGTGAGGTATTTCCCATATATTTGTGTACTGTACTTTATATTATTGTTTAGTGTGTAACTGGAATACGAGAATACTAGCTAAAAGGCAGAGTTCTGTCTGAGCCTCAGATAAATGTGTGATCTTTGTGGGCCAAATATCAGGTGCCTTAGAACTGTGAATTATTTATTATTATGTGCTGAGATGACTTTGCAATTCAGTACTTATTGGGACTGTGTTAGCTGTGAGTTAATGTTCACGTAGTTACTTTGTGAGGCACAATGATATCGATGCAATGATGATTTTCATGGTTAGAGTTACAGGTCTTCATGCTTATTTCTTATAGTACTTTTTCATCCATATTATCCCTACAATAAGCATTATTTTGTGCAGACCTATGTGTCTGTAGGGCCATGTGTTTTGTTATTACAGTAATCACTCTAATATCCGGACGCCCAATAACCAAACATCCCCACTACCCGGACCTTATCGTCCTGGGATCCAACATTCCCAAAATGGTCCGAAAACCCAAAAAGAAAATTTAAAAAAATCGATTTTTTGCCGTCCGTAATTTGAACTTGCCGTGCGCGCCGCGGGAGAGCATTGTTTTGGTTCGTCGTTCCTCCGACGTCCGATAGAGCGCCGCTGCATCCTCCCCACTTCCCGCCTGTCTCTCACCACGACTGGACCTATGCTCTTCGTAATGGCTGCCCACGTGCTCGCTTTTGTGGTGGTGCCGTACTTGCTGCAAGGCCTCCTGCTGCTCTCGGCCCTCCTCTTAGTGTGTCTGATGATGGCCCCGCCACCTGAGAAAAGGAAGAGAGTGGTGTTGACTCTGGAAAAGAAGAGGGAGATATTGGAGAAAGTTGATGCGGGTTGGTCTTCTTCACGCATTCTCCGCGAGTTTAACCTGGCCCAGTCGACTTTGTTCGATATCAAACGTTCCCGAGACAAACTCATGCAGTACACGGCTGACTTCTCGTCGAGAAGCAAACGCAACGTGGAAAGGAAGGTTATGTTTACCCCCAAGTTTGCAGAAATCGACCGATCCACGTTGATTTGGTACCGACAGCAACGTGCAGCTGGTGTGATGGTACGTGGAACGGAGCTGAAGGCTGCTGCTGAGAAGTTTGCAAGGCTTCATGACGCCCTAGACTTCAAGGCATCCGAGGGTTGGCTCTTCGCGTTCAAGTTGCGACATGGCCTTACTAACCGTAAAGCACATGGCGAAGCATTGGACGCTAACAAGGATGGAGTTGACGAGCTTCGGCACAAGGTGAAAGGCTTGATCGACAGGGAGGGCCACACTCTCGGTCAAGTCTATAACACAGACGAAACTGACCTATTCTATCGCTCGGTGCCAACGAACACTCTAGCCGATGAGACGGAGAAGCGTGTACCTGGCCGCAAGCTTTCTAAGGAACGGATATCTGCTTTGTGTTGTGCCAGTGCTAACGGCATGCACCGGCTTAAGCCCGTTGTTGTTGGCCGTGCAAAGCAGCCTCGGTGCCTTCGTGGGGTGATGGATGTCCTTCCTGTCGTATGGTACCATTCTTTGAAAGCATGGTTCACAGCTGTGATTTTCAAAGACTGGTTTCACCGTCACTTCGTCAAGGAGGTCATCCAGTACCAGACGAAGACACTGGGAATCCCTCGCGACCAGGTAAAGCCTCTCCTTCTGCTCGACAATGCACCTGCCCACCCGTGCGACAAGGACTTGGTTGCTGAGAATGGCCGTATTAGGTGCATGTTTCTGCCACCTAATACGACTGCTCTCATTCAACCCATGGGCCAAGGAGTGATCGTGGCAACAAAGCACCTGTACCGTCGGAAGTTCCTGGACGAGGTGATGGTTGTTCTCGAGGACGAGGACGAGCGCAGGGAAGGACGTGACACTTGATGCAAGCGGACTTTGGAAAACCTTCGCCGCTACAACATCAAGTCTGCGCTGTACAACTGGGCTAGTGCATGGAAGGAAGTCCCTGTGAAAACTCTTGAAAATGGTTGGTCTCGTCTGCTTCTCGGAACAGATGTGGAGTACGATTTTCTGGGCTTTGACATGGATGACTTCCATGCACGGCTACGTACGCACGGCGACGTTGTTGATGTGGACGATGTACGTGAGTGGTTGGACGACGACGAGGGCGATCCTGGGTATCAGACGTTGTCTGATATCGAGATCGCATCTTCGGTTGCTGGTGTCAGTCCCGAACTTGAAGATTCCGACGACGAAGGCGACGATGATGCGGACTCCTCTCAGCAGGACACTACTCCAGCCATCCCCAAGCTGAGCGCACTCCGGGAACATCTAGAGTTAGTCCTAGACTACCTGGAACACCCGGACTGCGACAGGGAGATAGGGACCTTGGGACTCGTGGAGGAAGTGCGTGCTTTCCGGTAGCACATCATCAATCACCAGAATCGTCGGTCCTTGCGTCAGTCAACGATTGACAGTTTTTTCAGGCCCGTGACCCCCGCTGTGCCAAGCCCTGGCTCCACTCCGTTGCCTCCCCAAGACAGGCCCTCATGCTCCGAGCCACAGCCCAGCACATCAGCTACAGTGGAGTCACCGCTTGATGTGAGTTTGCGACTTTCCTCAGAGTCTTCTGTAGTCTGTACGCCATCACCACGACCCAGCGATGCACCCCTTGGTCGCCTGCCAGCGATACTCTCGGACTCTGACAGTGAATAAACAGCAAGAACTTCTCCACTAGACCACACGGGAATTTTGAGTGTTGTGCAGTGAAAAAAACGGTGTGTTGTGTTAAGGTTTTCGAAATGAGAGAAAAGACTCAGTGGAAACAAAATTTAACGTAACTAACCTTCTTTGTTTTGGCTTTGGAAAATAAAAAAAAATTGGGAAAAGTTAATGTGCAACACGAAATTAAAATGGAACATTATTTGGACTAAAGTGAACACTGTGAAGAGAACGGACTTCTGTGTGTTATTGACTAAGTTCAGTGCAAGACTTCAGGAAGAGTGTACTGCAAGTGCTTCAGGAAATCGTTCTTACTGTCAGAGTCCGAGAGGAGGCGGTTATTCATTGAGGTGGCCAGGGACTTGCTGTAAGTAGCCGGAATGTTTCATATTGTACTTTTTTCCATACTATACTTACCAGAATGTTTCATACTGTACTTTTTTCCATACTATACTTACCTCATGCATGTGCAGTAGGAATATGTTTTTCAGAGTTAGGCTAGGTTAGGGTCCATAAGTACCAGAATGTTTATTAATGTATGAACATACTTCTAAACCCTCATTTTATGTTTCTTTTGCATTTATTTCAGTCATTTATGTGCCTTATTGGTGTGATTTGGGTCTTAAATAGGTGCTATGCATGTCCAGAGGGAGTTGTATAGGTGTTTCTCTGAGTTAGGGTCCATAAGTACAAGTCCATAAGCTGGGGCCCAATATCCGGACGAAACCAATAACCGAACCTACCGATGGCTCTATTGATCCTGATATTGGAGGGATTACTGTACTTGAGATGCCGAGTGTTATAACTCATGTTTCTTTTGTATGAGACTTTCTAGATCATGTGAAGGGATTACTTGCATTAGTGAGAATAGTTATTCACTGTACATATTAATTTCTAGCGAGTCCAACTCTGGAGGTCGAAGTCCAGTGAGTGAGTCAAAGACGAAGTGTGGAGGTCAGTCCCAGTGAGTGAGTCAAGGACCCAGTGCGTAAGTAAAGGTCCCAGTGTGGAAGTCAAGGTCCCAGTGTGGAAGTCAAGGTCCCAGTGTGGAAGTCAAGGTCCCAGTGTGGAAGTCAAGGTCCCAGTGTGGAAGTCAAGGTCCCAGTGAGTGAGTCAAGGTCCCAGTGCGTAAGTCAAGGTCCCAGTGTGGAAGTCAAGGTCGGGAGTGGCAGAGGACTGGCCCAGTGAACTATGTGCTCAGAGGGACGATTATGAAGAAACACATTAGACTGGGACAAAGGAGCTAAGTTTTGTGGCATTTAACATTAGGACCATATATATTATTTTTTTAACGTGCCAACTAATTCAGGATTAATCTGTGAGGTTAATAGATGGGAAGATTCTACTTTTTTTTTTTCCTTTTTGGTCTTGTTAATACACACTTCCTCCCACTCGAACTCTATTGTTTGTATAACCCTTGAGAACTGGTGGTATAGAGCTTACCTAGTAGTTTGTTAATGTGTAACCTTAGAAGCATTTGGGGGAAATTGCAATGGCTGGGCTTGGGTTGGACGAGTTGGAGTCTGGCCCCGTCATTTTTTGGCATGCTACCACTCTTAACTTGACCACTTGAAATGTAATAAACGCAACCGAAGAGGCTGCTACTGGGAGACAGTCTCCGCCAACCTGAGTTCCCGACCATTACAGCACACTGTGGTCATCAATAGTGACTTGATTTCTGCCCCTTTTGACCACGTAAAAGTCTGCATCGCAGAGGTGACAGTACATGGGAGCATGCCGTAGTGTTTTTCAAGCAGCCGCACATGTCAGTGCTTTTGGATTTACTTCAGTGCCATGGCATCCTACGGCAATGAATCTGACTTGGATAGTGACTTAGAAGTGTCTGACGATAACCAAACACAACCTGACATAACTGTGAGAGACTCTGATGAGGAGTACATGCCCGAGAATGATGATGAAGTGAGCGATAGTTGTGTGGAGAGTGATACTGATTCTGATATCAGTTTGGCCTTGAAGCGCATCACCCCATCCCCACCTACTTTTGACCTCCCTGCTGCCTACCTCATTCTTCATGGATCTCTTCATACTTACAAGGTAAATAATACAATAATTAATCTCTTCCTTATTCACTGATTTATATCTCTATCTACTATATATATCGGTATATTGTAAGTTTACTAAATCAGTTGGTTAGACATATAATACTGTCATGTACATTATTTTAACATCATAAACACATCTCGTGGTCAATATCTACTTACCAATACAAAAATAAATAATATAAAGCAAATAGAAATGATGTAATGATAAAATAAATACTACCCCACACAAGAGCCACGCCTGGGGGAAGACGGTTTGGCAGGGGGGGGTAGCTTAGCAGGGGAGGGGGGGGAATGCGGTAACGAAGGGGTTAAACTGGCAATCCAAGATAAGAGATAAAACATTTATTCTCCCTCACTTGTTAGTGAATGGCACTATGCCTACTTAAAGCCTGATTTCTTCTTCAAGCTTTGCCTCATTCATCATAACTATATAATTGTTCTCACACCTGAATGAATTGTCAGGTGCCAAGTGATTAACCCATCACGACCTGACCGATTTCCTCTCTTCTTCATTTCTGCAACATTCGCGGCTGTTCCTCTAACTTTCGCTCTGTTGAGCATCACCTCTCCTCCTCTAAACCTCACCTTCTTTTTCTAACTGAGACTCAGCTGTCTGAGGCAACTGACAGCAAACCCTTTTCTGTATCCTCCTACTTTCTCTATACTCATTTCAAAGCCAAAGGTGGCTGTTGTGTATATATATACACAACGACTTTTCTTGCTCTCGTGTTCCTGAACTCGATTCTTCTGAATTCTCTACACTCTGGCTTCGGCTTTCCTGTCATTCTCTGACTAAATATATCTGTGCTGCTTACTTATCCCCTGGTTCGACTGACTATAAAAAATTCTTCGACTATCCTACTTCTACGATGGAACACATTCTATCCATTTTTCCTCTCTCTGAAATCTCCAATCTAGGAGATTTCAATGTTCACCACCACCTTCGGCTCTCCTCTCCTTTCACCGATCCACCTGGTGAACAAGGCTACATCTTTTCTATCCTTAATGACCTAGAGCAGCTTGTACAGCACCCTACCGTATCCCTGACCGCCTTGGAGAGAGCTCCAACATACTTGATCTCTTCCTTACAACTAATCCTTCTGCTTACTCTGTTAAACTTTTCTCTCCGTTAGGCTCCTCTGATCACAACCTTATCACCTTAACCTGTCCTATCACTCCGGTACGGCCTGTGGACCCTCTAGGGAAACGTTGTCTGTGGCATTTTGGAGCTGCAGATTGGGAGGCCCTCAGGCAGTACTTTTGCTTTTCCCTGGAATGATTATTGCTTCCATGGCCGGAAGCCATCTGAGTGTGCATTGCGCATTACGGAGGTTATTCTCTCGGGCATGGAAGCATACATTCCTTTCTCATAACCTATGACTAATGCAAGAAAGCCTTGGTTTAATCACGCTTGTTCTAATGCTGTCCGCAACAAGGAGATGGCCGCCTACAAAAGGTACCGGAGCCAACCCACCCCTGAATCACATCATCTTTACGTTTCTGCCCGGAATCCTGCTAAGTCTGTTCTTCGCTCTACTAAAAATAATTTCATCCGTACTAAATGCTCTCAACTCTCCAACTCGAATTCTTCCCGCTCCTTCTGGCACCTTGCCAAAAACCTTTCTAACAACTTTACCTCATCATCCTTCCCCCCTCTTTTCTACTCTGATGGTTCTGTAGCTATTTCTTCTACTGATAAAACAGATCTATTCGCACAGACTGTCTCCTCCAATTCCACCTTAGACGATTCCGGTGCTGTTCCTCCATCACTTCCCCCCTCTGACTTCCTCATGGCTGACATTAAAATTTCTTCAGCTGATGTATTTTCTGCTATCACTGCCCTCCATACTAACAAGGCATATGGGCCTGATGGAGTCCCTCCTGTTGTTCTCAAGAACTGTGCTTCTGTGCTTACACCCTGCCTAGGCAAACTCTTTCGCCTTTGTCCACTTGTACCTTTCCTTCTTGCTGGAAGTTTGTTCTCATTCAGCAGGTCCCAAAGAAGTGACCACTCCCAACCCTCCAACTATCGTACAATTGCTTTAACGTCCTGTATTTCAAAAGTTTTCGAGTCAATTCTCAATAGAAAAATTTTAAAGGCATCTTTCCTATCACAACCTTCTTTCTGATCATCAGTATGGGTTTCGTAAGGGACGCTCCACTGGCGATCTTCTCACCTACCTTTCAGACTCCTGATCATCCTCCTTTCAGGACTTTGGCAATAGCTTTGCCATTGCACTTGACATCTCAAAGGCTTTTGATCGAGTCTGACATAAATCTTTAATTTCCAAACTGCCCTCTTACGGCTTCTATCCTTCTATCTATGCCTTCATCGCTAGCCTCCTTTCTGCTCGTTCTATAGCCGCTGTTGTAGACAGCCATCGTTCTTCTCCTAGATCTATTAACAGTGGAGTTCCTCAGGGCTCTGTCCTATCACCAACTCTCTTCCTTTTATTCATCAATGACCTTCTAAGCTGTACATCTAACCCTATCCACTCATACGCTGATGACTCCACCCTTCACCTTTCCATTCAGTTCCCGCAACACCCAACCCAGCAGTTACTTCAACAAACAAGGGATGAGGCTATGGCACACCTAATGTCTGACTTGGCATGTATCTCTGACTGGGGTAAAAATAATCTGGTTGTTTTTAATGCATCAAAGACTCAGTTGTTACACCTATCAACCCGACAAAATCTTCCACAGGTATACCTTCTAATGTTTAATAATATTCAGCATAAGCCAGCATCATCCTTGAACATGCTTGGGGTTTCATTTACTCGGGACTTATCTAGGAAAGATCATATTACATCTCTTGTAAAATATGCTTCCAAGAGATTGGGTGTGCTAAGCCAACTCCGTTCTTTCTTTACCACTGCACAATTGTTGACTCTATACAGGGGTTTTATCCTCCCCTGTGTGGAGTACAACTCTCATGTGTGGGGAGGCTCCCCACATACAGCTCTTCTCAACAGGGTGGAGTCAAAGGCTTTTCGTCTCATTAACTCTCCTCCTCTTACTGACTCCCTTCAACCTCTGTCTCTTCACCACACTGTTGCATCTTTATCTCTTTTCTATCGCTACTTCAATGGTCATTGCTCCTCTGAACTGTCTGCATTCATTCCTCCACCTCTACGACGGGCGCGTAGCACCTGTCTAGCAGCAAACTCTCGTCCCTTTTCTGTCCAACTCTCTAATGCAAGAGTTAACCGTTACTCCCAGTCCTTCATTTAGGCTGCCTATGATCTCCAGTCTTTCAAACGCAGTGTGTCCAGGCATCTCGTAATGATCAGATCTTGAATTTGGCTCTCTATTGTATTTTGTTTTTCTCTTGGAGGGAACTGTTATTGTGGGGTCGTGGCCTTTGGTTCCTTCTTCCTTGCATTAAAAAAAAAAGTGATTAACCCATCACGTCCCGACCGATTTCCCACCGCCTATACCCCCAATCCCGAGCTATTTTGGAAAAATTTATTTTTGGCTAAAACCTATTTTTGTTGAGAAACAAAGGAAAATCACCAAGAAAGGGCTTACTGGGGTCCATAAGTGGTTAGAACAGGTGAGCCTCCCCACGTCAGGTATTGTATTCTGTCACTGACGTGTCAGGCTCTCACGTTTTCTATGGTAGGTAATTTGGGGAGAAACAACAAAGAACACGTCTACATTTATTGATTGGGAACTAATAAACAATCACAACAAGAATATAATGGTTTTCATTGAGATATACAGGAAAAATATGCACTGTTCCACTGCGCAAGCACAGCGAGTTTGGTCACACTGGTTACACGTTAGTTGCTAAGTTCCTTGTTTCATGAAACATATCATTTTTCCTACTTGCATAATACTGTTTCAATGACATTTTACCATTTTTTGCATTATGTAAATGTTTTTAGCTGTTTACATTCCTTATTTAGATATTTAGCATAATTATTGTGCATATTTCCCTACTCAGCACACTCGCCATGACTTCTCTCAACATACATTACATTTTTTTTACTTTCATATTATTGTTTCCATGACATTATACCATTTTTCAAACAACGTAAATGTTTTCACTTATTTACATTCCTTACGAGGATATTTAGCGAAATGCTAGCGCATATTCACGTACAGTAGTAAGCACACTCGCTACCACTCGTGTTCCAACTTATATTTTATTTCTTCTCTTCCAAGATACTTCCCCGCTTTCATTACACCTGTTTCCACATTATACTACTATTTACATATTTACAGGCCTTATTTATTACACTGAGCGTCAGAATATCACACCTGTATACACTCGCTAGGAATGTTTTGACTTTGAATATATTTATGCACTTAGATAATAATTTTCCACTTACATTACACCTGTTTCCACTTTATACTACTATTTACGGGCCTTATTTATTACACTGAGCGTCAGAATATCGCATCTATATACACTCGCTAGGAATGTTTCGACTTAGAATATATTTATGCACTTAGGTAATAATTTTCCACTTACAATACACCCGTTTCCACTTTATACTACTACAGCAAGCTCGCCCCCAACGCATGGGTTTCGATCCTAACGTGGCGCGTTCCGCAAGAAACCACGTAAGTTTTAACTACTCCTTATTTTGCTCCCTAGATCTCCCAAACGTGGTCCCGCGCTGCCATCTGCCACTGGTAATCAATATGAAGCACCCCAAGTGGTCAGAAGGCCCATCCAATGTCATAACCCACAAACACAGCACTGCACAGCAAAACTCCGACACCCAAACACCCAAACACAAGGCAACATTCCGATGCCGAAACCAGTCAGCATCAGAATGTTGCCCCATGCCCACGCACCTGCACGTTGAAGCCTTACTGTGCAGCACTGTACTTGCAAGCCACAACACCAAATGAACCCTCCAACCACCCAAAGTGCCTCATATTGATCACCAATGGCAGACAACAGCAAAACACCACACCTAGGGAGTCTAGGGAGCAAAATGGTTTCTGGACCATTCGCTGTCAAGCCAGTTCGCCGTCACAGCAATAACAAGACAGCATAGACTTTGATGGATCCCCCTGAAATATAGTTATTAAAGTATTGATTAATTAATAAGTATATGTATAAAAGTATTGATTAATATATTTATAGAATGAAGGGGAATCATACAGGGGTGCATACCAGAATAGTAAATATTTAACTTACAAATACAGTACTGTGGAAAAGCAGTACAGCAAATATTTAACAAACAAATAAAAAAGGTAATATTCTGACGCCTATCAGAAAACTGGTTATAAGACTTTATTTCTTGCTTGAACGTTATTTAATAATTCATTAACTTGCACATAAACTTACCAGAACAGTACTGTAAATATTTAACTTACAAATACAGCACTGAGGAAAAGCAGTACAGCGAATCACATCACATGATCAAAACAAACTGTGTTTGCTGAGCTGATGTTCGAGGATTTGGCCTATCAAAGACCTCTCTTGCGTAAATATATAGTTTTTGTAATGGTTCTTTAATCTTACGTTATCTTATACATATCCCAGCACTAATCGTGTATAATTGCGAGAGCGTTCGGCAAGAACGTGTTCCGGGCAAGTTTGCTGTACAGTATTTACATATTTACAGGCCTTATAATTACACTGAGCGTCTGTATGTCGCATTTTTTCTTGAGTATGAGCATCATATCGCATTCACACCATATTAATACTGCATCAAGGTGTGATATTCACTGAAACAAGGGTGAATGCAGAGACCCACGTTACACTCAACGCACTCATAGTGGGTGTCTTTTCTCTGAGTGGTGGGTCTCACACGGGAATTACCACACAGGACACCTGCATTGGGGCCTTGGTCTATTTGGCTGGGGAGGTATAGGGTGGGAAAATGGCTGGAAAATTCTCAGGGGAGGCTGGGCGGTAGGGGTAGTGCGTGTGCGTTGTTGGGTCGTCTCGACCGCATACTGGGCTATAATCTCACAGCCAAGCTCCCTCAAACCCTTCAAAGGTTTGCTGCACTCCTGTTGTCATGGCGTGCAGGTGGTGGCAATTGAGGGCAGTTGTATCGGGCAGGTGAAAGAAGTGCTTCTTGTTCTACTTCATTGTGGTCCAGGCACGCTTGACAGAGGATAACATGGAGTCAGACTGGTCCACCAGCCACATGTTGATGTTATAATCCAGCACACACTTGGGTTTCCAGATGTGGCGCCTCCTCTCGCTACGGTAATCCACGGACTTTATACAGTGCATCAATGGGCGGTGAACCGTGGACAAGAGACAGACTTCTCTGTTGTGGTTCCACACTGTACCTAGGATGTTCTTAGCCTTGAAGAAGACCACCTCATTTTTTTCTAGTTTCCGCCCCACCTTGACCATGTGACGCCGATTCACCTTGACGGTACCACAGAGTCCCATGTCATGCATGTGTAGATAACGAGCGAGAAGAGGGCTAGTGTACCAGTTATCTAGGTAGAGGACATGACCATGATGAAGGTACTCTTCAATCATTGTCTTTACCACTGCTCCAGACAGTCCAATACTCTGAAATTCTATTTTGTTTGTCTGTGCATCGGTGTACAAGACTATGTCTTGCACATAACCAGTCCTACAATCACACATAACAAAGATCTTGAACACATAACGTTGCCTTTTGCTGGGTATATACTGGCAAAAAGAAATATTCTCTCTCCACAACATGAGACTCTCGTCTATGACAAGGTCTCTACAGGGATAAAATGAGGAACGGAATGTTTGCCGTAGGTGAGCAAAAACCAACCTAATTCGCCTCATCTTATTAGTGTCATTTGCATTGGCAAAATCATCAGCATCGTAAAAGTGGAGGCAGCTTAGAATTTGCTGATACCGATTACGGCTCATTGATCTTGCCAAATACAGGTGTCTGCATGATAGGGTCCGTTGTCCAGTATGCCAGAATTCTGTTTTTACATAAAATACCCATAAAAAGTACCAAGGCAAAAAATACAAACATCTCTGCCAGGGAGACAGGGTAATCGTAAATGATCAAATGCCGGCTCCTTGTGCCCAGTCGTTCACTCTCACGGCGCTGGCTGCTAGCAAAACGGTTGGTTTGTTCCACAATCTGCTCCACAAAACCCTCACTGAAGAACAGGTGGAAAAAATCCAGCCTGGTGGAGCAACAGTGAATCCCAGGAGCCGTGCAGCAGTGCGCCCCTGCTCAGTGAAGGGGTGAATGATGGGAGAGAAATCACTGCCATCTTCCCAATTCCAACTCACATTAGCCTCGCCCCCATCGTCACCTTCGTCAGGGTGGGGACATGCTGGTGGGGGAGGTTGGGGAGGAGGAGTGCAGAGGGCTTCCCCACTCACACTCCTCTTCCCTCAGCCTTTTCCCTTACCCTTACGGCCTTGGGGAACATCAGGGGGCTGTGGGGAGTAAGTCCGGGAATATTGGGGAGCATAAGACATGCCGGGGAGTGGCTCCATCTCATCTCCCCGCTCCATCACCACACCACGTGATTCACCACACACCCTCACTGCCCCACGTGATATGCTCCGCTGCCTCGCACCACCACATGAGAGTGATGACTCACTCCCGCCACTCTCACTTTCAATGACCGCCCCTACACTTTCAATTTCACTCCCCACTCCCTCCATGCCACTTCTGCCCTCCCCAAAATCAAGCGTGAGATTTGAAAATTGTGCAAATTATGAACCTTGCAATAGACGAGTTTCCGGTCAAAATTTTTTTAAAGTTAGATACTTCTATGGGTAAAAGATACACAGAAAATAACTATGTCAACCATTATTTCCAAAAGAAATGTGCAGAAACATGAAAAAATAATAGATAATGTAGCCAAAAAATCACGTGACTCTGAAACGGCCTGTGATTGGCCGTGACGTCACTACTCACACCGAGGCAGCATAGTCTGCTTTGTTTACGTTTAGCCAGCATACACTGTGTTTATTTCTGACCTCTAAGAATGTCCAGTGACAGGGGAATAATTGCTTATGTTTCGTTCCAATGTGTAAGTGCACTGACAAAAGCACAGTAAGGAAATTATTCCTCTGTATACTAGCCAATAACAATAAATGAAAACAGTGGTGGCTGGCTGCTCGTCGGAAGTTCCCAGTGCTGAAATGCAGTCTTTACTGTTGTGAAAATATTATATTCTTCACCATATAAGTTCATGCATACCTAATTATCTGAAATTCATTAAAAAAAAAAACTATGCTTAATTTAACTATTAATAGAATATTATGAGTCAGAGCGAAAACGTTCTAAGGTTAGCGGGTATTTCTACTTTAGATCACCAACATGCCTTGACAGACTTATATTTTGCACAGATACTGATTTAAAGTGGAAATAAATGCACTTGCATGTTAAATTAATATTTATACAAAGCAGATGTCTGCCAAGGAAAGCTGATGAGCTAAAAGAGAAACACTTCTGGTAATTTTACCGCGTTTTCGCTGTGAATCCGGATTTTTTAAAAGGTAAAATTAAATACAAAAATTTGACTATTCATTCATTCATTCATTCATTGCCAGACGCCATGTATCCCACACGGGGTGGCCAAGGGCTTAGAGTTAATTGTTTTACAGGGAGGGGCACTAATCCTCCACCAACCCCGTTTTCGGATAATTAGGTGAGTATGAACTTCTATGGTAATAAAATCTATAATACCAATTAAAACGTGCCAATTAATTCGGTGTTGATTCGGTAAATGACCACCGATTCGGTATTTCGTCACACTCTCCTGAAGTATTGTACTGTTGTTCAGGGTCACTGAAACTGTTTTTTTCAGAAATCTAATAATGAAGTCATCACGGCCGTATGCTTAACCCCTTGAGTCCTAATAGCATCAATTGATGCGATATGAGTTTTATGCCAAAATGCCTAATCACATCAATTGAACACGGCCTGTAAAAAACTGCGGAGCGCTTGCTCCACCCCGATTATGACGTATGTGGCTTCAGGCCAATGAGAACTCGCCCCTGATGTGGCGTGAGGGGGGATCGGACCAACCTGGGCGGTGGGGGGGCACCCCGCTCTCGGCCGCCTCCATGCCACCCTCTACTCCACTCCCTCATGCCCTCCTTGTCTCCCATCACTCTCCCACCCCTCCACGCAACTGCATCTCTCCTCCCACAACAACCTGCGTCCCTTTCCACCCTCTCTTGCCCTCCTCCCTCTCTGCTAGCCTCGTCCCCCCTCCCAAACCCCACCCCATCTCTTCCTCCTTGTCCCTCACTATCCTTCCAACCCCCAACAGGCCCCCCCGAGTGTCAGGTCTGATGTACATACCTGTTTCATATTATTTCTACTTCTTCCCAAATTTATACACCTCATTCTGTTCATTTCTCGAAAGACTATGAGGCCTTGTAAGGCTACTCCCCGCACCTGTTTCATCTCCCAACACATTCAAACACACCTGTTTTCATGGCTGGTGTGATAAATTCCAAAGAAATGGAGAGTTTCCACAGGAGAATTTGGTTGTTGCCGAAACTGTAATGATAAGTGTGATGAAGTGTAATGATGTGATAATTGTAATGGTGTGATAAATGTGTAACGAGAAGTTGGGACAGTAAAAAGAGAAATCGGAAACAAATTATTACTTATTTTTTCCTTTCTTATGCATGCATTTATAACATTACTCAACTTTATTTCGATGTCCTTGATGGTTATAAACATTTATATGCATCTGTGTTAGTTTTGGAATGACTATGAGGCCTTGTAGGGCTACTCCCCACACCTGTTTTATCTCCCCACACATACATACACACCTGTTTTTATGGTAAACATTACAGAACACAATGAAGTGCATTCTTTTCATGCGACTAGCTGGTTATTTCCAACCCCCATACCTGTAGACCTACTCTCCACAGCCTACTTTATCTCCCCACAGTCTAGTTGTCACAAAGGACTTTGTAGTTACTTGTAGAGAAGTTTTGTGGTTTAGTTCTCACTCTCGATTTCTTGTAGTAGGAATTAAAGATGAATACAAGGAGTTGATCTTCATTTATTATCTTCAGAGAAATCTAAGTTGAGCAGGGTATGTCTTACAGAGACAATATAATAAGTAAGTCTAGTTGAGCCCCTCTTTTCTTGTTCACTCTCTCCACTACCTGTCGGTTCAATCGCTAGCCTCCTTCTGAGCTCTCTTTCATAAATTCTGGTGAAACAGGGGTCGTGTCACGTGTGTTACACTGTGGTTGGAAAGTTCCAGAAACCTGTGTGTGAGTATGTGTGTATGTCACTAGGCTTTGTTCCCCTGCTATCTCGCTGACACACTACCTACATCATCTCCTAACATTGCTACTTCCTAATCTGTCGTCAGCATTTCCTCAGTTAACTTGCAAGATCATTTCCCTTTCCCAGGCTCGCATGGAGCTGTTTATCTATCTATTTATCTATCTATCTATTATGATTTGTAATTATAATATGGACTCATAACATAGTAATCTCCCCACACCTACATACACCTGTTTTCATGGTTGGTGTGACAAAACACTTTCAAATGACCTGTTTCAATAAGATAAATAAGTAGTTATCAAAATTTTCATGTTTTCGATTGTTTTCGAGGGTTAACTATCATAAACTTTTTCTTTTTTTTAACTCTGACGCGTGATTGTGCGGTAACCATTAGGCCTACGGGGGTTGTCAGGTGTCTAAATTCTTCCTCTTTAGCCAGAACAGCCAATTTGCTCTTGATGAAAGTCGCCAAAACACCCCGAATTGCGGTTGTGGGAGATACCCTGCCTGAAACAATTGCGGTCTTAAGGGGTTAAAGCTAATGTAGGGCCTTTCCTAAGGGCCCTATATCAAAACGGTATGCTAAAAGTTTAAGTAGGGAAAGACTTCCCTCAATATGTAGGGTTGTTCCAACATTTTTTTAAGGGAAGGAATGCTTGGCTTTCGCAAACCCTACATTTAATTATTCGTAACAAAGTAACCCTATACCTCCAGAACGCATGGAATAATGTAAATTGTTTATGTAAAAAATATTTTAACTTGCTAAAAGTGCAATGCAAACATACACGGGAACTGAACCGTTGGTTATTAAAACACGTGGGCTGTACCTTACCGAGTAGTAGGTCAAACCCGGGCCCGTCTCTGCCCTGGCGGAGACACGCACTGTCATTTTTATATTTTTAAGAGTAGTTGACAGTAGGCGAGATCCTAAAAATGACATGTGTAAACCACTTTTATACGTTACTCATGTGATTTAACTGAATATAGAACGTTCAGTCAATGCTAAAGGTAATAAGATACGTTAATATATGTAACGAGAAAGGTACTGTTCTTCGCTCATAGGCCAAACTACTGTTCTTCGCTCATAGGCCAAACTATGAAGCGTTGTGCCATCATAGGATCATCATTGCGTTTTAATCTCAGACACCGCAAACTGTTTTTCATTTTCTTATATCATTTTTTGTTATATTTCAGCAGCATTCTATTCATAATTCTTGGTAATCGTTAAGGAGACAAAGGACCACCTTATTTTGCATTTTTTCCTTGCTTTAGCCCTTCATGGAATTCTTCATGTACTCTCGAATTGTGTTTTCAAGTTGGTGTTTTTCGTTTCTTTTAAATATGGTAAAGAGTGCTTTAAAAAGCGGTGTTTGTTCATGGACAGCCACTGTCTTGCTGTGCATGAAGACCGATGGACGCCATCTTAGAGCGCCATATACGATCGAAATTACCCTTGCAGGCCTAATTAAACAAACCTAACCTAAACTTTCGTAACAACCCAACTTTATTTCTCCTAACGTTACCTAACCTATTTGAGACTAACCTAACCAATTTTATGCTAACCCAACCAAACTTATCCTAATCTGTGCGCGGACTGACAAACGCCATCTTTGAATGCTATTTTTCAGCGAAATTGCCCTTTATCAGTGCTCATTTACCCAAACCTAACATAAATTTTCGTAATTCAACCCTGCCTTATTTATCCTAACTTGTTTTAAGCTAACCTAACCAGTTTTAAGGTAACTTAACCAAATTTATCCTAACCGAACCTGACCTATCTCCAGCGCTATCATATTTACAACATAAGTAATGATTGAAAAGTTTATTACTATAATAGTATATAAAGTATACGTACAAATAAGTGCTGATATATAAAAAAATGACGGAAAATTATTTTATTTTGGTGCTGATTGACATCGTCTGGACAAAGAATAGTCACGGCGACTCCCATGGGAGCACTGCCGACATACCAACTGGTCACGCAGGGCTACCAACCATCCCCTTTCCCTTAATGTTCTCTTAGCATACCATGTAAAAATTGAGAGCTTGCTTGTGCTTTCCTTAGTGTGTAAAGTAGGGACCAATGTAGGGCCTCTCCATATGTGTTTAAGCATACAGCCGTCAAATATTAAATATGAGCATAATACTATTATAAACTTATACAACTGATTCTGTACGGCATACATTTAACACTTTCCACCTCATGAGGTACGAGCACCGCTCGGGTATGGTGTAGCTGTACGCTACATCTGGTCGATTTCACCACAATTTACTTACCTAACAGGTACCATCCATTTACACCATGAAAAGTATTCCTTCACAACATACCTGAAGGGGATAGTTCGGATCTACGGTGGCCATGCAGGTACAACTATCATATCTTACTGGTAAAGTATTGTGTGATGGATTGGAGCGTCGACTGCAGTGTGAATGCTGACGTCATCGCCAATATGGCGGCTCCTTCCCTCCAGCCGCAAAGAATTAAAGTTATCACGTCTTGTTCAATGCAAATGATAAATTAAATCAAAAGATACATATACCGTACGTTTTTAGATACATGGCAGAATGCACTGGCCATGTTTACCCAGAACCGGCAACACGTCTATTGCGCGACGTACCAGTATGTCGACAGGACTGGCTGTTACAATACGTTGTGACGTACCCATACGTCGACGGGACGCCTCGGGTTAAGAATTTTTTCTGAACAGTTTTCCAGTCACCACAAATTCAAATTTTTTCACTCCTGAAATGATACTGGAGAGAACTTAAAATTATTTACCCCATTCATCAAACTTGTTTTTCTTCACTCCTTAACCCTTTAAACGCGGCCGTGTACGGCTGATCCCCCCCGTGTGGCGGGGTTGTAGCGGGGTCTGAGTACCTATGGGAAAATATTTGCCAAAAATCAGAGATTAACCCTAGAACATTAAAATTTTTATGGCATATAGTACTTACATTCAGCTTTCTCCTGAGACAGGTGTTGAGCCTTCGTGGACTACCAAAGGACTTGTGGAGACTTGCAAAGTTGGGTAACAAAGTCTTCACTTTCACACCTCCAGCAACCCGGTTTCCCCTCTACCACAGCCTCAATCTGTCACAGTACACTTTATACAACAACGTACAGGTAGTTTGGAATCCGTATTTGTACAATAAGCACTGAAAATAAGGCTACAATGAACGAAGCGTACAGCCGATATGCAGCGCGGCGGCGATCTTCCCGTCACTGAACACACATTTCCCTTTTCACAGCTAAAACACGTATACTACATTATTTTCCTTCATAGTACTTCGCAAAGGCTCGCTTGGCACTATTATGGCCCTAAAAATCACTGTCACTGCCAGTATTGTGAAGCGGGAATGAGAAAGACCACCGCAGCGCGATTTTATTCTGCCTTACGGCAGGCACTTTATTCTCGTTCATGTCGGCCGCTCGCACTTCATTTCTATCGCTCACTTTCACTCTAGCTGTCAGTTTAGTGCCTTATTCATCAGTGTCACTGTCATTTGTTATAAAAATAATATTTTCTACACACCAAACTGTCACTGTCAGAACACAGAATAGAAACATATGCTTTCAACTTCTTACACTGGAGTGACTGTCACTCTCAATACTTATATTATTACTATGTACAATTATTTACACTGAGATCACTGTCACTGTCAGTGCTTTTACAACTACATACACTAATTTACACTCATCAGACTGTCACTGTCAGTACGTACAAGAAAACTAAACACTAGTATCACTGTCACTCTCAGTATTATTTACAAGATTCTTACCCTTATTTTCAATATCTAGTCAGGCTGTGGTAGTCAAAGAAACACGGGTAAGCGCAGAGGAGAATTTTGCACTCTTTGCACTGCAAGGAGGTGCGCCTAAATGTTCTGTCTTGCCTGGTAGTGTGGCTGCACACATGACACCTCCTCAGTGCTTTTCCCCTCTTGGCAGTGCTAGGCAGTGGCTCCAGGCGGTGTCGCTGAAGGTAGTCCTGGCACTGTAGGCGGTCTGGAGGTGTGTGTGAGTGGTGCCTGGGACCTGATGGCAGTACCTGCCCAAAATGCTGAAGCAGCTGGTACACACAAGTCTTAGAAAAACGCCGGAGAGAGTAGTTTGCTGGCTTCCTGTTCTTGATCTTATACAGGATGAAGGCATTCAGCATGCACATATCAAGCAAGTGCAAGAACACCTTCCTGTACCAGCGACGATTCCTCCTCAGGCAGTCTACCTCTCCAATCAACATGTCAGACTTGTCCACCAGCCGCATATTGACGTTGTAGTCAATCACAGCATCAGGCTTCATCACAGGATCGCCAGTCCTTCTGTCAGCCTTCCCTGTGGCTTGCATTTCCCCCTTGTGAGCACATTGACGATTCTCTTATCGTACCACCTGATCGCCAGCATTTTGTCCGATTTTTTCAGGTGTACGTCTCCCCGCTTTGATCCTTCAGCCTCGGGGAAGGCAGGGTAGTGTGCCCTATTGCTCCAGACAGTGCCACAGGATTCGACGCGGTGTTCTGAAAGGTACTTGGCGAGTTTGGGAGCTGTATAATAATTGTCCATATACAGGACATGATTCCCGCCAAAGTACTTTTCCAAAAGCACTTTCACCACAGAACCAGAGAATCCAGGGGGGTCAGTCTTGTCCAAGTCCACATTGCTGGCGGTGTAGATAACGAAGTCTAGGATGAACCCCGTCTTGCAGTTGCACAGCACGAAAAACTTTATTCCAAAGCGGTGGCGTTTGCTAGGAATATACTGCACGAACTGAAGACGGCCCCTGAACAAAACCAAGGACTCGTCAATCACAACTTTCTTGAAGGGCCGAAGGAACGTCATAAACTTGTCCTTGATCAGGTTCAGGATTCCCCTCACTTTCCATAGTGGGTCAGTTTTGGAAGGCTCATCGTTGTTGGCAAAGTGAAGGTACGTCATGAGTTGCCTGAAACGATCACGACTCATGTACTTGTTGAAGATGGGTGTGGGGCAAAGATCGTCAGCACTCCAGTACTCCTCAAGCTTGTGCTTCCAATTATGTGGCATGTGAAGCATCAAGCCGATGAATACAAATAGTTCCCGGATCGTAACAGGAACCCATGCTGCCATCCGCGATGTGGATGGCGTTGCAGCTTCACCTTCACCTTCATGAACTGCAGCAGATTGCCCTTCGTACCTGTTCGTCTCGGTACAAATCTGCTTCATGACTTCGTTATCCAGGAAGGCTAACAGGTAGTCCAGACATTCACCATCCTCTGGGACACGCAAGTCAGCCTGTATCCCACACCCACTGGCATCAAAGGGCAGATCTTCTGGCACAAAATCTGAGCCCTCAGACCACACGAAGGCATCCAGAATGCCCTGCCTAGGCTGGGAGGTGGTGGGGGTGGCGGGAGGGTGAGGCAGGCCGTGTGGCAGTGGGTGAGGCAGGCCGTGTGGCAGTGGGTGAGGCAGGCGGTGAGGCAGTGGGTGAGGCAGGCCTTGTGGCAGAGGCTGTGCTAGGTCATGTCGGTGTGGTGGTGGTGGTGGTGGGGAGATAAAGAGAAGGTTCAAGGTCACTCGCAGTGGCCTGAGTGGTGAGTTGCCTAGTGCGAGTAACCTTACCACTAACTCTAACACTAGGGGACACTTTCCTACTCCTACCAGCACGGACACGGGGCCTACGGAAATCTCTATGTAAACCAGACTGCTTACTTCCCTTCCGAGGTGGTGAAGGAGACTCAGAAGACTCTGGAGAAAGCACAGCTGAAGATGACGACGAGAGAATGGGGCTGGGAGTGCATGGCGGTATGGCAGCGGCGTGACCTGGTGTAGGGGACAATGGCCGGTCTGAGGAAGACAATGGCTGGGAAGCGGGGTCACCACTTCGTCTCCTCTTGGCCCCCTTTCCATACACTAGTCCCCTTTTCACTGGAGCCTTGCCTGTTGAGATGCTGGGCACAGGAATTGTCACTTCAGGCACCTCAGACTCAGCACTCGATAGAGTGTCTGACTCGGCAAGGCTCGATAACACTCCGACGTCACTACCATAATCCATTGACGCTTTCAACAATTCAATACCTATAGCCGAGTCACTAAGGCCCTTAGCAGTTCCTAGTAAGGGTTTGGACGGGGTGGTCACAAAGCCCTTTTTCGGAGGGCTGGAAGGCACAGACTCGGAAGAGCTTGAGTGAGACATGGTGTCACCTTCAAAGATTGCGGTAAACTGACGCTAAACAGTGACAAACCGCGGGAAAAAATGCTAGTGTGACAACTGGGGAAACAAGCGTTTCCAATTAGCATAAAGTGCTTGCGAGAGGAAGGCGCAGATTGACACGTCTGAGCTGTCCGCGCGCTGCCATATCGCACGACAAGGGAGGGCCGGGCAGCGGTGCGTGGGTGGGTAAAAAAAAAAAGATAATTGGCAACAACCGAGGTCAGTGGTACGAAGGTCAAGTGTGCTAAAAGTAGCTAAAGGGTGGCGGTACTGATAGACAATACCAGCTGGAGCCTGCTTGCCCGCGGATATTAAAAATTTAGTAGAATCGCAAACGCGACAATCCGCCGTTATGTCCTTTTTGCCGAGCGTCGCAAACGCGACAATCCGCCGTTATGTCCTTTTTGCCGAGCGTCGCAAACGCGACAATCCGCGTTTAAGGGGTTAATGAATAAAACAGAGTCGGATGACATCAATTGAGTCAACCGTTTACCACATTAAGCACACTAGAAACTCTTCCCTACACAATGACGTAATAGGTGTCTAGTGAGACTGCTTCTCTGATAAAACTGTTTACCACATTCATCACACTTGAAATTCTTCACTCCTGAATGAATTAACAGGTGTTGTGTGAGATTACTCTTCTGTGCAAATTGTTTACCACACACATCACACTTGAAATTCTTCACTCCTGAATGAATTACTAGGTGTTTAATGAGACCACGCTTCTCTGCAAACTTTTTACCACATTCATCACACTTGAAATTCTTCATTCCTGAATGAATTGCCAGGTGTTGTGTAAGATTACCCTTCATTGCAAATAGTTTACCACATTCATCACACTTAAAATTCTTCACTCCTGAATGAATTAATAGGTGCTGAGTGAGTCCAACCTTCTGAGAAAACAGTTTACCACATTCATCACACTTGAAATTCTTCACTCCTGAATGAGATAATAGGTGTCCGGTGAGACTACGCTTGTGAGTAAATTGTTTACCACATTCATCACACTTGAAATTCTTCACTCCTGAATGAATTAATAGGTGTTTGGTGAGACTATCCTTCTGTGTAAATTGTTTACCACATTCATCACACTTGAAATTCTTCACTCCTGAATGAATTAATAGGTGCCGAGTGAGATGAACCTTCCGTGTAAATCGTTTATCACATTCATGACACTTGAAATTCTTCACTCCTGAATGAATTAACAGGTGTTGTGTGAGATTACACTTCATTGCAAATAGTTTACCACATTCATCACACTTGAAATTCTTCACTCCTGAATGAATTAACAGGTGTTGTGTGAGATTACCCTTCTGTGTAAATTGTTTACCACATTCATCACACTTGAAATTCTTCACTCCTGAATGAATTAATAGGTGTTTGGTGAGACTGTACTTCTGTGCAAATTGTTTACCACATTCATCACACTTGAAATTCTTCACTCCTGAATGAATTAATAGGTGCCGAGTGAGATGAACCTTCCGTGTAAATCGTTTATCACATTCATCACAAATGAAATTCTTCGCTCCTGAATGAATTAATAGGTGCTGAGTGAGACACTCCTTGTGAGAAAACAGTTTACCACATTCATCACACTTGAAATTCTTCGCTCCTGAATGAATTAATAGGTGCTGAGTGAGACCAGCCTTCTGAGAAAACAGTTTACCACATTCATCACACTTGAAATTCTTCACTCCTGAATGAATAACTGCATGTTGGGTAAGACTGTTCTTAAAAGGAAATGCTTTACCACACTCTAAACATCTGAACTGCTCAACTTCAGCTGAGGACACTGTGTCCAGGACAGTCTCATTGTCACTGAGGAATATTTTGTCACCCACCTCACACTCTGACTGTTCTTCCTTTACCACCTCCAATATTTTGTCACCCACCTCACACTCTGACTGTTCTTCCTTTACCACCTCCAATATTTTGTCACCCACCTCACACTCTGACTGTTCTTCCTTTACCACCTCCAATATTTTGTAACGCACCTCACACTCTGACTGTTCTTCCTTCACCACCTCCAATATTTTGTCACGCACCTCACACTCTGACTGTACATCTGGTTCTTCCTTTACCACCTCCAATATTTTGTAACGCACCTCACACTCTGACTGTACATCTAGTTCTTCCTTTACCACCTCCAATATTTTGTAACTCACCTCACACTCTGACTGTACATCTGGTTCTTCCTTTACCACCTCCAATATTTTGTAACTCACCTCACACTCTGACTGTACATCTGGTTCTTCCTTTACCACCTCCATTACATCATTCCTTCCACCTCTCTCAACTTCCACTATACTTCAGTTACTCTACCTTGGTGTTAATCTTACTGTCTACCACCAACAGGATGACTTACCCTCATTGTACCCATGCTCAGTCATAAGATGCTCCCATTACAATGAACAGTGTCAAAAATTCATCACTATTACTGGATAATAATAGTACATACATAAAATGGATAAAATTTCAAAACATAAAAAATGGATAAAATTTCAACACAGACTATTATTCCTTCAACCCTTTGGCCACGACCTATCATTTCTCGGTCATTCCCCTGGTTGCGGCCTAAGTCCCTAAAAAATTGTGCTAATTATACTGTTACTTTTCCAATGGGAAATTACTGTGAAGTTCTAATTTTTTTAGTGTGATAATGGTAAAAAATGCACATTTCTCTACAAAAATACTTTAAGGCTATAAGAAAAAAATGCAAAAATTAATTTTTGCAATTGTGTGATTTTGCAATAATGACAGAATTATTTATGTCAAGCAAGGTTTTCACTTGTATATCTACACTTGACACATGTACAGTACACTGTCTGTTGGCACACAAAGAGAAATCAAAACTAACCATATTTGTACAAGAACATTGTAATTTTCTGAGAAAAAAATGAAAAAATAATTTTTGTTATTCTCTAATTTCGCTATAATGACAAGATATTTACTTCAAACAAGGTTTTTCACTTGTATATATACACTAGACACATGTATACTGTTTGTTGGCACATAAAAGAAATCAAAACCTACTGTATTTAGAGAAAAACAACAGACGTGTAGATGGAAATGTGTTTTTTTCGGCTGTGGACTGTGGTTGCCTGACTTGCCACAAAGAATAATTGGTAGGGCGACCACAGTCACCTAACACGGCCAAAGGATTAAATATTGCTAACACGTGAATGCTTCTGAACCGTAACTTTAAACATACAGGCCATCACTGCTGAGTCAATTCAGGCATATTACCACCATCTTCCTTACTTCAAATGTTGTTACCCTTTGTTGGATGTGCTAACACAACATAAGATGTGCCCTCAGTCCTGTTTTGTACTTATCATCCATTACTCAGGCAGTGACGACAGTGTTTATGACACTTTTACTGCTCTGACTCCAGCTGTGAACCTGGAACAACAGCCGCCATTAGACCAGCATTTCCATGAAGTTAAGTACATGGTCCAGTGAACCCTTATTTTGCATGGAGCTCATTTATACTGACAAAAAAGAAAAAAAAATGTTCAGGTTCATTTTAATGGTTATTCAATTTGCAAAGCAATTAAAGGCATATAGAAATGTAAATTAAAACAGCTAAAGAAAAAATACTGTGTCTTTGTCTTACTAGGGGCTTGTTTGCATATCTGTGTACAACATGAACTTTTATAAAAAAAAATATATAATTTAACATTTAATATCACTTTACTGTTTCATTCATGACCAATACATCTTTAACCCTTAAAATGTGTAATCATCAAGTAACTGCTATATTACTTTTGGAATGTATTCTGAACTTCCTACCACCTCATTATTGTGCATCAGAGACATGGATAGCATCAACTGTGGCACAGTTTGACAGTAAGCCACACAATACTGGAATCACTCCTGTATTGAAGATAACAAAAACTTTAAAGAGCCAAAAGAGGAATCTTTGGGAATATTTATAATTCAATTTTCCCCAATACCAAAACAAAGGGATTCTTAACCTTTTTTTTTTCTGTGCAGATTTCACTTACACAATGCATGGTACAACCTAGGAATACATTATAGCCATGCAAAACAATGGTTTACAGTACAACACTTTATAAAGGCAGAGGCAGAAACATAAACATGAAGATTTGAGTCTTGGCACAGTCATTACCTTTTAGCAGGGGTCAACATCAGCTCCTCAGATGAACTGACTGCAAGCTGCCTTGTGCATGTCCAGTTGCCCTCTCACCACACACCTGAATCACAGATCACTTCATTACATACACAACGGTACACTATCTAGTGGGCAAGTACTTCATGGTACATCGATGCAACTATGTAATACTTTTATAAGTCATTGATCTGGAATCAACAGATTAATGTGTACATCCTGAGGAAATACAGAAACCAGTAAAGCTTAAATGTAAAGCATTTCTAAAACAAAGATACATACAACAATTGTAATTACATAATTTAAACAATAACTGAAATTATGAGGTGGTGGCAACAATCATCCACTCACTTGATGTATGGTAGTACTGAACTTCTCCCTTCCCCTTTCTCACTTTATTTCCGTCTGCCTTCCTCTCATCTTACCTCTCCCTTCCCTTTCTGTTACTTTTTATGACTCTTCTTTCCATAGCAGGTGGCTCTATGCTCAGTAGGGTAGGTTCATTATAAAACTACTATCTTGGACAAGTAGAGATAGTTAGGACTCAGTATTATGATATCTGACGAGAAGTTTTAGATCCATCACTTGTATAGTTTTTTGAGGAAATCGATCTAAAGACAAATACAATTATCAGTGACCCACTGAATTTTTTCACAATTTTACTCTGACTTTCGTTTGTATGAAAGCATAGTATATGTGCATTCACTGAGCCTGACTTTTGTCATGTTGCAGGTATGTTACGTTGTGATACATTTCTTGAAAATGGGAAGAACTCGCAATTCTGCAGTGTCAACTTGGACTGGTACAGCCAGAAAGTTCTGCAGTCACCTTTCGCCACTGGATAAAACCAAACCGCCTACACTCTGCCAAGTAATACAGTATTGCTATTATCTGCAGAACAGTCATCCCCATGTAAAAGATTACACTACTGCTAAGATGATAGCAAAGGATGTCATCGACATCTGGGAGACAGTCAACCCACGGCTTACCCTGCATGGAGAGTATTACGTGGTGAAAATGGTCAACAGAGTGTGCTTCAAGAAAGCAAAGGCCATCAACAGGAAATCTCTTCCTACAGTTCAGGAACAGAAACTGAAAGCAAAGTTAGATAAGCTTTTTGATATTTCCGCCTGTATATGTGAATTGCCTGTCCGTAACTGTGATGACAAATCTGTGAAGTGCAGCAAAGAAAACTGTCAAGTCCAGCATATTGTCTGCACTTGTCCTCCTAGAAAGAAGGTGAATATTTTCTCTGATTTATAATTGGTTCTATGTGTGCATTATTCAGCTGAATCCCATTGGGCATGCAATATAATGCACATATTTCTTATTTCTGGTTCCTATACAGGACAGGCAATACCTAGATGATCAGAGAGCTAAAGTGGGGACCAAAGGCTCTTTCCAGTTGGGCCCTGTTGATAGAGCCGACTCAAGGAGATGCCAAAAAATGGCAGCTGATGTCGAAAGTCTCATGAGACAGGCTGAAAAGCACAGGGAAGCTGATGTGGTAGCTTCTACGACCACGTCTGCCCATGTTCTTGAAAGTGATACGGAAGAATTAGGACGGAAAAAATATGAATAAAATATATTTTCCAATAAACATGTGACGTATTTCATACTTCCACCCACGTAATGTAGTGGTTTTGTCTTTAGGGTAGCTCTACATTGAGTGGCAAGCTAAATGATTTCCTGTAAACCAGGAAAGCATTTACAACGCTGGGTGGTAACCTCATAACCAATCAACACGTGTTCCCTACATGACAATAAGTGGGTTGGTGGAGGGTTAGTGCCCCTCCCCGGAAAACAATCAGCTAAAAATACGAACAAGAAGCCTCAGACCAGGACTGACCAAAAGGTGATGACTAAGGACCGAACAAAGGACATGGTACAGATAGCTACTTGGAATGTAAGGGGTGTAAATGATGAGGTGAAAGAGAGATTGTCTAGGTGCTTGTGGGAGCAAAAGTGGATGTATGTGGAGTAACTGAAACTAAATGGCGAGGTGAGAGTGTGAAAGAATGGGAGTATGGTTGGGGAATATGTGCGGGAGTAGGTGAGAATGAGAGAGCAAAAGAAGGAGTGTGTATTGGTGTAAGTAACAGATGGAAGGAGAATATAAGAAAGTATGGATCAGTTGGCTTTAGGGTTGTGTGGGTAAGATTGAGAGTTGGACTAAAAATGTGGACGATTGTGTGCATGTATGCGCCAACGCAAGATCGTGCAAGGAGAGAGAAAGAGGAGTTCTGGACAAACATGGATGCATACTTGGAAAAGTTTGAATGGAATGAGAAAGTGTTTTTGATTGGAGATACGAATGGAAAAGTAGGGAATGTTAAGGTGGATGGAGTGGTTGGTGAGTGGAGTGTGCCTGCAGAGATGGATGAGAATGGCAGTGCTTTAGTGGACATTTGTGCTGCGAGGGGGTTGGTGAGAGTCAATACCCTCTTCAGGCACAAAATGATCCATAGGTACATGTGGCAAGTGATAAGATGGGTGGGTGGTGAACTGAAAGAATGGAAGGTGATGACTGGTTACGTGTGTTTGGATGAAAGGATGAGGTGTGTAATGGATGCAAGAGTATACAGAAGCTGGGGAAGTGGACTTTCTGACCACAGAATCAAGGTCCAGAGAAAATGGAGAAATAGAAGAAGGGAAGGATAGGTGGAAGTAGTGCATACAAGGAGAGTGGAGAAATTACAAGAGGAGGGAAAAAAAGCATAATTTAAGAGGGAAGTGGAGATGCCATTGCGTAAATATGGAATTGAGCAGATGGGGGATGTGGAAGGTGTGTGCAAGATAGTCACAGACGAAATCTGTGCTGCATGGGAGGTGGTGTGTGGGTTGAAGAGAAGACAAAAGGGGGTGCAAGGAACAGCATGGTGGAATGAAGAGGTTAGGGAGGCTGTGGCACAAAAGAAGAAAGCATAGAGTGAGTGGATGAGAAACATTGGCGTGGAAGAAGCTGAGAGACGCAAGAGAAAGTTACATGCAGAGAGGACAAGAGAGGTGAAAAGATTAGTAAGAGAGGGTAAGAAGAGAGTGGATAAGGAATTTGGGAGGAATTTGAGTGTAAATTGGAGGGATGTAAGAAAATGTTCTGGAAAGAGGTAAAGAGAGTTAGACAGTGTGCCAATGAAGTTAGCTGGGGAGTGAAAGATATAAATAGTAGATTTTTTTTTTTTTTAATGTGAGGAAGAAGGAACGAAAGGCCGCAAGCCCGCAAAATTGTTCCTTCCAAGAGAAAAACAAAATACAAGAGAGAGCCAAATTCAAGATCCGGTCATTTCATTTCGAGATGTCTGGAGTGACACACTGCATTTGATAAACTGATCATAGGAAGCAGGAAATACAGACAGAGGGAGACAGTTCCAGAGTTGACCTGTTGCATAAATGATGGACTGGGAGTAACGGTTAACTCTTGCTTTAGGGAGCTGGACAGAAAAGGGATGAGAGTTTGCTGCTAGATGGGTGCTACACGTCCGTCGTAGAGGTGGAGGAATGCATGCAGACGGTTCAGAGGAGTAGTGACCATTGAAGTAGTGACAGAAAAGAGATAAAGCTGCAACACTGCAGCGAAGAGACAGAGGTTGAAGGGAGTCAGTAAGAGGAGGAGAGTTAACCCTTTAACCCCTTAAACGCGGATCGTCGCTTTTGCGACGGTCGGCCCCAAGGACAGAACAGCGGATCGTCGCGTTTGTGATTTGAGTAAATTTTGAATAACCGCGGGCAAGCAGGCTCCAGCTGGTGTTGTCTATCAGCACCACCACCCTCTAGCTACAACTAGCATACTTTACCTTTGTACTACTGACCTCAGTTGTTGCCAAATATCGCGTTTTCCCCCCGTTCCCCCCCCACCACGGCCCGGCCAGCCTGGCTGTGATACATGGCAGCGTTCTGAGCACTCAGAACTGTAAATCTGCGCTCTCCTCTCACAAGCAGTTTATGCTACTAGGAAACGCTTGTTTCCCCAATTGTAACACTAGCTTTTTTTCTCACGGTTTGCCCCTGTTTAGCGTCAGTTTACTGCAGGCTTTCAAAGTGAGATTATGGCGAGTTCTATCTCTTCCCAGTTAGTGCAAGCGGCCGACAGGAATGAGAATAAAGTGGCGGACGTAAGGCAGAATAAAAAGCGCGCCGTGGTGATCTTTTGGGAAGTAATATGATTGAAAATAATGTAGTATACATGTTTTTAGCTGTGAAAATGGAAATGTTTGTTGAGTGACGGGAAGACCGCCGCCACAGTGCATGTCGGCCGTATGCTCCGTTGATTTTAGCCCTATTTTCAGTGCTTATTGTACAAATACGGATTCCTAACTACCTTTACGTTGTAGTATAAAGTTTACTGTGACAGAATGAGGCTGTGGTAGAGGGGAAACCGGGTTGCTGGAGGTGTGAAAGTGAAGATTTGGTTACCCAACTTTGCAAGTCCTTGGGTAGTCCACGAAGGCTCAACACCTGTCTCTGGAGAAAGCTGAATGTAAGTACTATCTGCCGTACCAAGTATAATGTTCTAGGGTTAATCTCTGATTTTTGGCTAATATTTTCCTACAGGTACTCAGACAGCGATACAACCCCGCCACTCGGGGGGGAACGACTGTACACAGCCGCGTTTAAGGGGTTACACGCAGATCGTCGCGTTTGCGACGCTCGGCGAAAAGGACATAACGGCGGATCGTCGCGTTTGCGATTCTAGTAATTTTGAATAACTGCGGGCAAGCAGGCTCCAGCTGGTATTGTCTATCAGTACCACCACCCTTTACCTACAATTAGCATACTTTACCTTTGTACTACTGACCTCTGTTGTTGCCAAGTATCGCGTTTTTCCCCCGTCCCCCCCTCACCATGGCCCGGCCAGCCTGGCTGTGATACATGGCAGCGCTCTGAGTGCTCAGAACTGTAAATCTGCGCTCTCCTCTCACAAGCAGTTTATGCTAATAGGAAACGCTTGTTTCCCCAGTTGTAACACTAGCTTTTTTTCTCACGGTTTTCCCCTGTTTAGTGTCAGTTTACCGCAAACTTTCAAAGTGACATTATGGCAAGTTCTAGCTCTTCCGAGTCAATGCAAGCGGCTGACAGGAACGAGAATAAAGTGGCAGGCGTAAGGCAGAATAAAAAGCGCGCCGTGGTGATCTTTTGGGAAGTAATATGATGGAAAATAATGTAGTATACATGTTTTTCGCTGTGAAAATGGAAATGTTTGTTGAGCGACGGGAAGACCGCCGCCGCGGCGCATGTCGGCCGTACGCTTCGTTGATTTTAACCCTATTTTCAGTGCTTATTGTACAAATACAGATTCCAAACTACCTTTACGTTGTAGTATAAAGTTTACTGTGACAGAATGAGGCTGTGGTAGAGGGGAAACCGGGTTGCTGGAGGTGTGAAAGTGAAGATTTGGTTACCCAACTTTGCAAGTCCTTGGGTAGTCCACGAAGGCTCAACACCTGTCTCTGGAGAAAGCTGAATGTAAGTACTATCTGCCATACCAAGTATAATGTTCTAGGGTTAATCTCTGATTTTTGGCTAATATTTTCCTACAGGTACTCAGACAGCAATACAACCCCGCCACTCGGGGGGGGGGGGTCGACCGTTCACGGCCGCGTTTAAGGGGTTAATGAGATGTAAAGCCTTTGACTCCACCCTACTGAGAAAAGCTGTATGCGGGGAGACTCCCCACACGAGAGTTGTACTCCACACAGGGGCGGATAAAACCCGTGTATAGAGTCAACAATTGTGAAGGGGTAAAGAAGGAAAGGAGTCAGGTTAGGACACCTAATCTCTTGGAAGCAGATTTTACAAGAGATGTAATATGATCTTTCCAAGATATGTCCCGAGTAAATGAAACCCAAAGCATGTTCGAAGATGATGCAGGATTAAGCTGAATATTATTAAACATTAGTGGGTATACCTGTGGAAGATTCTGTCGAGTTGATAGGTGTAAAAACTGAGTCTTTGATGCATTAAAAACAACCAGATTATTTTTACCCCAGTCAGAGATACGAGCCAAGTCAGACATTACGTGTGCCATTGCCTCATCCCTTGTTTGTTGAAGCAACTGCTGAGATGGACATTGCGGGAACCGAATGGAAAGGTGAAGGGTGGAGTCATCAGCGTATGAGTTGATTGGGTTAGATGTACAGCTTAGAAGGTCATTGATGAATAAATGGAAGAGAGTTGGTGATATGACAGAGCCCTGAGGAACACCACTGTTAATAGATCTTGGAGAACGACGGCCATCTACAACAGCGGCTATAGAACGACCAGAAAGAAAGCTAGAGATGAAGGCACAGACAGAAGGATAGAAACCATACGAGGGCAGTTTGGAAATTAACGATTTATGCCAGACTCAACTGAAAGCATTTGAGATGTCAAGTGCAATGGCAAAGCTTTTGCCAAAGTACCGAAAAGAGGATGACCAGGAGTCTGAAACATAGGTGAGATCGCCAGTGAAGCGTCCCTGACAGAACCCATACTGACGATCAGAAAGAAGGTTATGATAGGAAAGATGCTTTCAAATTTTTCTGTTAAGACCTGACTCGATAACTTTTGAGATACAGGATGTTAAAGGAATTGGACGACAGTTAGAGGGTTGGGAACGGTCACCCTTCATTGGGGCTGGTTGATGAGAGCAAACTTCCAGCAAGAAGGAAAGGTACAAGTTGGTAGACAAAGGCAAAAGAGTTTGCCTAATCAGAGTGTAAGCACAGAAGCACAGTTCTTGAAAACAACAGGAGGGACTCCATCAGGCCCATATGCCTTATTAGTATTGAGGCCTGTGATGGCAGAAAATACATCAGCCGAAGAAATTTTAATGTCAGCCATGAGGAAGTCAAAAAGGGGATGTGATGGAGGAACAGTACCGGAATCGTCTAAGGTGGAATTGGAGGAGAAAGTCTGAGCGAAGAGATCTGCTTTATCAGTAGAAGAAATAGCTATAGAGCCATCAGAGTAGAAAAGAGGAGGGAAGGATGATGAGGTAAAGTTGATAGAAAGGTTTTTGGCAAGGTGTCAGTAGGAGCGGGAAGAATTCGAGTTAGAGAGTTGAGAGCATTTAGTACGGATGAAGAACAGACTTAGCAAGAATCCGGGCAGAAACGTATAGAAGATGTGATTCAGGGGTGGGTTAGCTCTGGTAACTTTTATAGGCCCTCTCCTTCTTGCGGACAGCATTAGAACAAGCGTGATTAAACCAAGGCTTTCTTGCATTAGTCAAAGGATATGAGAAAGGAATGTATGCTTCCATGCCAGAGAGAATAACCTCCGTAATGAGCAAGGGCACACCCAGATGTCTCCCGGTCCTGGAAGCAATAATCATTCCAGGGAAAATTAAAGAAACACTGCCTGAGGGCCTCCCAATCTGCAGCTCCAAAGTGCCACAGATGACGTTTCATTGGAGGGTCCGCAGGCTGTACCGTAGTGATAGGACAGGTTAAGGTGATAAGGTTGTGATCGGAGGAGCCCAAAGGAGAGAAAAGATTAACAGCGTAAGCAGAAGGATTAGTTGTAAGGAAGAGGTCAAGTATGTTGGAGCTCTCTCCAAGGCAGTCAAGGATACGGGTAGGGTGCTGTACAAGCAGCTCTAGGTCATTAAAGATAGAAAAGGTGTAGGCTTCTTCACCAGGTGGATCAGTGAAAGCAGAGGAGAGCCAAAGGTGGTGGTGAACATTGAAATCTACTAGAATGGAGATTTCAGAGAAAGGAGAAATGGATAGAATGCGTTCCATCGTAGAAGTAAGATAGTCAAAGAATTTGTGATAGTCAGTAGAATTAGGAGATAAGTAAACAGCGTAGATATATTTAGTCAGAGAATGACAGGGAAACCAAAACCAGAGTGTAGAAAATGCAGAAGAATCGAGTTCAGGAACACAAGAGCAAGATAAGTTGTTGCATATATAAACACAACAGCAACCTTTGGCTTTCAAATGAGTATACTGAAAGCAGGAGGATACAGAAAAGAGTCTGCTGTCAGTTGCCTCAGACAGCTGAGTCTCAGTTAGAAAAAAAAGGTGAGGTCAAGAGATGTGGTGTTCAAGAGAGCGAAAGTTACAGGAAAGGCCAAGAATGTTGCAGAAATGAAGAAGAGAGTCAGACAGTGGTTCCAGGCATCTTGAGTCGTCACCGGGAGAGGGACGGAAGGTAGGGGCATTTAGGGTCCCCCCCCCGGGGACTCCAGGGCCACGTGTTTTGCTGCCATGATTATTTTTTTTTTTTACATTTTGGAGAAGGAAGTGTGGTGTGAACTGTGCATGTAGTTTGGTGTTCATAGTTAAACTTGTATTGGAGGGCATGCTGGCCTACTCTCTGTGTTACTGAGACACTGAAAAAGTTCAGCAAAGGGGGATGGTTGGGACCTAGTCCCGAGGGCTGATGAAATGGGAGCTCCAGCTATCCCTGTCATCAGCTTTCCATCCACCTTGGGTATACTGCCCTGCTCGACTGGTGCTACAGTCTACTCCTGTAGTAGAGAAGGGAGAAAAAGTGAGCAGATGGAGAGAACAGTTTAAAGAACTGTTGAACATAGAGAATGAAAGTACAAATGCAAGTGTAAGTGGCTAGGGAATGGCTAGGAGATAGAGGGATGTGAGAAGAGAGGAAGAAATCAGTAAGATGGAAGTTGTGGAACCAATGAAGAAAGTCAAAATGGGGAAAGCCCCAGGAACTGATGGAGTGTGTGGTGCATTGCTGAAGCATGGGGGAGAGACAGTAGTAGAATGGATGTGGAAGATGTGCACATTGGCCTGGGAGGAAAGTAGAGTCCCAGAGATTGGAAGTCAGGTATAATTATTCCCCTGCAGAAAGGAAAAGGGGAAAAAGAAGTATGTGGTAATCATAGGGGCATTTGTCTTCTTAGTGTAATAGGAAAAGTATATGGTAGGATACTTATTGACACAGTTAGGGAAATAACAGAGGAATCAGTTGGAGAAGAACAGGGAGGTTTTAAGAAGGGAAGAGGATGTGTAGATCAGATATCCATTCCTAGATCTTTAGTGGAAAAGTTTCTCAAAAAGGGAAAGAAGTTGTATGTTGCCTTCATGCATTTGGAGAAAGCATATGACAGGGTGGATAAAAAATGATTATGGAAAGTATTAACACTTTCGCTCACGATAAGTTTTAATAAGTTTCACATTCCACAACACATCGCCTTTCTCCCCACCCCCCGACGCCTGCCACGTGCTCCAAAAAAGTGTATTCGTGGCTTATTTTCACCAACCAAACATATTTATTTTGCCACAAAACCCACATATTGCTATTCGTCAATGTTTGTTCTACATGATAAGGAAAAAAAACACACACACAAACACTATACGAATGTTACAGCGGTGTGAATAAACATTCAAGAACATTCATCTCACTTCCCAACATCGTAACTCAAATGTTCACAAATCTATCTCTACATGTCATACCATCATTAGAAAGAGAATTTTATTAGCTTTTGAATGGGATCATTGGCATTTTGATACGAGGTATGGTTTTTGACTAATAAGCGAAAAAGTGAAACCTTCTGACTGACACCAGATTTTTTATTCATGGAGCTCTAGCAAAAAACTTTTCTTGGCAATGTTAGTTTTTTTTTTTTTTATCATCATATGCAGAATTTTTTGGGCTTTCATTTAAGACCAGAATTGTTCTTCTATGCCTAATAGTTTTCGAGAGAGAGAAAAAAAACTACGGTGTACCCACCCGGACGCTGAACCACCGTCAGCTGTGGTCACTTACGTTATTTTCCCATAGTGCACAACATGTTTATGCTTGCTAGGTATGTTTTTTTTTTCAGTTTGATTCTAAATACTATTATAAAATAACATCTGATTTTCTTTATAGTCCTCTCAGAAACCACACATGAAAACTACATCTGTTGCTTGCAACTGAAACTGAAGCTGTACTTATTTCCCTGTCATTTCTGTTGATGTAAAGAACAATATATATAAATGTGTAAATATACTGACATAAAGACAGGTAAACAGATGAATCAAAACAGAAAAAATCACTTACTTCTCCAGTGGCGACGCTCCTCCTACAGGACCAGATGGGTCTGAAGGTGAGAAGTTTTGTACTGTGTGTGTGTGTGTGTGTGTGTGTGTGTGTGTGTGTGCATGCATGCGTGTGTGTGTGTGTGTGTGTGTGTGTGTGTGTGTGTGTGTGTGTGTGTGTGTGTTCTTACCGAATTGTATCTTTACAGGAATGAGTCAAGCTCGTACTGTCCCGTGTCTTAAACCATATTTATCGTACATATCCTTAAATTTGTGAATTGTTTTGGCACACACTATTTCATTCGGTAGTGCACTCCACTGATCAACTGCTCTATTTGGGAAACAAAATTTCCTTACGTCTTTATCACCTCTCTTCTTATGCAGTTTTTTGCAGTGTCCTCTTGCTGATGCTTCCCCATAGGTTAAGTAATCATTTATGACTATTTTCTCCTTCCCTGATATGTATTTATATAGCATAATCATGTCACCTCTTTTCCTTCTCTCCTGCAGTGTTGGTCGATTCAGTTTATTTAGTCTTTCTTCGTGGCTTAGATCCCTTAAGCTTGGTATCCATCTTGTGGTGGCCCTTTGAACTTTTTCAATCTTGTCTATGTGTTTTTTGAGATGAGGACTCCAGACTACTGATGCATACTCCAGGGTTGGTCTGATGAATGATGTTATTATCTTTCTTAGCATGTCTTCATTTATGTATGTGAACACTATTCTCATATTTGCAAGCAGTGTATACATGTTCTGTACCTTCTCACTGATGTGATCAGCCGGAGATAGTCTGTTATTGATAATCACACCTAGGTCCTTCTCTCTTTCTGATGTGTGTAAGGTTTTATTTCCTAACATATAATCCCAATCAGGTCTTTTTCCACTTTTACCAAACTTGATTACATGACACTTGTCCACACTGAATTCCATTTGCCATATATTACTCCATTCATCACGTTTATTTAATTCTTCTTGTAGCTCTTTACAAGAGTCTGTGTTAGTAATTCTCCTTTGTATTTTTGCATCATCTGCAAACATATTTAGATAGCTTTCATTTCCAGTGTTACTGTCTATATCATTTATATACACTAAAAACATGATTGGTGCCAGCACTGAGGCCTGTGGCACTCCACTAGTCACTTCTTTCAATGGTGAGTAATTTCCCCTTAGTACTGTTCTCATTTCTCTTTTCATGAGAAAATCTTGCATCCAAGAATACAGTTTGCCTCAAATTCCTACTTGATGGTACAGTTTCCATAAAAGTCTTTGGTGTGGTACTGTGTCAAATGCTTTCTTGAAATCTAAATAGATACTGTCCACCCATCCTTCTGTTTCCTGTAATGCGTCTGTTAATCTGTCATAGTCGCTCAACAGATTAGTAACACATGATTTTCCTTTCCTGAAACCAAACTGTCTTTCTGTTATCATATTGTGTTCTTTTAGGTGATTTACCCAAGCTTTTCTCATAAGCTTTTCTAATATCTTGCTTACAACACTGGTTAGTGATACTGGTCGGTAGTTAAGTGGATTTTGTCTATTCCTTTTCTTGAATAAGGGAACAATGTTTGCTTTCTTCCAACTATCAGATAGTTTACCTTGACTCAAGGATTTCTTGAAAATTGAAAATAATGGTTTACTTAACTCCTTTGCACATTCACGCAGCACCCAACATGAAATTTCATCAAGACCAGTTGCTTTTCCTTTGTCTAATTTACTTAGCTCCTCCTGTATTTCTTTTTCTGATGTTTGTATATCTGGTAGTATGTGTGGGCATGCAAGTTCCACATAATCCCTCTCAAAATTTTTATCCTCTGTAAAAACTGATTGGAAATTCTTGTTTAGTGCTTCACAAATATCCTTCTCTTGTGTATAGGTGATTCCATCATCTGTAATGGATTGTATTCTATCTTTTACTTTGGTTTTGCTTCTGATGTGGCTGTAAAATAGCTTTGGTTGATCACTACTTTTATTTATGATATCCTCCTCAAACTGTTTTTGGGCTTCCCTCCTTATTCTTGTATAATCGTTTCTTGCCTGTTTGTAATTATTATATGCCATTTCACTATTGTGTCTTCTGTATCTATTCCACAACAAATCTCTTTTTTCTTTTGATTTTTTACATTCTGTATTGTACCATTTTTTTTTATTTTTTTTTCTTCTTTGTGCTGTGGGATGTATTTCTGGACTCCTATTTCATAAAGTTCACAGAATTTTTCATATATAGCATTTAAATCTTGTCCTCTAAGCTTCTTTTCCCAAGCAATTTCTAAGAAGTACTTCTTTAGGTCATGATACTTTCCCTTTTTATAGTTTAGGCTCTTTTTGTAACTTTCATTGCTGTTACCTATGTCATATGCAATCCTGAAGCTGCAATTTAGTACTGCATGGTCGCTTTTGCCTTACGGAGGGTGATATATTAAATTGTCAATATCGTTTCCTTGCCTAGTAAATATGAGATCTAGCATTGAGGGTACATCGAGTTCTCTTTTTCTGGTGCTTTCCCTTACATGTTGCATTAGGAAAATCTCTTGCACGAGATCCAGGAGCTTTTGGTCCTAACAGCTTTCTTGGCTTATTATATCTACAGTATTCCAACTTATATTTGTATTAAAATCTCCAGTTAGTATAATTCTTTCCCATTTCTCTTCCATTTTATGTAGTAATGCTCTTAAACCCTGAATTATACTCTCAGCCAGGTCCTCATATTCGTCTCTTTCCCATGTGTTTGATCTGGGTGGCATGTACAAATTGGCTACAATTACTTTCCCTTCAGATGTGTTGATCTCTACTACAATCAGTTCTACCTGTGGCGGTATATCTAGTTCTATTTCTTTGACTTTTAGATTTTTCTTAGTTAATATTATAATTCCTCCTCCTTTTTTTAAGTTCCTATCTCTTCTCCACATATTATATTCCTCTGAGTTTGGGATGTCATTTGATATCCTTTGTGTTAATTTTGTTTCAGTTAGGCATATTATATGTGGTTCATTTTTTCTGACATAATCCTTCATCTCTAATAATTTCGATACCATTCCATCTACATTTGAGTACATCAACTTAATCATCTTCTTTATATACTTGTCATAATTTGGTTCAACTACCTTCCTCCTTTTTATTCCCTCCTGTTTATGAACCACTTTCGTACCTGCAATCCAATTACTTTGTAAAAAAATGTATTCTCCTCCTCCTCTGATCTTCCGTCATTTTTTGTGTTTGCTTCCTCCCTCTTCTCTTTCAGTAATTCCAGTTCCTCTTGTGTTAGGCATCTTTTTATCCATACATTTTTGAACTCCTCTTTTTCCATAAGATTCCTTGCATTTTTTAGTATCTCCTCCACGGTGTTTACACTCTGGAAGGTTACCTTTAGGGGTCTTGACTTGTTTCTCTCGTATTTCCCTAACCTTTTGTGTTCCTCTATGTCTTTACTACAGAGTTCCTCTGATACTTCTTCATTTCAGCATACGTGGTTTCCACATCATTTTTGTAGCTTTGCACAGCTTCATTCACCTGTGTTATCTTCTCCTCAATATCACTGCTCTGGTCTATCAGACTGCTTACTTGCCTAATTGTCTCTGTATCATTTTTGAACTCTTCCATAATACTCTCATGGTTGACTACTGTACTTGCCATTTCACTAATTTTCCTCCTAAGTGTACCCACTTCTACTGTGAGCTCATCTATGGTTGTGTCTTTCTTGTTGACTTCCTTTCCTGATTTTTCTATTTCTTCCTTTTGCAAGTGCATCTGTTTCTTAATTTCATCAATCTCATTCTGAAAAGCCATCTCTAGTCTATGTACTCGTCCCACCAGTTTATTGTGAGTCTCCATTTCAACCAATTCTTGGTAGAAATCATCATCCTGCTTTCTACCTTTATCCCTTTTCTTTTCCAAATATGCTTTACTAAAGTATGTCGTCATTTTGCAGTACTACAAGCACATACAGTACTTACATTCCCTGGGGCAGTTGTAGACTAAACAAACGATCAGCTGATTGTGCACATTCTTGCTTTGCTTTGTTTTCTTTTCTGTCTGAACAAGTCCAACTTAAAACTTCTTCTTTTTTTTATTAGAACACCATTTAGTCTAACCTGGTACAGAGCTTGACTCATATGAAGATACCAATTTAGGTAATGCCACTGGCCAAGTTGGCCAGGTATGGAGCGGTGGCGACGTGCGTCTGTTCTCCTCGGTGCCTAGTGTGTGTGTGTGTGTGTGTGTGTGTGTGTGTGTGTGTGTGTGTGTGTGTGGTCGTGTGCTCCACTAGTGAAGGTATTGCTTGGCATGGTACCGCTCAAAACAATCACCCATGCAAAGCGGCACATCACATACAGGACACATGTTCCTTGTGTCCTTCCTCACCCCCAACCTGAAGCACAAGGTACACCTGAGCATCTCATAGGGGATCCTCGCCCGGTGGTGGCCCTGAGTGCGGTCTAACCCGATGTCGTCGTCTATCACCAAGCGACGCTTGATTGGATGCCCTCGTGCTCCGTGGTCTTGTTGTGCGGGAAGGACAGCTGCAGGCCCAGGCACAGGTTCTCCTGACGGACCAGCAACTTTAGGTGGTGGCGGTGCTGACACCCATGATAGGCCTCCTGCAGGCAGTGCTGGTGGCGGTGATGGCACCCACGATGGGCTTGCTGCAGGTGGTGCTGGTGGCAGTGACAGCACCCGTGATGGGCCTGCTGCAGGTGGTGCTGGTGGCAGTGACAGCACCCGTGATGGGCCTGCTGCAGATGGTGCTGGGGGTGGTGATGGGACCCGTGGTGGTCCTCTTGCAGGCGGTGCTGGTGATGGCCGGGCCCATCCTGGCACTGGTGCCTGTGCCTGCTGGGTGCCAGGTGTTGCTGGTGCTGGCCTTTGGGTAGGTAGGCCTGGGGCATGGTGGATGGTGGATTACATCTCCAGACGCAGGCCAGTCCTCTTCATGGAAATGCAGAAGACCGTTGATGATCTGTTCCACAAATTCAAGGAGAGTTACTGTCCCACGTCTGTACTTTTTGTACAAGGCGAATGCGTTGAAGAGTGCCATGTGGACGAAGTAGAAGGTGATCTTCGTCCACTTGATGGTTCACCACTGGATGGGGTAGTACTGAACCATCTGATCGAAATGATCCACACCACCCACGTACCTGTTGTAGTCCTCCGCTACGACGGGCTTGTTTACAACCTTCTCCACATAGGTTGTCCACCTGTCATTACCCCGCACCTTCCCTCAAACCCTCTTTGGAATGGTGTCGGCGCTGTGGAAGGTGGACACCATGTTGACGATGCATTAGTCCCTCCACAGCAAGACGAGCACATTGTCTTTGTGCCTGTATGCCATACCCCCCTCAGGCAGGCCCTGGCGATGGCCTGCAGCTGGCATGGTGCTCCTCTAGGCAGCTGCAGGGTCCCATACATGTAAATGCCTGCTGTGAAGAGTCATTTGCACAGGGCTACAGAATTGTAATAGTTGTCTATGAACAACTTACAGCCCTGGTCCTTCAACGGTTCCACCAGGCCCCACATGGTGTTCTCGAAGGTCTGCTGCACCCGTGCGTAGACCTCAAGGTTCCAGATGTAGCCCGAGGATGACTCAGCCACCATGCAGAGTTTAATAGCATACTTGGTGGGCTTCTGGGGGTTGTAGACACAGAAGGGCAACCTGCCCTTCCATCCCAGAGAGCCCTCATCGAGGCTGAGCTGCTCCTTGGGTTGGTACATTGACTGGAACTGCTGAAAAAGGTAGAGGTACCCCATGACTGTGTGAATGTGGATGAGCTGATCTTGGTTGTCCCAGGGTATGGCAAACGAGTTGAAGGTGTGGAAGTGCTTCAGGATGGCGTTGAAGCACCTTCCACTCATCGTCCGCCTGAACCTTGGGTAGTCGTGCTGCTCAGAACTCCTTCAGTAGTGCCTGATGGTGGGCATGTGCACGACTCCCATGAACAGGTACAGCCCCAGGAACCTGGCCATCTCCTCTTCATTACAGGTGAACCAGGCATCCAGCTGAGTCCCAAGGAATGTGGCATACCGGTTGGTTTCCATGGTGAGATATGACAACTCACGAATGAAGAAAAGCTGGAAGAACTGCAACGGAGTTGTTGCAATATCCACCTTGATCCCTGGGGAGCCAGTGAACAGTCCTTGGTTTGGTGTGAACAGGCCACTGCTCCACCTGGGACCCTCTTCACCGGCGGTGGCGGCAGAGGCAGCGGGTCGGCCTGCCAACACCCTTCGGCCTGCCCTCCAACCCCTTGGACGTCCCCCGTGACCAGGCAACGGACCATGGTGCCCTCGTCTAGGAGGAGACGGCTCAGATGAGGACAAGGACAAGACAGAGGGCTCTGGGGACTAGAGATGTACTGATACCAAAATTTCGACCAATACCGATGCCTACAACACAAAATTGGACCAATGCCAATACTACTACCGATACTGATACTGATACCAGTGAGGGAGGGTGGTGCCTGCAGTCTGTGAGCTGTGGCAGGGCCATGAGCTGCTGATATGAGGCTACTAACCTGTTTCGTTGATGTCCATGGTGGCAGATGTGGCTCATTACCAAAGAATGTACTGTATTACTATGCACTGTGTACTCAAAATAATGATACTAAATAATTGGATATTATGGTACAAATAATTTATTTTTCAAACCTATAAAACATCCAAATCCTATTTAACAAAATAACTTCCTGTAAGTGATATGTTACACACTACATTCCTTTTAAGTATCTGTAGTATCGCCAGAAAATCGGCTGATACCAATTCCGATACCAATACTCTAAAAATGGGCCGATACCACCGATATCGATACATCGGTACATCTCTAATGGGGACACGATTCTCCTCGGCCTGGCTGGCGAGGATGTCACCGTAGCATCCTGCACAGCAGACGCCAGTAGAGGGGCCATGGTCACATACAATGGCCCAGATTCCAGTGACACTGGCTTGGCCAAGGGGGCAGAGGGGCCATAGTCACATACAATGGCCCAGATTCCAGTGACACTGGCTTGGCCAAGGGGGCAGAGGGGTCTGGAGATGGAAAGAAGACGAAGACAGTGGTGGGACCGGCAGGTCCTAGAGGTGGGAACAGCCTTGAGGTGAGGCCGGCCACTGATGGTGGTGTCGTCTCCCATGGTGGAAGGCGGCGGGGCAGCTCCACTTGCTGGCCGGAAGGCGTGATGTCAATCTCCACCCCAGAATGTTTCCTCTCGCTGTCACTCTCCAACTCGATCTCATCAAGGAGTCTTCTCCACTTGTCTGGTGTCAACCCCTGTTTCATCTTTGCAAAAGACTTATTATCACTGCAAGCCAACTGGAGAATGAAATTGCTGAGCTAGGGTTGTGAGCTGAAATAAAGCAATCAAAATATTGTATCCACAGCCAGCCAAGAACTTTGCTCAACACTAGCACAACACAAGGATTCATGATATACATGTATGTCCTTGAAAAACATTGTCTGCTACACCTGACTTAGTGCACACGTAGGGGCCACCTAAGTGACCTACAGAACACATGCATGTACTTCAGTGGTAAACTATGCTGTATTTTTCATAAAGTGATAGATTTGGTTATTTCTCACGGGAAAAAAATACGTAAATAGTGCAGCGTGTTCTCATAAGGAAAATATCGTCTCCTACACCTAAGTTAGCACAAAGGTAGCGAAATGCAACGTGACCTACGGAACACGTGTATGTACTTTAGTGGTGAAATATACTGTATTTCTCATAAGTGATAGATTTGGTTATGTCTCATGTGAAAAAACACGTAAACAATGCAGTGTGTTGTCGTAATAAAAATATCGTCTCCTACACCTGAGTTAGCACAAAAGTAGCAAAATCTAACATGACATACAGAGCACATGAATGTACTTTAGTGGTGAAATATACTGTATTTCTCATAAAATGATTTATTTGGTTATGTCTGGCGTAACCAACAAGTAATAAGCGCACCGCATGCTTGTGACAAATTCTCGTGTGCAAGACAATTAGTGCTACCTTTGGGCTTAGTCAGGGGTAGTAGACGATGTTTTTCTAACGAGCCCACACCGCACTGTTTACATGTTTTGTTCACATGAGACATAACCAAATCTATCACTTTATAAGAAATACTGTATATTTCAGCACTAAAGTATGTGCATGTGTTCCTTAGGTCACATTGCATTTCACTACTTTCACGCTAACTCAGGTGTAGGAGATGATATTTTCCTTACGAGAACTCTCTGCACTGTTTACATGTTTTGTTCACATGAGACATAACAAAATCTATCACTTTATGAGAAATACAGAATATTTCACCACTAAAGTACCTGCACGTGTTCTGTAAGTCAAGTTCCATTTTGCTACCTTTGCGCTAACTCAGGTGTACAGGACAATGTTTTTCTTACGAGCATGTGGTTCACTCTTTCATTTTCTTTTCACATTACACATAACCAAATCTATCACTTTATGAGATACATAGTACATTTCACCACTATAGTGCATGCACATATCCGTTGGTCACATAGGTGGCCCCTACCTGTGCGCCAAGTCAGGTGTTGCAGACGCTATTTTTGTAACGATAACACACTGCATTGTTTCTGTTTTTATTTCACATGAGACATAACCAGATCTATCACTCTATGAGAAACACTTCACCAGTGAAGTACATGCACATCCCCTGTATGTCACGTTGGATTCTTCTACCTTTGCGCTAAACTCAGGTGGTAGATGATGTTTTCTTACGAGCATGGGGTTCACTCTTCCATTTTCTTTTCACATTACACATAACCAAATCTATCAATTTATGAGATACACAGTATATTCCACCACTAAAAGTACATGAACGTGGTCTGTAGGTCACATGTGCAATACCTCAGGCATCGCACCACAATATTTTCTAACAAGAACGTGGTGCAGTGTTTACATTGTTCCACACAAGCATACGGTAAACATATCACTATAACATTCATGCTTTATTTCACACAACAAGCATACGGAATAAACATAACGGTATAAAATGAAATATCCCTAAGCCTCCTCCATTTCATCCCCTCATGACAACAGCATGCCGTGGCTGTAAGGCATATGTGACTCATGCCCTAGCCAATATTTTATCTCGTACACTCATTGCACTGTACTCCTATTTATTGCACTATAACACTATCCCACCTACATCAGCATAAAAAATGATTTCATCAACACTTTGCCAATTATTCCGTTCATGACAACGCCGTGTCGTAAGGCGGTTTCTTGTCTCCCCCTAAAGCTGCTGCACGTTTCACCATTTCCTTGCTCACTAGCTATTGCACACTGTATTCACTTGATTCACTATCACTATTTCAATGACTGAATACTCACATCTGGTGCAGGGCAGAGGCAGTGTAGTTGTGGGGCCACGGCGAAAAACAGGTAGCACAATCTTCGTTGGGCCAACGGTTGATAATGGCCAGGAATAATTCACAAACATCTAATTTCCTATTGCAAACACCAAAGCTAATCACAATAGTGCCCAATAAAGTACAGACAAGCACTATTGGTATAGTGAAATATGAAACGCACCTGGGACGGGGGTAATGGAGGAGGTTTAACCCCTTAACTGCGGGGCGTCACTTTCATGACGTTTGGGAGCAAGGGATCATACCGTGGGGCGACACTTTTGTGATTCTGTGTTATTTTGAATTCGCCCGGGCTTTCAAGTGGTGGCTTGTATCATCTATCAGTACTGCTAATGTCCAACACTAGTCAGCACTCCTAATCTCATCTGTACTCCCATCCATTGTTGACAATTTAGCCATTTCTCCCCATTCTTGACTTCCCTCCCTACCTCCCCTCCATTACCCTATCCTCTCCCCTGCCTGGCCGTGCTAAGTAAATCTTCCCTGAAATTTTTCACTGATTTCATCCATTGAAATAAGCCCTATGCCATATTCTTATACCAAATAATATATACAAGAAAGAAATAAGGCAAGTGAGAGTGCCATACACCTAGAATTGGCTAATTATCACCTGACAACACCTCACATGCACTCGTTAGCTAATTTTCGGTTTTTATTTCCCCTTGAAATATGCCATATAATCTATTTTCGTAATAAAAATATATATAAGAAAGGAAGGGAGAAGCCTAAGTGATATTTACATTCACCTGGAACTACCTAATTATTGCAGGCCACCACACTGTATTCTACGCTGAGTAAATCTTCCCTGGAATTTTCCACTGATTTCATCCATTGAAATAAGCCCTATGCCCTATTCTTATACCAAATAATTTATACAAAAAAGAAATAAGGTAGGTGATAGTGCCATACACCTGGAATTGGCTAATTATCACCTGACAACACCTCACGGCCATACCACGTTGAGTACACCGCTTCCCGTCCGATCAGCGAAGTTAAGCAACGCTGGGTCTGGTTAGTACTTGGATGGGTGACCACCTGGGAACACCAGATGCTGTTGGCATCCCTACGTGTCAAGTGGGGTTGGTGGAGGATTAGTGCCCCTCCCTGTAAAACAATTAACTCTAAGTCCTTGGCCACCCCGTTTGGGATACATGGCGTCTGGCAATGAATGAATGAATGAACACTTCACGTGCACTCGTTCACTAATTTTCGCTGTTCATTTCCCCTTGAAATATGCCATATAATCTATTTTCGTAATAAATATACATATAAGGAGGGAAGGGATAAGCCTAAGTGATATTTACATTCACCTGGAACTACCTAATTTATTATGTATTGTCTTGGTTTCCTGCCAATCATTTCACTGCTATATATTAGCAGGTCTCACAGGGCTGAAGTTGGTAGTATTGCACTCGCCCTAGCCAGGCAGCAGGAGGCCACTACTAACAGATCACTGTCGTCTTTGAAGGTGGGAGTATGTCTGATTAGCTCCTGCTAACTTCTGCCGCTTTCTAGCCCCATGCAAAGGGCCCTGTGACCTTTACCCCCTACTAAACCTCGTGTGGAAAGAGGTAAAGGGCTGACAATTGATAGAGAGTGACTACGATCTTTTTATTGAGTAAAACAGTGCAAGTGGAATTGTAAATAATGTGTAAACAGCAACTGAAAGCAATGAATGTAAATATAAGTGAACAGTGGAATATAGTTTTATAAGTTACTTCAAGTGACAGTGCATAACACAGTGTAAATAAAATAGAAATGTAAATAATGTAAATAAAATAGAGAACGTAAACAGAAATGTAAATGAGTAGTATTATAAGAATACGAGTATATATACTAGGAGTAATGAAAGTGAAAGTTTCACTCTAGCATGTATGAATACTATGAGTTATGAGAGTGAAGGTGAAAGTGACATTCACTCTCAATGCTAGTATACAGGACGAGAAAGTGAATGCTACGTATTTTACTGAAAGAAATTGAATCCCTGCAGTGACAATAAACTACTATTATTGAAGGAAACTTATGGATAAAGACTGTAGATATATATGTGTTATATAGTAACAGATATATAAACTGTGAGTGTTTTTATGAATAATAGACAACCCTAGCGGCGAACGATCAGAAGTGGGATGGTCATACACCCTCGTAATTTTCATTACTTTCACAGTGTTTTTTTTTGGAGTATGGATTCCAAACTATTTGAGAATCATAGAATAGTGTTTCTAGTGATAATATCAGGCTGTGGTAATCATATTACGAGTTGTCGGGAAGTGTAAAGTGGAGACTTCTTTACCCAACTTCAGAGGTCTCCACAAGTCCTACGGTACTCGACGAAGGCTCAACAAACACCCAAGGAGAAAGCTGAAAGTATGTGCCATAAGTATATGTGATTTTAATTTTCTAGGACTAATAACTGATTTTTGGCAAATATTTTTAGAGAGTCTGTCGGAGCGCGAATATGCCCGCGGGAGCCGCAAGTCAAAGCAAAACAAGCCCGCGGTTTAAGGGTTAAAGGGACACGACCATGCACTACCTTCTCCCCTGACAGCCAGTGTGGTACTAATCAACCTGTCTGCGCTGCCGCACATCATGGGACCAACAGTTGCCAACTAATTACTTTTGACAAGAGCCGGGCAAGCTATGACGTGTCCAAAAATGACACAAATCACCCCAAAACTTAGTTTTGGAAGAATTTTTTGTACTTTTATGACGCTAATTGCGTCACTGTGCATTTACGAGGAAAGACCATAATGACGCAAAATGCATCACCGCATATGAAAGGGTTAAGAATATATGGAGTAGATGGGAATTTGTTGAATTCCGTGGAGAGTATGTATGAGAGTGCTAAGGCTGCAGTGAGTGTGGATAAAGAAATGAGTGAATTCTTCTGTCTGAAGGCTGAATTGAAACAGGGATGTGTCATGTCTCCATGGTTGTTCAATCTGTATATGGATGGGGTTATAAAAGAGATACAAGGTAGGGCAGTGGATGTTGGAGCGGCAGTGTTTGGAGAGAGCAGTGTTTGGAAACTCCCTATACTGTTCTTTGCAGATAATACTGTGTTGTTAAGTGAGGATGAGGGGGAGCTACAAGGCTTCATGGATGAGTTTAGGAAAGTGTGTAAGAAATGGAATCTAAAGGTGAACATAGGGAAGAATACAGTTATGGTCTTCAAGAGAAGTGAAGTCAGTGAATGTACAATGACGAGTGATGAGGAAACAGAAAATGTGTATGTGTTTAAGTGCTTGGGTAGTGTGATCGGTAAGGATGGAAGTTTAGAGGGTGAAGTGTTTGAAAAGGTACAACAAGGAAGAAAGGTTGCTGGTTCCTTGAATGCAGTGATAAGAAACAGAGAATTGAGCATGTATGTGAAAAAGTTACTGTGACAGTACTGTGATACCAACTCTAACATATGGAAATGAAGCTTGGACTTTGTTGGAGGGACAGAAGTCAAGAGTGAGAGCAGTGGAAATTAGTTATTTGAGAGGAACATGTGGAGTCACATGGAGAGACAGACTGACAAATGAGGATATGAAGGAGCATTGTCGTGTGGCTGTGGATGTAATAGGAAGCATTAAGAGAAATACACTAAGGTGGTTGGCCATGTGGAGAGGATGGTGAGTCAGAGACTGATGAGGAGAGTGTATGTGAGTGAGGTGGATGGGGGAGAGGGAGGGGGAGGCCAAGGAGGGATGGAGTGGAGAGGAATATGAGAGAGGGAGGTGTGAGCTGGGAGTAGGGCAGTGCAACGGTATTGGACAGGGTGACATGGAGGCAATTTGTTTGTGGCTACCCCATACGGGATTAAGGCGTCTGGCAATAGATAGTACAGTGGAGTCTCTTTTATCCGAAATTCCTTTAACCATAATATGCCTTTAACCGTAAGTTTTACCAAAACGTTTTCATTTTGATTAACCGCAAAAATCTGAAATCTATCCGAAAATTCATACACGGCGGGCTTGTTTCGCACCATTAGCGTTAGTTTACAGTTGCTCCGCTAGTCACTAGTGCGAGTGTTGGTAGCACCAGTCCCCATCCACCTTGGAAGATTTGGATGATGTGGGAAATGATGTGGCTGATGAGGAAATGACTGAATAAGAAAACAGAAAATATGAAAAAACAATTAGGTTTAAGACTTTATTTGTTCAAATTACTTACAGGAAATAGTGTAATTGTTATGGTGAAGGTTTAAGTTTATTTGAGTGAAGGTTTATTTAACCCTTTAACCGCGGGCATTGTTTTGCCCCGACTGGCCTCTCCCGTGGGGGTTTCAGCCAAATGTAAACAAACCTTTAAATCTTAATAACTCTGCACAGAATAAAGCTAGAGAAAAAAATAAGGTACCAATAGAAAGTACTAACCTTCAGCTTTGCACTGATGTAGGTTTCATGACTTTGTTGACTTTCACAGGACGGGAAGTGCCGTTAGAAGTGAGGGGTGTAAAATCACTATTTTACGCCCCACACACCAGTACCAAATGCCAACCACTCTCTGATAATAGTACTATAAACATATATGAACACTGCACATACGATAAACACCCACTCTGTGTTCACTGAGGTAGGTAAAAGGCACTGTAGTTGCCCGCACTTCACTGCGGCATCAAACGCTTACTGACGTTTGGTTAATGGCGATGTTTTCATTATTTCTAACTTCTATTGCTATTTTACATATAATCTGGGCAATATACATTATATTTACACTGCACTTATTACTATATTGCGTCACTGTCGCATCACAGAATTACACAAGTGCCGCAGATCTTCTTATTACCATATCACTTATATACTGGCCATATTTACATAATTTTCTAGGTAAAATATCTCTTATTACTATATTATACAATTATTGGTAAAGCACGTCACTGTCGCATCACAGAATCACAGCAGTGCCGCAGATTCTCTTATTACAATATCACTTATTATACTGGCCAATATTTACATTGTTTTCTAGGCAAAATATCCCTTATTACTACATTATCCATTATACAATTATTGGTAAAGCACATCACTGTCGCATCACTGTATATCACTGTCACTGTCAGTATTTACTCAGAGAGTGGTACTCGGCAAAGCACGGAGTCACACAGAGAGTGACTTGACATTCCTGGCACTGGTGTGTGCTCATTTTTCTCGTCCGAGGCCTCCGTGTGGTGTTATAACACACTCTGCAGCAGCCCTGTGACAACCTGCCGCCTGCGGTAAGAGGCAATTTCACAAGCTGGTGCCGGCTCATGTAATTGCAGCACTCAAGACGGTCAGGTTGTGTGTCAGAGTGTCGCCTCGGGACCAATGCCGTCACCTGACCAAATCGTGCAAGCAGCTGCAGCACGACAGTCTTGGAGAACTGTCTCAGGGATGGTTGCCTTATGCCCCCGACTTGTGTCTTGTAGAGGAGGAAGGCGTTGAGCATGCACATATCGAGCATGTGGAGGCAAGCCTTCCTGTACCATCGGGTGTTTCTCCTGAGACAGTCTATTTCGCCAATCATCATGTCAGACTTATCAACAAGTCTCATGTTGATATTGTAGTCAATGACGGCATCGGGCTTCATGATTGGCTCTCCCATCCTGTAGCTGACCTTCCCAGTTCTCTGCAATTCCCTCTTGTGGATGGTGCTGAGCATATTCACGACCTTCTTGTCGTGCCACCTGATCGCCAGAAGCTTGTCTGACTTCTTCCCTTGGATGAGGATGATGCTTCTGGGAAACTTGGCCACTCTTTCCTATGGCTCCGTACAGTGCCCACAGTGCCAATGCCATGTTCAGCCAGGTATTTGGCAAGTTTCGGTGCTGTGTAATAATTGTCTGTGTACAGCACATGATTCCCACCAAAATACCTCTCCATCAGCACTTTTACAATGGAGCCAGAGAAGCCAAGGGGGTCTTTCCTGTCCACGTCCATTGTACTTGCAGAGTAGATCACGAAATCAAGGATATACCCCGTCTCACAGTCACACAGCACAAAGAACTTTATCCCAAAGCGGTGGCATTTGCTGGGGATGTACTGCATGAATTTGAGACGTCCTCTGAACAATACCAGGGATTTATCTATGACGACTTTTTGCATAGGACGGAAAAATCGTATAATTCGATCCCTAATCCTGTTGAGAAAATCCCTCACTTTCCACAAAGGGTCAGTTTGGGACGGGTTTCCATTGTCAGTGAAGTGCAGGTATCCTAGCAGCTGTCGGAACCGATCTCGTGACATGTACTTCCCGAATGTTGGGATAGAAGTAATGTCATCAACCAGCCAGTACTCCTCCAACTCATGTCTCTTGATATGGGGCATCAAGAACATGAGAGCAAAGAACGCATACAGCTCTCTGATCCCGACAGGCAACCACGACACTTGCTTTGGTGAGCCAATAGGTCCCAGCCCTTCTGTTGCACACTGAGCTGCATACCTATTGGTCTCATCGCTGACAAACCGCACGATTTCGTCATCCATGAAGGCCAGGAAGTAGTCAACAAAATCATCTCCTTCGTTGGATGGGAAGGCAGGCTGTATTCCCGCATTTGTCATGGCAAATGGCGGATTGTGTGGCTGAAAATCAGCACCGTCAGACCAAACAAATGCATCCACTTTCCCGCTGCGTGGTTCAGTGGAAGTGGCAGGTCGCATTGCACTCTTTTCCCCGTGAGAAGGAGCTGAGGTGGAGGCAATGGGTGAGGCAGGAGGTGAGCGGGAGGGGGGTGAGTGGGGGGGTGGCGAGAGTGAGGGAGCTGGGCGGGGGGCAGGCGGGGTGGGGGTTACTGACCTGGTGTGTGGTGAAATCCGACCCTTTCTTCCCCGCTTATCACCTCGCTTATCACCCAGCTTTGCCCTCCTACTGCCACGCATCCCCTTTGTTCTAGGCCGGCCTGCCCTGCTTACCCTGCCTGCACGGCCTGCCTTCCCTCGCTGTGCAGGCTCTGGGAATTCATATTCCTCAGATGATGTAGACTGAGGAGAGGGCACAGCAGAAGATGAAGAAGATGTGAGGGCAATAGGGCTAGGGGAACGGGAAAGTGGTGGGAAATGCTTGCTAGGGCCTGGTGTAGGAGACGTAAGTTTACGCTTCACTCCCTTCCCACGTGCAACACCAATTTTCCCCATACGCGCCTTCCCTTTCCCAGAGTAAGTTGGGGGCGGTGGGGGGGAAACAACATGTTCACTTTCATCACTGTCACTGTCAATGCTAAACGGTTCACCACCGATCACTGCAAAATCGTCACTACTACTTGCTGTAAGTGTATTACTCTCACTGCCACAATCCAGAGTTGTACTTACAGTTTTATCCAGCTCTGTCCTAATTTCTGGGGTGCTCAACCCCTTCTGCCTCGCCGTCGGCAGTTCCTTCCTCGGTGTAGAGGTCGAAGGCACACTAGCACTAATAATTTCCCAGGAGGAAGCGAGCGATGATGACTCAGGACGGAGCGCCATTATCACGCACAGAGCTAGACAGATACTGACTGATGCGTGTCAGGGTAGAGGTGGAGGGGGCCCCCTCGGGGTGGGAGGAGGGAGGTGTGGGATGGCTGGTGTGAAAGAACTCGACAGCTACTCTTGCGTGAGACAATCTGCGCACAGGAAAAACAAGCGGTGTTCAAAATATTCACGAACATTCCAGAATGACACCTGCGGTTTGGTACAGTTTTGTCAATGTCATTCTGGAATGACACCCGCGGTTAAAGGGTTAAGCTGACAGTTTCTATTACAGTTACAAAAGTGCACTTACATATGCAGTTACTCGTTTCGTTTCGTTTTTGTTTCGTTTTTAAAGGCACCAAGATGCTTGCATGTGTCAGCCTTGGTCACCTAATGGCGGTTCTCCACGCTGCACGATCCATTGCAGCCTCCCTGTTCAGTCCCTTAACCCTAAGGTCACAATTAATGACCTCGTCCCATGTCTTTCTCGGTCTACCCCTCATAACCCCATCCCCAATATTAACACTTCCCACCTTCCTCACCCAATTATCATCCCCCATCCTCTCCACATGCCAAAACCACCTCAATCTACCTCTCCTCATCACAACACCAATACACTCCAGTCCCATCCTACCTCTCAACTCTTCCATTGTAAACCCAGCCCCTCCAGACCTTGGACGCAGGGACGCACTGCACATCCACCTAATCATTGTCATTTCTGTATGTCTGAGCCGGCGAATATCTTCCTCCTTCACTGCCCAGGTCTCACTGCCATACAGCATTACACTCCTAACACATGCTGCATACAAAGACCCCTTAGCATGTAGGGAGAGCCCTCTCAATGTCAGGAGAGGCAAAAGCTCCCTGAACTTCTTCCAACCACTTCTCACCCTAGCCACAGAGCTAGCTCCAGCCCCACCTCCAGCACACAACATGTCTCCCAAATAACAAAACTCTTCCACACACTCAAGAGATTCACCAGCAAGTTCAACCCTTTCACGTCTGACAATCTCCACCTGCTCACCCAGGCACGCCGTACACATCAAATCAGCATTATCTCGCAGTCTACCACTGATACCACTACATCTCTTATGCACCCATTTATCACACACACCGCACAAGATGGAATTACTTCCCATGCCCTTGTGGCAAACTGCACATGGCCACTCTCGTCTTTGACAGTACCGCCACCAACCCTAGATATCATCACTTTTGTTTTATCTGCATTTACCCTTAAACCCTTTTGCCCCATACCATCTCTCCACTTCCTAAACCTTTCCTCCGCCTCCCTTTCGTTTTCTGCAATCAACATCAAATCATCAGCATACAACAACTCCCACGGGAGTCCGTTTCTAAAGTCACGTGAAAGGGCTTCAAGTACCATGATAAACAACATGGGACTCAAGACTGACCCCTGATGAACACCAACATTCACGGAAAACTCATCACTCAAATCTCCTTTCACTCTCAACTGGGTGTGAGCACCCACATACATGGCCATAACCACTCTAACCAGCCACTCCTCCAAGCCAAGCTTTCTCATTGCCCACTTCACCACCTCTCTAGGGACTCTGTCAAAGGCCTTTTCCAAATCAACAAAAACAAACCTCCCTTCTCCTACCAATATATTTTTCCTGAAGCTGTTGAACAATGAATATGGCATCAGTGGTCCCCCTACCTGGCATAAACCCAAACTGCATCTCATCAATATTCACTCTTTCTCTAATCATACCTTCTAAAACTCTCTCCATTACCTTCATTATCTGATCTAAAAGCTTTATACCTCTATAATTTCCTCTTTCCAGGGCATCACCTTTCCTTTTATACACATTTACAATTACACTCTTCAGCCAATCATCTGGGACAACACACTCATAAATAATCCTATTTATCAGGTCAGTGACTAAACTCACCCCTATATCGCCTGAGGCCTTCAACATTTCGGCAGTCAACCCAGACTCACCTGCTGCCTTCCCCACCCTCATCCTGCCTATTGCCTCACTCACAGTAGCAGTATCAATCAAAGGCCAAGGGCCAGACACTGGATCTGCTGGCTCCAAACCTTCCCTGTCCCAGTCAAACTCCTCATTCAACAACCGGTTATAATGCTCTCTCCATGCATCTTTAATATCCTCACTGTTCACCACTACCCTTCCTTCATCATTCTTCACACATTGCTCACCTATAATATCCCGATTATCCCTCTTCACCCGACCTACCACCCTAAATATATTTTTCCTTTCCCCATGATTTAGGTTATCAAGATCAAGTAATTGTCTCTGTGACTTAGACTTTGCCCTGTATACCTCTCTTCTAGCCCTGTGCTTGGCAGCCAAATATTCCTCTTTGCTACCACCCTTCTTCCATTCCCGGAAAAGCCTTCTTTTCTCCTTAACTGCAGCTTCTACACCCTCATCCCACCACCAAGTTACTTTATGTCTTGGTGGTCCTCTTGTCCAACTGCATGTTACATCAGTAACTCTCAAGAAGTTGTTCTTGAGGGCTCTGTACTGTTCATTAACGCCTCTGTCTACAGCTCCCTGTTCAGCCACCACTCTCCTCAACTTGCTATAGAAGGCATCCCTTACTACTTGGTTTTTCAGCTTCCATATTTTCCTCCTAGGTACATAAGTCCTCTTTTTCATCACTTGTTCTTTAAGCACCATATCACAAATCAATAGTTTTTGCTGCTGCACACACTCCTCACTTCCTATAACTTTAACATCCCTCACTAACCTCCTATCGGCCCTCCTAACCAGAAAATGATCTATCTGACTGCTATTTCCCCCAGACTCATACGTAATTAACCTACTGTCTCTTTTCCTAAAATATGTGTTGCACACAATCATGTCTGTTGCCTCCCCAAACTCAAGTATCCTTTCCCCTTCTGCATTCCTTAGACCATACGCACAACCCCCATGCACTCCTTCATAACCTTGTGCTGCTTCACCTACATGACCATTTAAGTCCCCTCCCAAAATCACTATCTCATCATCCCGCATACCACCCACTACACGTATTAAATCTCAAAATCTATCTTTCTCTGATTCATCCAATCCTGCCTGTGGAGCATATGCCAATATAATCGCAGCTATCTTTCTTCCCAACAGAATTTTCACTACCAATATCCTATCGCTTACTCTCAAAACATTCATAACATAGTCAACCCATTTCTCCGCAACCATCACACCAACACCTCCATATCTGTCTGTCCCCCCCCTGCCAAAACAACTTATAGCAACAGTCCTTCCCAACAATCTTTCTGGCTGATCCACCCCTGTACTGGACTTCCTGCAAACATGGCACATCCACCCACCTCCTACTGAATGCCTCAACGACTTCCCCCGCTCTTCCCCTCAAACTTCCCACATTCCATGAACCCACCCTCATCCCCATGGGTGATTTACTGTCCTCAGGCTTGCTTTGAAACTTATTTTGTTTTGTCATCTTCAGTATTAATAAAGGGGGACAAACACAGCACAGGTCCCACTCACTGCACAGTCCCAGGTCCAGGCAATGGATCTGGGACCCCTAGCCCACCAGCTTACCTGTGGCTGTGGTAGTGGCCTCGGGGCACCCTGCCAGGACAGCTGCAGGGACACCCTCCAAGCGCATCTTGGCACTGCAACTATCCCGCCATTATACACCCACTGATAGGGCAGCCTCCTGGGGTGCTACTCCCAGGTTCGGGCCCCTCTCTATTGGGCGGAAACGGCAGCCTGGGAACCGCAATGCCCTGTACCCTCTAGCACAGGCCCGAGCCCCATCTCGCCCTGGACCCATGATCTATGCTGGCGGAACCCCCGCCACACCTCCCCCCAGAAGTCCGCCACTAGGTAGCGGGGGCAAAGTTTTCTGGCCGCATGCCCTTGGTGGCGGCAACCCCTGTAACGTAGTGGGATACGTTGGGTGAAATGTAAAGTGCATGTGGTGTAGTGCATAGATAGTTAGAGGAAATGTTTAGGAGAGTATGCTGGTCTACTCTCCATGTTACTGTCACACTGAAAAGGTCAGCAAAGGGGGATGGTCAGTTAGCTAGTGAAACAGGAGCTCTAGCTCTCCCTATCACCAGCATTCCCATTCCCCTCGGGAGTAATACCCTGTTCGGCCCGTGCTACGGCCTCCTCCTAACCTCTTCCTTACAAATAATCCTTCAGCTTACACTGTTAATCTTTTCTCTCCATTGGGCTCCTCCGATCACAACCTTATTACCTTAACCTGTCCTATCGCTCTGGTACAGCCTGTGGACCCTCTAAAAAAACATCGTATGTGGCACTTTTGAGCTGCAGATTGGGAAGCCCTTAGGCAGTACTTCTTTGATTTTCCCTGGAATAATTATTGCTTCCATGGCCAGGAGTCATCTGATTGTGCCTTGCGCATTACCGAGGTTATTCTCTCGGGCATTGAAGCATAAATTCCCTTCTCATATCCTTTGACTAATGTAAGAAAGCCTTTGTTTAATCACACTTGTTCTAATGCTGTCTGCAAGAAGGAAAGGGCCTATAAAAGGTACCAGAACAAACCCACCCCTGAATCACATCTTGCTTATATTTCTCCCCGGAATCGTGCTAAGTCTGTTCTTCGTTCTGCTAAAAATAGTTTCATCCGTACTAAATGCTCTCAACTCTCTAACTCAAATTCTTCTCGCTCCTTCTGGCACCTTGCCAAAAACCATTCTAACAACTTTACTTCATCATCCTTCCCTCCTCATTTCTACTCTGATGGCTCTGTAGCTATTTCTACTGATAAAGCATATCTCTTCGCTCAGACTTTCTCCTCCAATACCACCTTAGATGATTCCGGTGCTGTTCTTCCATCACTTCCCCCCTCAGACTTCCTCATGCTGATAATAAAATTTCTTCAGCTGATGTATTTTCTGCCATCACAGGCCTCAATACTAACAAGGCATATAGGCCTGATGGAGTCCCTCCTGTTTTCCTCAAGAACTGTGCTTCTGTGCTTACACCCTGCCTAGGTAAACTCTTCTGCCTTTGTCTACCAACTTGTACCTTTCCTTCTTGCTGGAAGTTTGCTCTCATTCAGCCAGTCCCAAAGAAGAGTGACCATTCCTAATCCTCTGACTATCGTCCAATTGCCTTAACATCCTGTGTCTCAAAAGTTTTTGAGTCAATTCTTAACAGAAACATTTTAAAGCATCTTTCCTATCACAACCTTCTTTCTGATCGTCAGCATGAGTTCCATCAGGGACGCTCCACTGGCAATCTTCTCACCTACTTTCAGACTCCTGGTCATCCGTCTTTTGTGAATTTGGCTAAAGTTTTGCCATTTCACCTGACATCTCGAAGGCTCTTGATTGAGTCTGGAATAAATCTTTAATTTCCAAACTGCCCTCTTACGGTTTCTATCCTTCTATCTGTGCCTTCATCTCTAGCTTCCTTTCTGGTCATTCTATAGCTTCTGTTGTAGACAGCCATCGTTCTTCTAGATCTATCAACAGTGGTGTTCTTCAGGGCTCTGCCCTATTACCAACTCTTCCTTTTATTCATCAATGACCCTCTAAGCTGTACATCTAACCCTATCCACTCATACGCTGATGATTCCACCTTTCACCTTTTGTTCGGTTCCCACAATGTCCATCTCAGCAGTTACTTCAACAAACAAGGGATGAGGCTATGGCACACCTGATGTCTGACTTGGCTCGTATCTCTGACGGGTGAAAATAATCTAGTTGTTTATACTGCACCCACCTGGGGGTAGGGGGGGTTTTCAAGAATACTCCCCCAGTATCCCTGCTTGTCGTAAAAGGGGACTAAAAGGGTTGGCGAAGGGTTAGTGCCCCTCACCGGAAAACAACTAACTAAAGAAACAAACAATAAGCCTCAGACAAGGACTGACCAAACGATGACGACCAAGGACCGGACAAAGGACATTGTAATTGGAACTTGGAATGTAAGGGGAGCGAATGATGAGGTGAAAGAGAGAGAGATTGTCCAGGTGCTTGAGAATGCGAAAGTGGATGTTTGTGGAATAACTGAAACAAAATGGAAAGGAGAAAGTGTGAGAGAATGGGAGTATGGATAGGGTATATGTGCAGGAGTAGGTGAGAATGAGAGGGCAAAGGAAGGAGTATGTAAAGTTGTGAGTAAAAGATGGAAGAGGAGCATAAGACAGTATGGATCAGTTGGGTCAAGGATTGTGTGGGTAAAGTTGAAAGTTGGAATACAAATGTGGGCGATTGTGTGTGTGTATGCGCCAACGCAAGATTGTGCTAGAAGAGTGAGAGAAGAGTTCTGGACAAATGTAGAAGTGTGCATGTAAAAGTTTGGAAGGAATGAGAGAGTGTTTTTGATTGGTGATATGAATGGTAAAGTTGGGAATGTGAAGGTGGATGGAATAGTTGGTGAGTGGGGTGTGCCTGCTGAGATATATGAGAATGGGAGTGCGTTAGTGGACATTTGTGCTGGGAGGGGGTTGGTGATAGCCAATACCCTCTTCAGGCATAAAATGATCCACAGGTATACATGGCAAGTGATGAGAAGGGTGGGTGGTTAACTGAATGAAAGGAAGGCAATGATTGATTATGTGTGTGTGGATGACAGGATGCGAAGATGTGTAATGGATGCAAGAGTTTATAGAGGTTGGGGGAGTGGACTTTCCGACCACTACTTGGTGGTGGCCAGAATTAGAGTTCAAGTAAGATGGAGGAATAGAAGAAGGGAAAGACGAGAGGAAGGAGTAGTTGCAAGGAGAGTGGAAGGTTACAAGAGGATGAGAAAAAGGCAAAGTATAAGAGAGAAGTGGAGGAACGATTTGGCAAATATGAATTAGAGCAGATGGGAGACGTGGAAGGTGTGTGTAGAATATTTACAGAAGAAATATGTGCAGCATGTGATGTGGTGTGTGGAAGGAAGAGAAGACGGAGGGGGGTGCAAGGAACAGCGTGGTGGACTGAAGAGGTGAAATGGGTTGTGGCACAAAAGAAGAAAGCATACAATGAATGGATGAGAAATAGGGGCGTGGAAGAGGTTGAGAGGCGGAAGAGAGAGTTATATGTAGATAGAAAGAGAGAGGTGAAAAGATTAGTAAGACAGAGTAAGAAGAGAGTGGATGAGGAATTTGGAAGGAATTTGAGTGTAAAGTGGAGGGACTGTAAGAAAATGTTCTGGAGAGAGGTAAAGAGTAAGACAGGGTAGAAGTGAAGTTAGCAGGGGAGTGAAAGATAAAAATGGTAGATTACTAGTGGAGAAGGGAGAAAAAATGAGCAGATGGAGAGAACACTTTAAGGAATTGTTGAACGTAGAGGATGGAAGTAATGCGAGTATAAGTGGCTGGGGAATGGCTGGGAGAAGGAGGGAGGTGAGAAGACAGGAAGAAATCAGTAGGACAGAAGTTGTGGAAGCAATGAAGAAAGTTAAATCAGGGAAAGCCCCAGGAATTGATGGAGTGTGTGGTAAAATGCTGAAGCATGGGGGAGAGATAGTAGTAGAATGGATGTGGAAGATGTGCAGATTGGCCTGGGAGGAAGGTAGAGTCCCAGAGGATTGGAAGTCAGGTATAATTATTCCCTTGTACAAAGGAAAAGGGGAAAAAGAAGTGTGTAGTAATCATAGGGGCATTTGTCTTCTTAGTATAATAGGAAAAGTGTATGGTAGGATACTTATAGACAGAGTTAGAGAAAGAACAGAGAAATTAGTTGAAGAAGAACAGGGAGGCTTTAGGAAGGGAAGAGGTTGTGTAGATCAGATATTCATTCTTAGATCTTTAGTGGAAAAGTTTCTAGAGAAGGGAAAGAAGTTGTATGTGGCTTTCATGGATTTGGAGAAAGCATATGACAGGGTGGATAGACAAGGATTGTGGAAAGTGTTAAGAGTATATGGAGTAGATGGGAAGTTGTTGAATACTGTGAAGAGTATGTACGATGGTGCGAAGGCTGCAGTGCGTGTGGATGGTGAACTAAGTGAATTTTTCTCTTTGAAGGGTGGGTTGAAACAGGGATGTGTCATGTCTCCATGGCTGTTCAATCTGTACATGGATGGGGTAATAAAAAGGTACAGGGTAGGGTAGTGGATGTTGGAGTGGCCCTGGTGAGAGAGGATAGTGTTTGGAAACTCCCTGTACTGTTGTTTGCAGATGATACTGTGTTGTTGAGTGAAGACGAAGGGGAGCTGCAAGGCTTGGTGGATGAGTTTGAGAGAGTGTGTAAGAAATGGAATCTAAAGATGAATGTAGGGAACAGTAAAGTGATGGTCTTTGAGAGAGGTGAAGTCAGTGAATGTACAGCGAGGTTGGATGGTGAGGAATTGGAAAATGTGAGTACGTTTAAGTACTTGGGTAGTGTGATGAGTAAGGAGGTTTGGAGGTTTGGAGGGTGAAGTGCTTGAAAGGGTACAGCAGGGAAGAAAGGTTGCTGGTTCTTTGAAAGCAGTGATAAGAAACAGGGAAGTGAGCATGGAAGTGAAAAAGTTACTACATGACAGTATTGTGATACCAACTCTAACGTATAGAAGTGAAGCTTGGACGTTGTTGGAAGGACACAAATCAAGAGTGAGAGCAGTGGAAATGAGTTATTCAAGAGGAGCCTGTGGAGTCACATGGAGAGACAGGCTGATGAATGAGGATATAAAGGAGCGTTGTGGTGTGGATGTGGATGTTATGGGAAGCGTTATGAGGAACACACTGAGGTGGTTTGGCCATGTGGAGAGGATGGAGGGTGAAAGACTGACAAAGAGAGTGTATGTGAGTGAGGTGAAGGGGGAAAAAGGGAGGGGGAGGCCGAGGATGAGACAGAGGGATGGGGTGGAGAGGTATATGAGAGAGGGGGGTGTGAGTTGGGAGCAGGGCAGTGACATGGCAGGGGACAGGGCGACTTGGAGGTGATTTGTTTGTGGCCACCCCAAACGGGATTGAGGCGTCTGGCAATAGATAGATAGATAGATAGTTCATACTGCAACAAAGACTCAGTTCTTATACCTATCAACCAGACAAAATCTTCCACAGGAGTACCCACTAATTTTTAATAATATTCAGCTTAATCCTGCACCATCCTTGATCATGCTTGGGGTTTCATTCACTCAGGACTTATCTTAGAAAGATCATATTACATCTCTTGTAAAATCTGCTTCCAAGAGACTAGGTGTGCTAAGCCAACTCCGTACCTTCTTTACCCCTGCACAGTTGTTGGCTTTATACACGGGTTTTATCTTCCCCTGTGTAGAGTACAATTCTCGTGTGGGGAGGGTCCCCACATACAGCTCTTCTTAATAGGGTGGAGTCAAAGGCTTTTCGTCTCATTAACTCTCCTCCTCTAGCTGGCTTCCTTCAAAATCTGTTTCTTCGCCACACTTTTGCCTCTTTATCTCTTTTCTAATGCTACTTCAATGGTCACTGCTCCTCTGAACTGTCTGCTTGCATCCCTCCACCTCTATGATGGGCGCGTAGCACCCGTCTAGCAACAAACTCTCATCCCTTTTCTGTCCAGCACTCTAATGCAAAGTTAACCGTTACTCCCAGTCCTTCATTTATGCAACAGGTCAACTCTGGAACTGTCTCTCTCTGTCTGTATTTCCTCCTAGCTATGATCTCCAGTCTTTCAAACGCAGTGTGTCCAGGCTTCTCAAAATGATCGCATCTTGAATTTGGCTCTCTCTTGTATTTTGTTTTTCTTGTGTAGTGCCCGGAAGTGATAATGAGTTGTATCTAGTTTATTTTATGACCAAAAGTTCGATTAAGTGAGAGAATGTGGCCGAGGTATAGCTGTTTCCATGTGAACATGATCAGAACGTATATTAAGTTACCTAGTTGCTAAGTCATTTTTTTTTCCCTACTGTAATTTACTAGTATTAAGTCTCTTTATAGTATAAAACCTCGAGTGGATGGGAATATGTGCCTATGGTCACGTACTCCAGCATAATGTACGCATGCATAAAGAGATGTAAGGCACGATGATTTTTATTTTTTCGATGTAAGGGTATAAAGAGAGATTGTTGTAAAGTAATTATTGTAACTACAGAATGTCATTTTTTTCAGGTAATCGATTGTGAGGGGAAAAGCATCACACTGAGATCACGAGCCTATAGTAATGAAAATTTTCAATTGCATAAGCCATCATCCCCCCCCTCCCCCTTTCCATCATGTAGTGTTAGTGTGTGACTCACTCACCCACCGACGGTGAAACGAGGCAGATGGTCGGTGCTGTAGTCATCCTCCCCCCCCCCCAAGGAATTCTCTGGTCGAAGCGTTGAGGTCAGTCCCAGTGAGTCAAGGTCTCGGTATCGAAGTCAAGGTCAAGAATAAGAGAGGACTGGACCAGTGAACTATGTGCTCAGAGGGACGATTATGAAGAACCACACTAGACTGAACCTGGGACTAAGGAGCTAAGTTTGGTGGAATTTGATATTAGGACCATATATTTTTGAATAAAGTACCAACTGATTCAGGTTTAATCTGTAAGGCTAGTAGATAGGAAGATTTCTACTCATTTGTTTGGTCTTGTTAATACATATTTCCTGCCACTCAAACTTTATTGTTTGTATAACCCTTGAGAACTGGTGGTATAGGGATTACCTAGTAGCTTGTTAATGTGTATCCCAGGAGCATTTTGGGAAATTGTGAAGGTTGGGCTTGGGTTGGCTGAGTGGAGACTGATTCCTGTCATTTTGGCACGCTACCACTCTTAACTTGACCACTTGAAAAGTAATAAACGCAACCAAAGAGGCCGCTACTGGGAGAGAGTCTCCGTCAATCTGAGTTCCTGAACGTTCCAGCACACAGTGGTCATCACTAGTGACTTGATTTCTGCCCCTTTTGACCACGCAAAAGTGCGGATCACAGAGGTGCCCAGTACACTTGGAAGGAACAGTTTGTGGGCTTGTCGCCTTCGGTTCCTTCTTCCTAGTATAAAAAAAAACTCTCTTGATATTTATCCATTGTTATATACTCAACGTTGCGTGGGTCTGGTTAGTACTTGGATGGGTGACCGCCTGGGAACACCAGATGCTGTTGGCATCCCTACGTGTCAAGTGGGGTTGGTGGAGGATTAGTGCCCCTCCCTGTCAAACAATTAACTCTAAGCCCTTGACCACCCCGTTTGGATACATGGTGTCTGGCAATGGATGGATGGATGGATGGTTATATACTCTCTGCAAGTGCTATGGGTAATGTGGCACCTTTTTTATTTGGTTAAGGTTTAGAGTCTTGTGTTGGCCGATTAAGTGAAATTTTGATGAAATGACATGATATGGGCTCAAAGACTGGTACAGAACTTTTATTTAATTTACATAACCCCATTAGGAAGACACATTACGTAGATGACTGTCATCCCCTATCAAGATAATAGATCAGCCAACACCTGATATGAGCCTCTACATGTGTAGCAACACTATAGAGGAATGCCTATGTGGGGGAGAGTGAGGGGACGACTGCTGGGAGCTGTGGCCGTAACATGTTAACACTAGGCCAATTTAGAAGCCCGAATACACATTGTGTCACACTTGCAGTGAAGGTTAATCATTGCTTGCACTTAGCCAACTTCAAACAACGGGAATTGCAACTGTCCTAACACCACGTTCAGTGTTTACTGTAGATAATTCTATGAAGCTTTGTAACTGCAACCTCTACCAGCACTACTGAAATACTTACAGGATATTAACGACTACATACTGCTAATGACACGCTCAGTGAGGTGCGTTTGGAGGGAAGTTGGGGATAGACTTGAGTAGTGCATGGTGGCCATGGCAATATATATAATTCGTAATATTCCAACGTGTCCAGAAATCCAATGGTTATGTGTCATATTTATACAACCTCATTGATCTTACATAAAAGACAATGAAATTACATCTCTATGGCTCTTAGGTTCTCGCAACAGCCATGAGGGACCTGGCCGAAGCTAGGTCTTTCATCATCCCACATTCTGCATTATATCTTAAAAGGTTTCTTATTAACTGTAACCACCACAGCGAGGAGTAACACACTTTAATGACTGTAATTCCTTTTCACATAAATAATGCACCTCATACTGTCTTCCCAACCTCCTCAAACATCCACTAGTTTTTCAAACCCTCTACCTCCTCTATCCCCGCATAAAAGCACCAACCATCCACTGCCTGCCTCGCCCAACTTTGCTTCCAATACACGTTCTAATACTCGGGTGGTTCACACCTCAGACAGCCCACACAATGAAAACACTGAGTGGTCAATGGAGCAGTGGAGGCAACTGTACTCCTTCATATCCTTGAGCTGCTTCACCTACATGACCATTTAAATCCCCTCCTAACACTACAATCTCATTGGCCCCCATACCACTTACTACACGTCTTAAGTCATCCCAAAATCTATCCTTCACTACCTCAACCAAGCCTGCCTGTGGGGCATACGCCAATATAAAAGCAACCATTATCCAACCAAACAAAATTTTCATTACTATTATGCTATCACTGACTCTCATAACATTCATGACATATTCCACCCATTTCTCCCCAACCAACGTCTCCACACCACCATATCCATCTGTCCTACCCTGCCAAAACAACTTGTAATAACAATCCCTCCCTGCAATCATTCTGGCCGATCCTCCGCTATACCTGACTTCCTGCACATATACCACATCCAACCACCTCCTACTAAATGCCTCATGGAAAAATGAAAACAGTTGAAAACGGTTGGCACTGAGGGGTCACTCAGCCTCCCACACCCTTGGCACTGGACGCCCAAAAGCCGACATAGGCTCCAGCACAGAAAGGGTTAATGGCAGTCTGGATGGTTGATGACATGAGGGAGTCTGGAGCATGAAGTCTCCCCCAGTAAGGTAGTTGGGGCCGCTTTATCACAGTGGCCTTCCCCTTCCACAAGAGTCCATTCCCAAGCTCCAAAACATTTCACTACTGTGAGATGTTCCTAAGAGTTGTTCATTTATTTTCATTTGTCTTCCAAGATCCTCATTTACCTACTATTTTTTTCCCTTCATATTAATCTCTTTGAATGCTTTACTGTCAGTGTGCTCTCTTCTTTCATATGAGTACCTTTCTGCATCCACTCTTGCCACTTCTCCCTCTTTATCCCACCACCCTATATCTTACCCCACCATGTTTTATCAGTCATTTTATCTGTTCCACCCACCTCCTCCATATATTCATCAGACAATTGGTGGTTTCTTTGTTTCTTCACTTTCAGTTTTTTGCCTTGACTGCTCTTCTCTCTCATTTTTAGTCTTATTCCTCCCAGCTTTACCTTCCATACCACAGCCATATGAAATGACAGACTTCCCGATCATCCTCTCACCACTCTCGTATCCACAACACTGTCAAGCACCACGCTGTACACAAGAACATAATCTGTCAGTACCAAGTGTATTTGTGTGCATCTCTATGCTTAAACTATGAACTACAAAACTGCACAATCTCCTTTCCTGACATACATTTCAGATTAATAAACTAAAATGTTAACAGTTGTGTTACGTTTGCCAGTTTTCCTTACATATTCTCCCTTATTTCTTTGAATCATCTGACTGCTTTCCTTGAATATTCTGCTTGATTTCTTCAAATATTCTGCCTGCCTTCTTTGAATATTCTGCCTGCTTTCCCTGATTATTCTGCCTGCCTTCTCTGAAAATTCTGCCTGCTTTCTTTGAATATCTCTAGTATCCATTGGAAGCAAATGACTATTATTTCCAGTGTAACCAGAACTTCAAACGTCAGCATGGTCACTTGGCTGACTGTTGGTTGTGACAACCTAAAATTGTCGTCGTTGCACTGCCACACTGTGCCATATACCAAAGGGTCAGAGCACGTTTCATTTCCGGGTAGACAGCATTACTTCATCGTATGTAGCTGGTTATCTCATTTCTCACCAAGTTTGTCACAAATATAATTCATTCCCGGTATAAATGGTATCATTTCCTAACTCTTCATCATCACATCCACTGAGGAAGCCACTCCGTGGTGAAAAATTCCACGATTGGTGTAAGCAGTGGTCAACTGTTTGTGTTTATACCGTCGCCGACTCACCTCTTGTGAACGCCTCCTAACTCCTTAAAAGATGCCTGCACCACGAGCAGACTTGCCACACTGCTGGGAGGAGTTCGCAGCATTAGGACCACTTTACAAGGTTGATAAATAACTCTTATGGTCATTCGCATATTTGTGAACGGTTCACTGGCTTGGGACTTTACCAGGCCCCTTGTGAATGTTGCCAGCTAATGATAAATACAGGCCCTGGTTTTGACATGGCTTTTTTTTTTTTTTGGGGGGGAGGGGGGAGTTTTCATTTGTTTCAATCAATTTTTAAATCATCGTTTTTGTCAGAAATACCTTTTTTCGCCATGGGAAAGGGGGAGGGGGTTGAAAATGGTAAGATAAGGCATTTTCAATAAAAATGATCATTAAAACAACTGAAACATGAAAAGTTTCATTTGAACCAATAATAAAAAATAAAAACAAAGGTGAGGTAAAAAAAAAAAAAAAAAAATCCATAATTATTTATGGGTACTGTATTATACAAGGCAAACCTATCCAAGGACAAATAAGGTCTGTATGGAGTATGATACACAAGCGTCATCATCCTAAAAATCAAGATAATGCTATCCCACAGTCCATCAAAGTATGTACAGTAGTCCCTCGTTTATCCAGACATGCAGTATCCAGACGTGTTCGTTACCTGAATGCTGGACCTTGGCTCTGTTAAACCATCATCCAAATTAACTTGCTATTATCCAGACGTAAAAGTCTCTGAGAACTTCGGCCGGCCAGCCGACATGTTCAAACATTTGGTATTGTGGCCGCTGGGTTCCAGCCGTGAGTGGGAAGTAGGCCGTAACCCACAACCAGAGCTAAAATATCCGTCCACCCCTGTACTGAACAGTCAAAGCTGCACACGCATCCAATCACTCCCAATGAACCTCCAGCACCTGAGTAATACGACTGTAACCCACAAGTGGTGTCAAAACGTCCGTACACATCCCCAACGAATGTCCAAAGTCACACGGCCACCGGGCTTAGTCTTTCCCAGCTGCCACCACCAACAAACACAGACCACAATCCAGGGGTACACGTTCAGTGACAGCGGCCATCCGCCTCTCTACTAAACATTTAAAGTCACCTGAACACAATGAGATGTATTTCCGCATGGCCACTCAGCGTCTAACAGACTGCAAGCCACAAGTAAATGTACGGTAAAAACACCCGTCTGCCTCTTGACAGAAGGGGGAGAATCCTGCCCATATCCTTGCTTCTCCCCCCCTCCCATCCCTCCTCCATACACTCCTGGCTCCCCCCTCACTCCCTCAGTCCCTACCCTACTCTGTGGTGGTAACACGTGATAACACCGACTTGTGAGTTTTTAAAGATTTGCGATTTATTCAACTACTATTGGTCATATCGAAATTCCACTGAATCCTCAAGCTCATGAAATTTTGCATCTAGACATATGCTTAACTCTTGGGAGATGCTGACAAAATTTTGCACTAGGATGGTGGGAAGTTATATTAAGGTAAATTTTACTCCTGAACACTTTATTCTCACTCCATTTCTGTACTTTTACTTATCAGTTTTGTGTTTTTATTAGCTTATATTATAGTATAAACACCAGCAAAGATGATGGTATATCATTTATACCAATATAACCAATTTCCGGTGACATATTTGGCTGTGGATGTTTTTTTTTTTCAGCCCTAAGAGCAATCACTCGTCACAGATATCTGATTTTCAAACCGTCTTCAGGTTTTTTGTGGATATTGTTATTTATGCATTGTTTTTTTGATGTTTAGCATGAATATGGATAATCCTATGTGTGTCTGGATGTCTTAGTATGGCAGAATGACCGGAAAACACTGCCAAAATTAGGGGGGCTACTGTACATACGGTAGTGAATAGGCAGGGTGTTTTTTGGTTTTCAGCGTATTTTTGCATGGTTTTATTGGTGTTTAGCATTACACTGAATATTCCTATGTGTGTCTTGATGTCTAAATATGGCAGATTGACCTAAGAACAGTGCCATAATTAGCAGGGCTACTGAACATACAGTACTGGATAGGTAGGGTGGTTTTTTGTTTTCATTTTTTTTTTTTCATGGTTTTCTTGGTATTGAAAATTATTTTGGATAATCATATGTATGTCCTGATGTCAAAATATGGCAGAATGACTGGAAAACAGTGCCAAAATTAGGAGGGGTACTGTACATACAGTAGTGTATAGCTAGGGAGTTCTGGGGTTTTCATTTATTTTTTTTTTCCTGCATGGTTTTCTTGGAGTTTAGCATTACTTTGGATATTCCTAAGAGTGTTTTGATGTCTAAATTTGCCTGAACTGCCCAAAAACACTGTCAAATTAAGCACAGGTACTGTACAAATAGGTTAGGTATAGGATGGAGGTTAGGTATTGGTAGGGTCTGGGTATGATAGGGGAATAGTGTTCATTATCCGGATATTGCCACTACCAGGACATGCCTTTGGCTGTATTAAGTCCGGATAAATGAGCGATTACTGTATTTTCATGTGGAGGTGATGGATGTTATGAAACTCCTTTGACCATAAGGTTGGAAAGCCATGAAAACAAACATCAATTTCGACCAAAGCGTGCTCAACCTGTATTTGGAAAAAATATTGGAGGAATGTGATACTCAAGTGCCCATGAGCACTTGGCTGAAACATGCGCAGAGTTTGGTTACCAAGTGCCCGGGACATGGCCAGTGTGCATGTGACTGAACTGCCTTGAGTTCATTATTTTTGTTGCTAGTTACTCTTACTTAAAGTGTGATGGGTCATTTGGGGTAACTGAGAAATGTACAGTATATGGCTGCATGATGTAAATCTGACCCCAGATGACTACGCTGACATCATCCGTTCTGCAAGCAAAAAATTCAGGGTCTTGCACTTGCAGTGAGAAGACTTTTTAGAACTCCAAGCCCTCACTAAGGCTGTAACAATCCAGAGGGCCTGAGGGTATATGTTCCAAGGCAACCGAAACATGATAACAGACGCATACAAAGAAGGATAACTCCTCAAGGACCACTATGGGGCTAGTGATGCACTGGCCACCAAAGTACGCATGCAGCCTCACCAGCAAACCTTTGTGCACGGGAACTTCCACCTGGACACTGTGACGATGAATCCAAAATACGAGGAGGAATGTTTGCTGAAGAAGACAAAAACAAAGGACCTGAACTTATTCCTGCCATTCTTTGTCCCTCCACTAAAAAGGGCACGGCTGGAAGGGCTTGTGGCACGGCAACAACAGCTTTGTGGTCATGTATGTGCACATGATGAGGACCAGGAGGTGGATGACCCAGACTATAACACCATGCACTATGTCTGTGATGAAAAAGACACTGGATAAGTGCCATATCCCTCGCCTGATTGACCCTTTTGTTGATGACTTTGGACTAGACACAGCCTACGGTACTGATAGCTAATGGAATGGATAATTGACCAATTCTTCACACAACACCACTGCAGGAGTGCTGACATTGTGTTGTCAGTAAAAAGAATAACCACTATAATACTAACCATTATTACTGTTTTTTCCTGTGTCATTGTTTTTGGTTATTTATTCTTTATTATTTATTAATTCTGTCAATAAGGTTATTATTTTTATTGCAATGTTGCTTTTTAATGCAACAATGTCTTTTTCTTGTACTTACATTCTTCTTCTTATTATTATTATGTTCTTTTGTTTTTATTGCCTTAATATTGCACTGTCTCCATCCGGGGAAATCCCTTGGTTTAGGAACCTTTCTTGTTATTATTACCAGGTTTGCTTGCACCTACAACCTGTAAAATACCAGGATTGTAACACAACACCAAAGTATGTAAAACCATGGTGTTGTGCCTGTGTCAACTATTTTCACAGAATGAGAATGTCTACCGTTCACAAATCACACAGTACAAGTACTTGGTAAGCAAATAAAACAACAATTATGAATAATCTTTCCAAAATTTTATGAAAGTTATTTTCATTGATGATAACTTTGCATAAAATTTGGAAACAGTCTACTGAAATTCAACTTCAATTTAAAACATAAAGGAATCCTCTAGCTATAGGCCTATGGCACTAGTTTTTGTGTTATTGCTGTGCAAAGATCACACAACTGCATGCAACGAAAAAACGCCATGTCTAATATTTTTCCAAATTAACAGGAAAAATATAAAAAATAATAGTTTCTTTACCAAAAAGTTGTTGGATAATGTAGAGACATTCAGCTTTAACATACTGCAAACAGCATAACCCTAGCTATAATGGTTTTGGCGTTATCACTAATCAAACATCACGAACTCTGACCGTGCTTTTTGGCACTTATAAAAAATGCCGTTTGTGTATCATACACCGCACAGGGCCTCAAATAACCTTCACAATTATAAAACATACAATTCTCTTTCATTTTAATTCCTGAAAAGCCAGCCTGACTTGCCAGATTTTGAAAATCTGTGGATTTCTTTACTACTTATAATGAATTTGCAAATATTACTAATGTACTGATGAAGTTTGCATAGTGATGTAGCCTACAGGTGCTGATGAAGCCTGTGTAATGGGACAATACTGATGAAGCCTGTGTAGTGGGATAGTATTGATGAAGCCTGCGTAGTGGCATAGTACTGATGAAGCCTGTGTAGTGGCATGGTACTGATGAAGCCTGTGTAGTGGCATGGTACTGATGAAGCCTATATAGTGGGATAGTACTGATGAAGCCTGTGTAGTGGGATAGTACTGATGAAGCCTGTGTAGTGGCATAGTACTGATGAAGCCTGTGTAGTGGCATGGTACTGATGAAGCCTGTGTAGTGGCATGGTACTGATGAAGCCTGTGTAGTGGCATGGTACTGATGAAGCCTGTGTAGTGGGATAGTATTGATGAAGCCTGCATAGTGGCATAGTACTGATGAAGCCTATATAGTGGGATAGTACTGATGAAGCCTGTGTAGTGGGACAGTACTGATGAAGCCTGTGTAGTGGGACAGTACTGATGAAGCCTGTGTAGTGGGACAGTACTGATGAAGCCTGTGTAGTGGGACAGTACTGATGAAGCCTGTGTAGTGGCATGGTACTGATGAAGCCTGTGTAGTGGCATGGTACTGATGAAGCCTGTGTAGTGGCATGGTACTGATGAAGCCTGTGTAGTGGGACAGTACTGATGAAGCCTGTGTAGTGGGACAGTACTGATGAAGCCTGTGTAGTGGGACAGTACTGATGAAGCCTGTGTAGTGGGACAGTACTGATGAAGCCTATATAGTGGGACAGTACTGATGAAGCCTGTGTAGTGGGACAGTACTCATGAAGCCTGTGTAGTGGGACAGTACTGATGAAGCCTGTGTAGTGGGACAGTACTGATGAAGCCTGTGTAGTGGGACAGTACTGATGAAGCCTATATAGTGGGACAGTACTCATGAAGCCTGTGTAGTGGGACAGTACTCATGAAGCCTGTGTAGTGGGACAGTACTCATGAAGCCTGTGTAGTGAAATAAAGAAAAAAAAAAAAGTCAACCATCAAGATCTTTTCAAAATCCACAGTGTAAAATAATTCCCCAAATTAATGCCAAGTTTCTCATTTAGTCGTGAAAACGAGTCAGTTTTAGATAACGGTAAAGATACGCATTATATGAAGCAGTAAAAGCATCTTCCACAGCCAGTTCTTCTTCCTGATAGTCTGTTACATATACTTTTCTGCGGTAGTACATAAACGATTCATGCAAAATCTGTTTCGCCTTTGTTTTTAGCTGTGTTCTGCTGTGTCAACTTGTTCAATCTGTCTGCTATCATGGTGAAAGGAGTCCTAACGTAAGTGTTAACAAAAACTAACCTAACCTAGCTTAACTGTACCTAATATATTAATTAAATTTAATTTAATTTAATCTAACCTAACCTAACCTAGCTTAACTGTACCTAATAACAGGCATGGGGCGATTACAGGGGTATTGTAATCAATTACGATTAAAATTACTTTGCAAACTTCAGATTACGATTATGATTACAGTAAGAGTAATCGATTACGATTACGTAAGAAGTACTCAAGATTACATGTACTGTTATGCACTATGTAATTATGAGCATGTTTCTTTCATGCTTGACATTGATTAACTAAATAGCTGGTTAGTTTTTAAAAGCAAAAACATCGTCCAGTAATATAAAACTGATATTTTCTAGGGATATATATCTTATATGCAAATCATTTTAATAAGAATTGCCTAAGTAAGGAAGAACATAGGGTTAAGCTCTGCAGGACCTATGGCGACTGTTACTCTGGATAAAATATACTGTACTGTACAGTGCTATGTCTGGTATGTTGTTCCTCTATTTTTTTGCCAACTTACAAAACAAATGTGTTTTAATAATTCAAGCACCAAGACTTTTCTTCACTTTGTCCTTGACCCTTTCATTCTATTAACTTTTCTACCAACTGAGATCTTCCCAGGTGATATTATTCTAGCTTAGGCAGGATATTATATGGAAGCTTCTAAGTGATAACCTACAATTCACTTTTGTTTTCATATTACTTATGGACTTTTATGGTGTATATTTGACTGTTTGACACTGAACTACAGCATTTTATTCTTGACAAGTATTTGTGGAAGAATAATTTATCTGGGGCCTTGTAATCGTAAAAGTAACAATGATTATGATTACAACATGAGAGTAATCGATTACAATTGCGGTTACTTTGAAAAAAATGCCGAAGTAAATTAAGATTACAATTACACAAAAGTCTGTAATTGATTACGATTACCCCATGTCTGCCTAATTAAATTTAATCTAACCTAACCTGACCTACCTTAACTGTACCTAATAATTTAATGTAATCTAACCTAACCTAATCTACCTTAACTGTACGTAATAATTTAATTTTATCTAATCTGACCTAACCTAACCTAGCCTCCAGTTGGAAAGTTAGGACATGAAAACTGCCTTTGAGTATGCAGAGTACCATAAGACAAAGAATCGTAGGTATGGCTTTAGGAACGTGATGATAAAAACAATGGGAAATTTTCTGCAGGGAAGGTAATTTACCACCCTGAAAACAGTCACAATAATACAAAAAAAGGAAAATTTTTAAAAGTAACCAATGTTTTCTTTTATTATTATTTTTATGGTTTCCAAAGCAAAATACTGTGCTTTAATTTTTGACCCTCATTTTGGGGGGAAAATCCCCCTTTTGGAATTTTGAGTAAGATTTCCAAAAATGAGTTTATCCCCCAAAATTAAGATCAAGATTAATTAAAAACACACTTTTTTGCATTAAACTAACCCAAACCTAACCTAACCTAACCTAGGGCCTGACATAGACCGAATGCACAAGCCTGCACCAGCCAATATGGCGCAACATTCATCCGTTACTGAGCGACAGCCTAACCTAAGCCACTATATGACTACCCCTACAAAATTTGCTCCCCCAACTCAAACTAGGTTTAAAAGGTAAGTCTTAGTTAGAATAGTTCAGGGACGTAATATAATGAAAATTGGTAACGTTGGTTACTTCTAAAGTTATACCCAAAAAACAAACTGGAGGAATATGAAGTGAATTGGTAAGGTCCTTCTATTGGTACAAGTGTATGTTTAACTGGATAATTACTAGCTACACCACACAAAACTTTACAGCATCGTAAAAATTATTTGAAAGAGAATGAAACATTAAAACAAACTTGATCCAAATAAGCATACAGGGTAATTCTTTACCAAATGGGTGTGGTGATTCCACCTGCATTATAACAAACCCACAATCTCAAGTAATTTTGGTACATATGCAACACAGATAGTTAACTAATGAGTTGTGACTGCATGAAGTGATTGGAAAACGACAAAATAAACCTATTTTTGGGTAGTTAAGGAAGCGGCCAGGCCACTCGCGGCAGTGTTTACCGATGGTCTCTCTGACTGCCAGCATTGTTTACCAACCGTCTCTCTGACTGGATGCATCAGTGTATCCCGTGTCAAAGCGATGGCAAATTTAATGATTTAATCAAACCTAACCCAGCCAAACCTAACCTAATCCAACTTAACCTCACTTGCATTTGACAGCCAGCTTTCACATATAAAAATGCGCATCATGAATGTTAAATACGGTCAGCTGCTGGTAGACGGCGAAACATTAACGCTTTTCTAAAACCTCATTTGTAGCTTTTAGAGGCAGGTTTATAAAAATCCCCAGTAGCTGTGGTAATCCAGGAATAATAATCGGTCAAATTTTACACGTTGCCCTCATCCGATTTTTGACTTCGTTAACATTTTCTAGTAGAATTGGTCATTCTAAGAATCTTTTCTTCTATGACATTTCTCTCGCAAATTGATAATAAACGAGTTAAACGCAATTTACTTCCGCCAATCACAATGACGGGTGGTATTTTTTCGTACTTACACCCAACTCACTGACAACAAAAGTGGCTAACTCACCTTATACTTTGCGCAATTCTAAGCATTTTTTCTTCTATGACACTTCTGTCTTAAATCAACCGTTGATAAGTTGTGCAATTTACTACACTTATTATTTCCTATGGGAGAAAAATTTTCCCTGCCGTGGTCGGACAGTTCTGTGTGTTCGTTGGTGCGTGTTATGTGTGTGGGTGGATAAAGCGCATGCGTGGCACATGAATCAGCCAATCACAAAGTAGAATTTCAAATGCCCCACGCTAGGGCCCGCAAGATTTGAAACTCAGTTCGTCTCCAACCATGGACTGGGAAGCCTGCAAAATTTATTACTTCACTACTATTTCACAGTTCTACCAGGAAGAAGATAAAACTGTAGCCTTTGTGCGATTGCATGGTGTTTTACCTTCAACAGAAACAAAGTACCCAAATCAAGGCAAAAGTCTCATTTTACGTGAGGATCAGAAAGTGTTGCACTGCCGCCCGTCACCAGTTGCCGTTACAGCTACAGACGACTCTTCAGATGCAGACGAGGAACTGTAAACTGCTAGGTAAATGCATTATTTCTTATTTACACCCGGTTAGGTTAGGTTAGATGAGGTTTGGTTAATGTCATGGGGGGTCTGGGGGGCAAAGCCCCCCAGTTAGGAAGCACGGCCAGGGTTGGGGGGTCTGGGGGGCGAAGCCCTCCAGTTAGGAAACATGAACTCCCTAAGAAGCTTAAAATTATTTTCTTCCGAAGGATTTTAGTGTTTTTTGTTTGATTTTGATAACAGTTCCAATAGGAAATCACTCGCTTTTGCGTTTTTCCCCCACCCAAAACCCCGGTTTCCCACAGGTCCCCCAGTATTCTTGGGGGGAGGGGGAAGAACCGCAAAAAAATACGTTTCACATGATAAAAGGCATCCAACCTGAGTGTTTTCTGTTGTTTTTGGTGTGATTTTTGTTGATTTTGACCGGTCCTTTCCACCGTAAGTCGCTAGTGTCGTTCAACAAAAACTAGCGACTTGCGATAGAAACGAAGGTCAAAATCGATCGAATTACACCACAAACAACAGCAAACACTCAGGTTGGATGAAAAAATAGGATGAGGGCAACGTGTAAAAATTGACCTAATAATCAACCTGTGAAACATTCAATAGAAAATATGGAAAGGCCGCGGCCGTTTGGTAAAGAATGAATCAGTTGTGTATACATTTGTAATTTAGCACATCTGACATGGCTAACACAGTAACTTACTGGTGGAGTCTATCATTGAAGGACGCAGTGAACACCCTCCACACGATCGTCCTGACGGGGAAATGATCAAGTACACCTCGGTGCTCGGGCCTCGGCTCACCAATAATTACAGACAGCTGACGCCACAAGACAAACAACAATCACACCACTGATGCTGACTCCGCCATCTTTCCACTCCATTTATCGCTTGTGCTGTATAGATTTACCATCAGAACTTGGCAAAAGTTACATACATTCCTAAGCACCATGTTAATATCTTTGAACGCATACTTTAAAATATTTAGATTTCAAGTGCTCTTAAGTACGTGACCTCTTGAACAGGATTATTGTTCAGAAAGACGGCGGCCATATTGCTTCATAATTTCAATGCTGCCCTTTAGTTAGGAAGTATCAATGATGTGTCTGTGTGCCATAACTCTGTGGTGCCACACCAAGGCCTTCTAAAATTAGAAGGCCTCGTCGGTGGGGGGGACGGTAAGCCGTGACGTACTTATAGGTAGGTCTAGGTAGTGTTGGGTCAGCTATGGTCGGCAGAGGTCACGCTGTGGGTTCAATAACAATAAGGCCGGAAAAACATTATATTATATATTGATATTTACATTATTTGTATGTTTTATTAAGGTATTAATGCCTTACATGTGTTATGTTCCCAGATGTAAGGGAGATTATAAAAATGGACCAAAAGTAAGTGTATTTTCCTTCCCGCAAGATAAAGAACTTGCCTCCAAGTGGCTAAGTGCCATTAAGCGCGACCAGTTCACTCCAAATCGGAACAGCAGGGTAAGTACAACATTATTTTCTGTTCATTATTATCAGAAAAGTGTAGAGAGTACAGTGAGAAGCTTTAAGTCATCGTAATTGTACTGAATATAAGAAAAATGAGGCCTTAGCCATACTAGGGTGTAGGACCAAAGCCATTACACAGACGTGGCTGGAGCTGGATCTATCTATCTATTGCCAGACGCCTCAATCCCGTTTGGGGTGACCACAAACAAATCGCCTCCAAGTCGCCCTGTCCCCCGCCATTTCACTGCCCTGCTCCCAACTCACACACCCCTCTCTCATATACTGTACCTCTCCACCACATCCCTCCATCTCATCCTCGGCCTCCCCCTCCCTCTTCCCCCCTCCACCTCACTCACATACACTCTCTTCGTCAGTCTTTCACCCTCCATCCTCTCCACATGGCCAACACACCTCAGTGTGTTCCTCATAACGCTTCCTATCACATCCACATCCACACCACAACGCTCCTTTATATCCTCATTCGTCAGCCTGTCTCTCCACGTGACTCCACAGGCTCCTCTTAAATAACTCATTTCCACTGCTCTCACTCTTGACTTGTGTCCTTCCAACAATGTCCAAGCTTCACTTCCGTACGTTAGAGTTGGTATCACAATACTGTCATGTAGTAACTTTTTCACTTCCATGCTCACTTCCCTGTTTCTTATCACTGCTTTCAAAGAACCAGCAACCTTTCTTCCCTGCTGTACCCTTTGCAGCACTTCACCCTCCAAACCTCCATCCTTACTCATCACACTACCCAAGTACTTAAACGTACTCACATTTTCCAATTCCTCACCATCCAACCTCGCTGTACATTCACTAACTTCACCTCTCTCAAAGACCATCACTTTACTCTTCCCTACATTCACCTCTAGATTCCGTTTCTTACACACTCTCTCAAACTCATCCACCAAGCCTTGCAGCTCCCCTTCGTCTTCACTCAACAACACAGTATCATCTGCAAACAACAGTACAGGGAGTTTCCAAACACTATCCTCTCTCACCAGGGCCACTCCAACATCCACTACCCTACCTTGTACCTCTTTTATTACCCCATCCATGTACAGATTGAACAACCATGGAGACATGACACATCCCTGTTTCAAACCAACTTTCAAAGAGAAAAATTCACTTAGTTCACCATCCACATGCACTGCAGCCTTCGCACCATCGTACATACTCTTCACAGCATGCAACAACTTCCCATCTACTCCATATACTCTTAACACTTTCCACAATCCTTGTCTATCCATCCTGTCATATGCTTTCTCCAAATCCTTGAAAGCCACATACAACTTCTTTCCCTTCTCTAAAAACTTTTCCACTAAAGATCTAAGAATGAATATCTGATCTACACAACCTCTTCCCTTCCTAAAGCCTCCCTGTTCTTCTCCAACTAATTTCTCTGTTCTTTCTCTAACTCTGTCTATAAGTATCCTACCATACACTTTTCCTATTATACTAAGAAGACAAATGCCCCTATGATTACCACACACTTCTTTTTCCCCTTTTCCTTTCTACAAGGGAATAATTATACCTGACTTCCAATCCTCCGGGACTCTACCTTCCTCCCAGGCCAATCTGCACATCTTCCACATCCATTTTACTACTATCTCTCCCCCATGCATCAGCATTTCACCACACACTCCATCATTTCCTGGGGCTTTCCCCGATTTAACTTTTTTCATTGCTTCCACAACTTCTATCCTACTGATTTCTTCCTGTCTTCTCACCTCCCTCCTTCTCCCAGCCATTCCCCAGCCACTTATACTCGCATTACTTCCATCCTCTACGTTCAACAATTCCTTAAAGTGTTCTCTCCATCTGCTCACTTTTTCTCCCTTCTCCACTAGTAATCTACCATTTTTATCTTTCACTCCCCTGCTAACTTCACTTCCACCCTGTCTTACTCTTTTCACTTCTCTCCAGAACATTTTCTTACAGTCCCTCTACTTTACACTCAAATTCCTTCCAAATTCCTCATCCACTCTCTTCTTACTCTCTCTTACTAATCTTTTCACCTCTCTCTTTCTTTCCACATATAACTCTCTCTTCCGCCTCTCAACTTCTTCCACGTCCCTATTTCTCATCCATTCATTGTATGCTTTCTTCTTTTGTGCCACAGCCTGCTTCACCTCTTCAGTCCACCACGCTGTTCCTTGCACCCCCCCTCCGTCTTCTCTTCCTTCCACACACCACATCACATGCTGCACATATTTCTTCTGTAAATATCTTGCACACACCTTTCACGTCTCCCATCTGCTCCAATTCATATTTGCCCAATCGTTCCTCCACTTCTCTCTTATACTCTGCCTTTTTCTCATCCTCTTGTAACCTTTCCACTCTCCTTGCAACTACTCCTTCCTCTCGTCTTTCCCTTCTTCTATTCCTCCATCTTACTTGCATTCTAATTCTGGCCACCACCAAGTAGTGGTCAGAAAGTCCACTCCCCCAACCTCTATACACTCTTGCATCCTTTACACATCTTCGCATCCTTTCATCCACACGCACATAATCAATCATTGCCTTCCTTTCATTCAGTTCACCACCCACCCTTCACATCACTCGCCATGTATACCTGTGGATCATTTTATGCCTGAAGAGGGTATTGGCTATCACCAACCCCCTCCCAGCACAAATGTCCACTAACGCACTCCCATTCTCATATATCTCAGCAGGCACACCCCACTCACCAACTATTCCATCCATTTCACATTCCCAATTTTACCATTCATATCACCAATCAAAAACACTCTCTCATTCCTTCCAAACTTTTCCATGCACACTTCCACATTTGTCCAGAACTCTTCTCCCACTCTCCTAGCACGATCTTGCGTTGGTGCATACACACACACAATCGCCCACATTTGTATTCCAACTTTCAACTTTACCCAAACAATCCTTGACCCAACTGATCCATACTGTCTTATGCTCCTCTTCCATCTTTTACTCACAACTATACATACTCCTTCCTTTGCCCTCTCATTCTCACCTACTCATGCACATATACCCCATCCATACTCCCATTCTCTCACCCTTTCTCCTTTCCATTTTGTTTCAGTTATTCCACATACATCCACTTTCGCACCCTCAAGCACCTGGACAATCTCTCTCTCTTTCACCTCATCATTCGCTCCTCTTACATTCCATGTACTCATTACCAAATCCTTTGTCCGGTCCTGGGTCGTCATCGTTTGGTCAGTCCTTGTCCGAGGCTTCTTGTTCGTTTTTTTTAGTTACCGGTAGTTGTTTTCCGGGGAGGGGCACTAACCCCCCGCCAACCCTTTTAGTCGCCTTTTACGACAAGCAGGGATACTAGGGGAGTATTCTTGAAAACCCCCCTACCCCCAGAAGCTGGATAAGAGAGGAAAATATAACCCTTCATTTTTCCTACATATCTCCACAGCTTTCCTCTATAAAGAAACTGAATCGAATTCAAACGAAATCTGCATTATTACCTTGTTCACCCCGTATATAAGAGGCCCAATATAATACCTCCAGTATACCATCAATATAACACCCCAATACACAGTAAGATTCTAAGTATACCAACCCAATATACTACCAATATTACAGCCCCAATATACCACCAATGTAACACCCCAATATACCACCAATATAACACCCCAATGTAATACCAGCAATATAGCACCCCAATATACCACCAATATAACAGCCCCAATATACCACCAATATAATATCGCAGTATACCACCAATAGAACAGCCCCAATATACCACCAATATAACGTCACAATATACCACCAATATAATATCACAATATACCACCAATATAACATCACAATATACCACCAATATAACAGCCCCAATATACCACCAATATAACAGCCCCAATATACCACCAATATAACAGCCCCAATATACCACCAATATAACAGCCCCAATATACCACCAATATAACAGCCCCAATATACCACCAATATAACAACCCCAATATACCACCAATATAACAGCCCCAATATACCACCAATATAACAGCCCCAATATACCACCAATATAACAGCCCCAATATACCACCAATATAACAGCCCCAATATACCACCAATATAACAGCCCCAATATACCACCAATATAACAGCCCCAATATACCACCAATATAACAGCCCCAATAAACCACCAATATAACATCACAATATACCACCAATATAACAGCCCCAATATAACATCACAATATACCACCAGTATAACAGCCCCAATATACCACCAATATAACAGCCCCAATATACCACCAATATAACAGCCCCAATATACCACCAATATAACAGCCCCAATATACCACCAATATAACAGCCCCAATATAACATCACAATATACCACCAGTATAACAGCCCCAATATACCACCAATATAACAGCCCCAATATACCACCAATATAACAGCCCCAATATACCACCAATATAACAGCCCCAATATACCACCAATATAACAGCCCCAATATACCACCAATATAACAGCCCCAATATACCACCAATATAACAGCCCCAATATAACATCACAATATACCACCAGTATAACAGCCCCAATATACCACCAATATAACAGCCCCAATATACCACCAATATAACAGCCCCAATATACCACCAATATAACAGCCCCAATATACCACCAATATAACAGCCCCAATATACCACCAATATAACAGCCCCAATATAACATCACAATATATCACCAGTATAACAGCCCCAATATACCACCAATATAACAGCCCCAATATAACATCACAATATACCACCAATATAACAACCCCAATAAACCACCAATATAACAACCCCAATATACCACCAATATAACAGCCCCAATATACCACCAATATAACAGCCCCAATATACCACCAATATAACAGCCCCAATATACCACCAGTATAACAGCCCTAATATACCACCAATATAACAGCCCCAATATACCACCAATATAACAGCCCCAATATACCACCAATATAACAGCCCCAATATACCACCAATATAACAGCCCCAATATACCACCAATATAACAGCCCCAATATACCACCAATATAACAGCCCCAATATACCACCAATATAACAGCCCCAATATAACATCACAATATACCACCAGTATAACAGCCCCAATATACCACCAATATAACAGCCCCAATATACCACCAATATAACAGCCCCAATATACCACCAATATAACAGCCCCAATATACCACCAATATAACAGCCCCAATATAACATCACAATATACCACCAGTATAACAGCCCCAATATACCACCAATATAACAGCCCCAATATAACATCACAATATACCACCAGTGTAACAGCCCCAATAAACCACCAATATAACAACCCCAATATACCACCAATATAACAGCCCCAATATACCACCAATATAACAGCCCCAATATACCACCAATATAACAGCCCCAATGTACCACCAATATAACAGCCCCAATATACCACCAATATAACAGCCCCAATATAACATCACAATATACCACCAGTATAACAGCCCCAATATACCACCAATATAACAGCCCCAATATACCACCAATATAACAGCCCCAATATACCACCAATATAACAGCCCCAATATACCACCAATATAACAGCCCCAATATACCACCAATATAACAGCCCCAATATACCACCAATATAACAGCCCCAATATACCACCAATATAACAGCCCCAATATACCACCAATATAACAGCCCCAATATAACATCACAATATACCACCAGTATAACAGCCCCAATATACCACCAATATAACAGCCCCAATATAACATCACAATATACCACCAGTGTAACAGCCCCAATAAACCACCAATATAACAACCCCAATATACCACCAATATAACAGCCCCAATATACCACCAATATAACAGCCCCAATATACCACCAATATAACAGCCCCAATATACCACCAATATAACAGCCCCAATATACCACCAATATAACAGCCCCAATATACCACCAATATAACAGCCCCAATATACCACCAATATAACAGCCCCAATATACCACCAATATAACAGCCCCAATACGTATATGATTTATATATATATATATATATATATATATATATATATATATATATATATATATATATATATATAATAAATTATGCCAGATTTCAGATGTCACTACATACGTTTCTTTTGTAGTAACTCTTCTTTTACCATTGTAAATTTTTCACGTGAATAAAATTATGAGTACCAATAAGTCTATTAATATATAATATCATTTAAACAACACACACACACACACACACACACACACACAACAAAGAGTTAGTGAGGCAGAACCTTGACCGCTACCTGACCACGCACCTTGCCCCTGACCTACGCGGCTGACGTCACAAGAGGATTGGAGAAGCCTTCTAATTTTAGAAGGCCTTGGCCACACCCCCACCGCGGACGTGTCATTTTGGCTGTCATATTGAAACACCGACACTCTAATTCAAATTCAAATACTTTATTTCCACTAAGCAGTGATTATTAATAAAGAGACACTTTTTGCTTATAATACAAAAACATATATCGGTTATGATTTTTTTCCTGCCTAGTGCATCGAATTATATTGGGTACATTTAGCCAATGAGTATAAAACAACGCCATAGGTCTTACCCTTTATGGCACTGTCCATGTTATGAAACCGAATGTCCAGATTGATAAAGGCCGGAAGAAACATGGAAATATCTACAAGAGAATGTGAACAGAAGAGAAGAGGACATGGAGAGAAAGACTGAAGATAAATGGGCCCATTTTAGAGGCCTCATTCATGCAGGGATACTGTTGAAGAATCTTCCCGCCCCACCCCATGGAGCAGTACTCTTATAGAATTAGTTAAATATCCGCACGGCAAGGTGAGCCAGACACCACCACCCGAGGAGGAGAGTACGGGGGGGCGGGCGATAACAACCCCACTAGGGGGTGACAGGGAGGCTGGTTTACCTGTCACATCTACCAGTCAAGAGCGTCATATGTCCCTCGCGACCCGATGCCCTACTTCTCCATAGCCAGACCACCCGGCAGCGTGCAGGAAAACGACACTACACTCAAGCAGAGGGAACTCTCACCAGAATCGGGGTGGGACTTGCATAGACAAGCTCCCAAGCAGACCCTCGAACACCGAGTCCCCTGGACCTGTCTCCTTTTTGACAGAGGACTCAGGAGGAGCCTCAAGGGTTGCTATCCCCCAGAAGGAGCAGCAGACATGCCAGAGCGCCGCCTCCTCTGCACCCGACCCCAGCCCCCGGCCTCCCCAGGTCCTCTCCCAGAACCCCAATAACAATGAAGGGCCGGCGCCGAGCTGTGCACCTGTTGGCCCTCTTTGGCCCCAGCCCCAAGAGCCCGGCCTCCTGTCAGGCCATAGCGACTAGAGAGCCGCCCTACACACCACCGGCCCACTCTTCTCTGACTCGTGGCAACCCAATGGACCACCTTCATCTATACTACTCACCGGGCAGCCCCCCTCCCATGCCAGGCCGTCACTTGGAACTCCCGTCATAGCGGGCCCTGCCCTCCTCTCTGTCAGAAACTGTGAGTAGTAAATCCTCCCTTTACATTCCCCCAGTGTGACCAGCCCCGCCCCACAGTTAACCCTCCCTGTGATCCCCCGCAAATAACGTGTGATCTTTCCCCAGTATGCACCCCCCCTGTGCATTCTAGTGTACCCTATTACTCAAAGTGCTATTACACGGAGTACTCAAAACACCCACACGAGTCGGTTCCTCCCCCCAACTGTGACCAATATTCCCCCAGTGTCACCTCCCCCACTGGACAACAGACGTCAGTGTAACCGCACCCGTGGACTCGCACTAAATCCCCCCCCCCTCCCTCCACTCCCACGAGAATACACCCACCCCAGCCTCATCAAATCCCCCTCGGGTGACTGCCAGTGTGAGACCATATACATAAATAGTCTCTTGTATGTGACGCGGCATAGACTAAGTTTGCTGGGGCTTCGTCTATGTGACGCAATATATTATATTAGCTAGGCTTTCGTCTCTGTGACGCGGACACCTAGGCTTAAGGTTGAGTATATATCTATATTATCATCTCAGTTTTGCCAGAGACACTAAGCCCTGTTGTATATCAATGTGTCACATGTCATGTGCCTGAATATTCTGTGGAATAGTTGTTGTGATACTGGATGGACATACTGTAAAATTAGTCAGGTGCGATCCCATATTAGATGAGCCGAACTAGGAATTGAGAGTGATCCTTGTAACTGCTATTGTATCCACCCAGCTTTGATCATGGAATAGTGTATGTATGTATTTTTAGTAAATATATAAGTGTACTCTGGGACCCAAGGTGTTTGTGTTTTTCCCTTCCTGGCTGACCTTGACCCGGTCTGGAACAAAGAACCCCACATTGCACGATACCTAGGACCGAGAAGTCAGAACCTAGAATACGCTGCATAACATTTAGCAACAAGATATATTTCTTACCTGTGAAATGTAATGCCATCTCTCTCTGATGAATTCCCGCATCCTTTGCATCCAGAAGCAACACACCTGACCGTGGCACTCTATATTATGGAATCATCAGCTGTTTTTAAACCCTTAACCGCGGGGTGTCACTTTCATGACGCTCAGGCGCAATGGATCATACCACAGGGCGTCACTTTTGTGATTCTGTGTTATTTTGAATTATCCCGGGCTTACAAGTGGTGGGTTGTATCATCTATCATTACTGCCAATGTCCAACACTAGTCAGCACTCCAAATTTCATCTGTACTCCCATCCATTGTTGACAATTCAGCCATTTTTCCCCGTTCCTGACTCCCTTCCCTACCTCCCCTCCATTACCCTGTCCTCTCACCTCCCCGGCCACGCTGCGCTAAAGCAAATTTCCCCCGGAATTATCCACTGATTTCATCCATTGAAATAAGCCCTATGCCCCATTCTTATACAAAATAATATATACCAAAAAGAAACAAGGTAAGTGACAGTGCTATACACCTTGATTTGGCTAATTATCACCTGACAACACCTTACGTGCACTCGTTCGCTAATTTCCCATGGAAATATCCCCTTTGAAATATGCCGTATAATCTATTCTCGTAAAAAAAAATTTATATAAGAAAGGAAGGGAGAAGCCAAAGTGACATTTACATTCACCTGGAACTACCTACTTTTTTCTGTATTTTCGAGATTTCCTACTAATCATTTTTTAGCATATACTGCTACTGTCCACCAATAGTACGCACTCCTAATCTCATCTGTACTCCCATCCATTGTTGACAATTTAGCCATTTTCCCCTGTTCTTGACTCCCCTCTCTACCTCCCCTCCAGTAACCTCTCACCCCTCCCTACCTCACCTCCTTTACCCTTTCCTATTGCCTGCCCTGCCGCGCTGCGCTAAGCAAATCTCCCCGGGATTTTTCCACAGATTTCATCCACTGAAATAAGCCCTATGCCCCATACTTATATAAAATAATATATACCAAAAAAATAAGGTAAGTGGAATTGGCTGATTATCACCTGACAACACCTCACCTGCATTCATTCGCGAAATTCCCACGGTCATTTCCCCTTTGAATTATGCCTTTTAATCTATTTCTGTAATAAAAATATATATCAGAAAGGAAGGGAGAAGCCTAAGTGACATTTACATTCACCTGGAACTACCTATTTCTCTATGTATTGCCGAGATTTTCTACCAATAATTTCTTAGCATGTAAGTTAGCAGCTGTCAGCCCCATTGTCACTGTCAACCCTTGCCTTCTCAGATAAGCCACGCCATTTAGTTCCTTGTCCTCTGTGGTCAAAGCATGTCGCACTTGCGCCCCGCCATTTCTGTTGCTTCTGCGCCCATTGCAAAGGGCCCTGTGACCTCTACACCCAGAAAAACTCGTGGGGCAAGCAGGAAAGGACTAAGTGACTCTGCAGTGGAACGTGAACTAGCCGAATTATCAATGATAATGATGGATAGTGACTATGACCCTTCGGGGGATTCGTGTGATGAGCCAGGTGAGAAAATCGTGCCAGAAACTACTAGTATGAGTGCTTCAGTGTCCCAAGTTATCCCTAGCTCCAAGGGAAAGGAGCCGTTAGTGCAGCAAGGGAAGGAATTTGGGAAGGGAATGAAAAGGCGGCGGGTTAGCCCCGTTGTCGTATGCACAAAGTGACTTATGCTGGAAGTAACCGTTTTGCTCAGTGTGCATGCGCCGAGTGGCCGTTTAGCTTCTATTTTGAAAGTATCCGTATGTTATCTTATATTTTGTGCCATTTATCAACAACATTGTATGAAATACATGTGTCAGGAAGATAGTTGGATGTCTTATCGACCTATAGGTAACAATAGGTCGATATATGGATATATATAAATAAAGATATATCTGTATGTTACAGGCAGATTGTGAAATTAGTCATTTCGTGAATTAAGATTAGCTTATTTTAGGTTTATTTAGGTTAGGTTGATCTAGGATAAGGGTAGGTTAAGGTTAGGTTAGGTTTAGTTAGGTTAGGTTAATTTAGGCTTAATAGAGAAGGGAACGGTAACTTCCAGCATAAAGTCACTTTGTGCATATGACACCGGAACAATGGCCCTGCATGACCCAGCCCGCCATGAGTCCCGAGGTGATTCACCTCTCTGTTCCCCAAGCCCTGCTTCACTCATTTCTTCCTCTTCTTCTGCTGAATTTTCTCCGGAGTCTTCGTCGTTGGAGTCACCACCAGCATCAACAGTGAAGGTAGGCCGTAGAGGAAGAGGTAAATCGCTGACCCGTAAAAGTAGAGTTGCCAGTAGAGTAAGGGCTGCTAGTGCTGTACTGCAACAAAGGGTCAGTGCGAGTGACCTTGAACCAGATAAATCTGCCTCACAGCCACCCTCCACCCTCACCCACCCTACACCGCCACAACAGGGAATCCTGGACGCCTTCGCGTGGAGGGAAGGGTCCGATTTTGTCCCTGAACATCTCCATTTTGACAAGAGTTCCTCAGGAATACAGCCTGCCTTCCCTCTTGACGAGGATGCTGAGTGTGTGGACTTCCTTTTAGCCTTCCTTGATGACGAAGTCATGCAGCACATATGTGATGAGACCAACAGGTATGAATCACAATGTGCTGCACGTGGTACAGGTGCAGCCAAGATGCAACAGTGGTCCATACTGGGAGTGCAGGAGCTGTATGTGTTCTTCGCCCTCATGCTTCTCATGCCTCACTCAAAGAAGCATGAGTTGGATGAATACTGGTCCATGGACCCCTTACTACCCTCACCCACCTTCAATATGTACATGGCCAGAGATCGCTTCCAGAACATCATGGGAAACCTGCACTTTGCCGACAACGATGTACCTTCCCAAACCGACCCACTCTGGAAGATCCGGGAGATTCTGAGCAGAATGAAGGGTAAGTTTATGACATTCTTCCACCCCTTTCAGAAGGTTCTCATTGACGAATCCTTGGTTTTGTTAAGAGGACGTCTTAGGTTTGTGCAGTACATTCCAAGCAAACGCCATCGCTTTGGAATCAAGTTCTTTGTACTGTTCGTCTGTAAGACGGGATACATCCTTGACTTCGTCATTTATTCACCCAGCACTGTCGATCTTGATAAAACACACCCCCTTGGCTTCTCAGGCTGTGTAGTGAAAGTGCTTCTTGAAAGGTATTTTGATGGGAATCGTGTGCTGTATACAGACAACTATTATACAGCACCGAAACTTGCCAAATACCTTTCAGAGCACGACATCGGCTCCTGCGGCACTGTCAAGAGTAATCGTGTCCACTTCCCTAAATTCCCAGAGGCAGGAACCTCGCAGCGAGGAGACGTGCACCTACGCAAGTCTGAGAAGATGCTGGCAATATGGTGGCATGACAAGAGGGTCGTGCACATGCTCACCACGGTACACAAGGGGGAAATGACAGACAGTGGGAAGGTCGACCGTAGGACAGGCGAACCTGTGAGGAAACCTGATGCTGTCTTAGACTACAGTATCAACATGTGGCTGGTGGACAGGTCCAACAGGATGATTGGAGAGATCGACTGCCTCAGGAAGAATACTAGGTGGTACAGGAAAGTTTTTCTGCATCTCATAGACATGACGATGCTGAACGCCTTCATCCTGTACAAGATGAAGGTCAAGCCACCCAAATCCTTCTCCCTGAGGTTGTTCGCCAGGACTTGTGTTCAGCAGCTGCTTGAAAGATATGGTAGGGTGACAGCAGCAACTCCAAGGCGCCATGCAGTAACACTTCCCGACAGACTTGAGCAGAGGGCGTACATAGATCGGCACAGACTGGTGCAAATGCCTGCCACAGGCAAGAGGAAGGCTGCGATCCGCAGGTGCCAGGTGTGTGCACATACCACCCAACGCACACCTGAGCACAAACGCACCTCTTGGCAGTGCGCTGAGTGCCAGGTTCCCCTCTGTTTTACCTGCTTCTTTGATTACCACAGCCAGAAGCAGTTCTAAAAGTGCAAGTGGGAAAGGAAAATAATGTGTAAATAATGTGTAAATAGCAAGTGAAAGCAATCGATGTACAGTATATATGATTGAACAGTGTAATATAGTTTTATGTTACTGAAAGTGACAGTGAATAACATAGTGTAAATAAAATAGAAGTGTAAATATTGAAAATACAATAGAAAATGTATATAGAAATGTAAGTAATTAGTAATATAAGAATATGAGTACAAATGTGGTGTGTGGAAGGAAGAGAAGACGGAGGGGGGTGCAAGGAACAGCGTGGTGGAATGAAGAGGTGAGACAGGCTGTGGCACAAAAGAAGAAAGCACATATCTGTCTACCCCTTCCTACATTCACGTACGATATTAACACGTGGTTTACACAAGATGACGATGCGTGGCCTAAAGATAACAGTGATGACGACAAATTCAAAGCAAATGTCCGCACTCTCCCAACTCAAGTACCTGCCCTTGTGCAGGTGCCACCTACAGAACACCACCTACAGAACACAAATATAAAACCCTGAAGGAGAATCTGCTGCAGGCCCTGGACAAATCAAAGCATGCACTTTTAATGGAGCTAGATGCAATTCGCTCAGAACAGCAACACCCCTCGGCCATCCTTGCCCACATTCAAGCTACTCTCACGGCAGCTGGGGCCACCTTATCACATTATCTCCTCCGGCACCGACTCCTCCAGCTCATGCCACCAGACTTCTGACTCCACCTAGCAGTCCTGGGCCCTGGCACGTCCCTTGCTGAGTTCATCAAGAGGCCAGACACTCTCTACGAAACTCCATAGCATTACGCTAAATTTCCAGTAAGTACACACACCTATTTTCCCCCTGTCATAGCCCCAAGTGCTACCCCTAGTGAAACAGTGGTGTCAGTGAACAGTGTTGCAAACAAAAACGGTTCCATGTCAGAGCTGTGTACCTTATTAGCAAATTTAACAAATAGATTACACAAGCTGGAAAGTAAAATAAGTGGCTTCACCACTCACATCCCCAGTGTTGCAAATCATTCACCAGCCCCTCAATGTTCCAGCTGTGCTTCCCCAGTGAATCGTGGTCGTGATGCTAATCCCTAAACAGCAAGGGACGATTTTGTGCTGTGTACCTAACACAAGCGTTTTGGCATGGAAGCCAGACGATGTGCACCACCCTGCATATCCATGGGAAACGCATATGGCAGGAGACAGTCCCGGTAGTGTCTCCCGCCACACACACCAAACTCCTCCTCAGTATCAGCACACCCAAAGCCACTACACGTTCCACTGGCTCCAGGGAACTACTATGGGTTAAAGACGCCATCTCCAGCACAAAATACCTTATTGACATTGGAGCCGCATTCAGTAAAGTCCCTCCTACCTCTGACCACAAAACGGCTCAGCAGCCCGCATTTGACCTGATAGCAGCAAACGGCACCACCATAGCCACATACGGCATGGAATCCCGTCACGTGACACTCGGCCAATCAGTGTCATTTACTCAGCCGTTCCTCATCGCAGACGTTAATCAACCCATTATTGGCGTTGACTTCTTGGGGCACATGACTTGCTAGTGAATACCAGAGGATGGAAGCTATATCACAGACCCTCAAACATGTCCATCAAAGTAACTGGGTGTGCTAGTAATCCTTCATTCATTACACACCTTCGCCAGGAGTCATATGATTCCAAACTACGCCAGTTTCCCCTCCTGACCTCTCAGACACCCAACAACGGCCGTACAGACCATGGTGTAGAGCATTGCATCGTCACTTCCAGACAGCCCCGTTTCACCCGTCCAAGACGTCTTCCCCCAGAACGTCATCAGGCAGCGGAAAAGAAATTTCAGGTGATGCTCGACGAGGGCACCATTCGGCCGTCATCAAGCTGCTGGGCATCCCCTCTACACATGGTTCTGAAGGCACAGCATGGTGAGTGGAGAGCATATGGGGACTACAGGGCACTGAATGCAATGACAGTTCCCGATAGATACCCCATTCCCCACATCCAGGATTTCCACCAGCAACTGCACGGCCGTCGTGTATTTTCCAAGATCGATTTAGTTAGGGCGTTCCTCTAGATCCCTGTGGCAGAGAAGGACATCCCCAAGAATTCAGTAACCACCCCCTTTGGCCTTTCTGAATACACAAAGATGAATTTCGGCCTCAGAAACGCCACACAAACGTTTAAGAGATTTATGGACCAGGTTGTCAGAGGGCTAGATTTTGTCATGGCGTACATCAATGACATCCTCATTGCTTCAGATTCCCATGAGCACCACAAATCACATCTCCAAATGCTGTTCCAACGCCTGCAGGACTACAGGCTGCATGTGCGCACCTGGCGAAGTGTATCCTTGATGCAGATGAACTGGACTTCCTGGGCCACAGGGTATCTGCCACAGGTATCACGCCCCTCCTGCAGAAGGTGGATGCCATTAAGGATTTTCCATGCCCAGTTACACCATGCAGGCTTAGGGAGTTCTTAGGGATGGTCAATTATTATGACAGGTTCCTGAGAAACGCCACATCCACACTAGCCCCCTCTTAACAATCTCCTGAATGGGACAAAAGACATCCTCCAAGCCTCTTCAGTGGACTGCAGTCAGACCATGCCTTCACCACCCTCAAAAACCACATCGGCACCGCACCCTGCCTAGCATACCCATCACCAGATGCCCCCATCACACTCACCACAGACGCCTTTGCTGAAGCTGTGGGCACAGTCCTACAACAACAAATCAATGGTGCAAACATGCCTGTCACATTCTTCAGCCAGTGCCTTAACCCTGCCCAGCGTAAATACAGTGCCTTCGACAGGGAGTTGCTGGCTATATATGAGGCAGTCAGACATTTCAGGCACCTCCTGGAAAGTAGAGAATTCACTATCCTCACATACCATAAACCCCTTATTTACACCATGGCTCAGAAAAGGGAAAATTGGTCTTCTCAGGTGGCAAGACAGCTAGCCTTCGTATCAGAGTTTTCCACTAACATCCAGCATATCAGTGGGGACCTGAACAAGGATGCGGACACCCTGTCCCGTAGAGTCTCAGTTGTCGGCCCTAGACTACCCCTGCTTGACCATGCAGCCTTGGCTGGGGAGCAGGAGGATGATCAGGAACTCCAAGCATTGCTGCAGTCCACGACCTCACTTCAACTGCAACAGTTTGATGTCACCGGCACACCCTGGAAACTCTGGTATGACATATCCTGCAGAACAGCACGGCTGTATATTCCCCAACGATTCTGAAGGCAAGTCTTTTGTCATTACCACGAGATGGCGCACCCAGTCATTCGTGGTATGCCAGCTTATTTAGCTGGCGAGTGGTATGGTCAGGTATGAGGGGTGACACCACCAAATGGGTCCGAGCGTGCGTGGCTTGTCAGTCAGCAAAAGTGCATACCACACCAAGACACCACTTCAGCCACTGCCCACACCAACTCAACGTTTCCACACAGTCCACATCGACATCCTCGGTCCCCTTCCCGAATCTAGGGATAACCACTATATTTTAACATGCATAGATAAAGAGACAAGGTGGGTCGAGGCCACGCCCATGCTGGATGCTACGACTGACCATGTGGCATATCACTTCCTGGCATCCTGGGTCGCTCGTTTTGGTGCCCTGCAGGTGATCATCACAGACCAAGGCCCCCAGTTCGAATCTCGAGCCTGGTAAGACCTAATGGATTTCCTGGGTGCTAAACGCCACAGAATCCCTGCATATCACCCTCAAGCAAACAAGATGATTGAGCACTGCCATCGTCACCTGAAGGAAGCACTGAGGGCACTTCCTCACCCAGTGAATTTGGTGGCTACGCTGCCAATCGTCCTCCTAAACTTGAGGGGTACAGAGAAGGAGGACATCGGTAATCCCCCGGTGGAACTAACGTATGGGGAAGACTTGAGGCTGCTGGGGCAGTTTGCCCCACAACCAGGCACAACAGCCCTGGTTTTCCTCCCAGAGCTCCAGTAGGCAATGCAGGCACTACAACCAGTCCCTCCTCGTTCTTGCCAGCACCAGATGCCGTTCATCCCCCACTCCCTACCAGACACCGAACAGGTCTTCGTGAGGAGGGGTCACTGCACTTCACCACTCCAAACCCCATATGAAGGCCCATACCCTGTGATCACAAACTCAGACAAAACAGTCACAATATACAAACACGGGAAATCATCCACAATCTCTGCAGACAGAGTCAAACCGGCCACACTACAAATCCAGTCACAGCCAACACCCCACATGTCATCTCCCAACCTTGCCAGCCCACCAATCACACGCACACACCCTACACCTCATACCCCGGCACCAACACCTACATGCACCACTCACACACAGACACCTCCCATCCCCTTTGTCAACTTGTACCCTCCACTTCCTGTCATCACCACACATCGACTCAGTCGGTACACAGTACAGCAAACCGCTACCACTGATGCAAACATTCCCTCACTACCATCCACACTACCATCCAGAAACCCTACCTCGAGCACTGACCCTACAACCACTAACTCACCCTCTCCGTCAACCTCACACGATCCTACCTCATTTTACTCCCCCACCCACCACCTCCCACCTAATCCACCCTCTCCATCAACCTCAGGTGTTCCTACCTCTCACCTTACTCTCTCAGCTCCCACCCCTTACCCAGTCCTTACCCCTAACACATCCTCTCCATCAACCTCAGGCGATCCTAACCCGCACTCTTTCCCCCCCAGTCCCCACTCCTCCCCCAGTCAATACCCCTCATCCCTCAACACCTGTTGTTCCCGTAATGCCTCCATCACTCACCACAACCCTACAAACTACAACAACAACTACCACATTTACCTACACACAATCAGGCCGTCTCAGCAAACCACCATAATTTTACACCTCTTCATAATCTGATACCAAAAACCACAGACATTCCATGTCGTCACACACCTACGTTTCATTCGTATTGTACAGAATATTTTTTTTTGTGTGTTCTCCCTCATACAATGGCTCAACTGTAAGGGCAGGCATAACTCTCTTATTCATTTGCTCATAATAGCTAAGCACCAGTCAAATTCTCATACAGAAAGTTATGCCCGGCTACTATTTCTTAGTTTATATTCATGCCCCCTCCACGTTTAATACCTACTCCATCACATATAGCCATGCAATGGACTTGTCATTAAAATTCCCCTGTCTATCACGACTGGTATTTGAAATTACTGCATTCAAATCACTTTCAAATGTTCACTCACTTTGAAAACTGTATATATATATATATTTTTTGTACCTTGTGCCTTAATAATATTTTTTTTCCTTTTTTTTTTTTGCCATAAAATGGAGGGGGAGAGGGGGAGTCCTGTGGCACATATTACACCACAAAGTATTGTACCTTGCATTTCACCTACACACGTGGTTTCCTTCCCTCATGGCTTTTCTGCATTTCACCCACACACGTGGTTTCCTTCCCTCGTGGCTTTTCCCCACCTTGTTCTCGTACTTAGCATCGCTACTAGTGCCGCTACCAATAATATTCAATTTCTCTTCCCTCCTCACCTGTAGTGGTGCCTAAACCAATCAAATTTGCCTATTCAGGTGACCTAGGCATATCGGTGCTCTACCTACCTCATGAAGGGGCTTAAAACCGAGTGGGCAACCTAGCTCACTCTCCTTTTCCCTCTCAACTTCACCCAGCTGACTACCTGCCTTGCTGTCTGTCTCTCCTGGTAAATCTGGCCACGCGGTACGACTTTACATATACAATACACGTAAACACATCAGCTCAGCACGTCTGCTCTGCACTAAATTCATTGCTCATATTTTAGTCAGTAACTATTTATCCATTTAATTGATCTATACATGCTGTAAATGTAATTGCCTTGTACTACGTTGAAGTCATGCAGTAACTCTGTATTGTTCCAAGTCAATAATCACTGCCCTGTCTATTTCTTCGCAGTACATTTGTGTTTATCTGTCCTTATCATTTGCCTTTGTGTAGCTCTAGTAAAATATCCCCATAACCAAAACGCTACAACAGTACATACCTAGATACACACATTGACAAACAGACAGATAGAAATTCAGGAATACAAGGCCACATACCGACAGACAGACAGACATATGCACAGGTAGACTGACAGAAAATCATGCATACTTTCCTTCATGCATAGATACATATACATACATATACATACATGTACAGTCATAAGAAAAGGTATCGTTACCCCCAGTTATGTTCGATGCAAAATGAACGTTAGCTGGGCTATGTGGGCGGGTCCTTGCTGTTCGCTCCTCCTCTATCTAATGTTGCCATATCACAATCCCATTACAAGAGTTGGAATAATGAGTAAGAATGAGCCATATGGCGGGGAAATATATAGGACGTGTTTGCGTTAACCTTAGCGCCCCGCCGGGGATTAATAATGAAACTCCCCACGTTTATTGGTGTCCTACTATTCAACACTTATTATCTATAGAATGCAATAAACATATTATTTTGAAGTGTACTAAATCTGTAGGTATCGACTGCTTTTTTTTTTTTATGATAGTGTAGCAGGGGTGCACGAGTTCATTTGTTTGCTTCAGATGGGTGGTTAAATGCTTCAGATAGATGCTTCAGTTAGTGGCATCCCTGCGTCGACGTCTAGAGGCTGTTTTGGAAGCAGAGGGTGGGTATACAAAATATTAAAGCTATGAGACTAAACACGTATTATTATTTTCCTTCTACTCAACATTTATTATATGTAGAAAGCAATACATATCATTATTACACTGAAATTTACTAGCTTGGCTTGTATCGGCTGAATTGCTATCATACGTCTGGCACGGGTGCACATACTCATTGCCCGCCTGGATGTGTGTTGCCGACTATACACCATTCTGTTATATTTTTATTTAATGAATTCGGTGCCGGATAATAAAACATATTGTCTCTATGCAAAGAGGCCAAACGATCTAATTAGCTTTTATTACCTCTAGCACAAATTCTAATATCTGTCTCACATAACCAACATTGACGGGTTTGCAGTACAAACTTTCCTGTCCTGTCATTCCACACCACTTCGTCGTTGTGTCATAGTGCATAGCTCTGAAGGGTAACGATACTTTTTCTTATGACTGTACGTACATAGATACATGCATACAAACATACATATTCTCGTACATTCATACATCCATCCATACAGGCAGACAGACAAACAGATAAGCTTCCTTACATGTCTTGCTTAGTGATTTATTTTTGACTACAACTGGTTATTATTACGGTAATGTGTATGTTATTTATGCGGAGTATGGTGGTAGTGGAATGATTTAGATGACACAGAAGAGGACAGTGAGTACTAATTAGCAAAACAAATCGCTTAGGAAGAGGTGTTAGGGAGTTCATTTAAATAAGGTTAATGGATTCTATTGATTAAGTGTAATTAATAATATTGTTGGGTTTAATTGAGAGAGAGAGAGAGAGAGAGAGAGAGAGAGAGGGAGAGAGAGAGAGAGAGAGAGAGAGAGAGAGAGAGAGAGAGAGAGTGTCTGTATGTATGTATGTGTTCTTACCTAATTGTATCTTTACAGGAATGAGTCAAGCTCGTACTGTCCCGTGTCTTAAACCATATTTATCGTACATATCCTTAAATTTGTGAATTGTTTTGGCACACACTATTTCATTCGGTAGTGCATTCCATTGGTCAATTGCTCTGTTTGGGAAACTGAATTTCCTTACGTCTTTATCACCTCTCTTCTTATGCAGTTTTTTGCAGTGTCCTCTTGCTGATGCTTCTCCATGTGTTAAGTAATCATTTATGTCTATTTTCTCCTTTCCTGATATGCACTTACATAGCATTATCATGTCACCTCTTTTCCTTCGCTCCTGTAGTGTTGGTAGATTCAGTTTATTTAGTCTTTCTTCGTAGCTTAGGTCCCTTAAGCTTGGTATCCATCTTGTAGCGGCCCTTTGAACTTTTTCAATCTTGTCTATGTGCTTTTTGAAATGAGGACTCCAGACTACTGATGCATATTCCAGCATGTCTTCATTTATGTATGTGAATGCTATTCTCATATTTCCAAGCAGTGTATACATATTCCGTACCTTCTCGCTGATGTGGTCAGCCGGAGATAGTCTGTTATTGATAATCACACCTAGGTCTTTCTCTCTTTCTGATGTGTATAGGGTTTTATTTCCTAACTTATAATCCCAATCAGGTCTTTTTTCCACTTTTACCAAACTTGATTACATGACACTTGTCCACATTGAATTCCATTTGCCATGTACTACTCCATTCATGAAGTTTATTTAATTCTTCTTGTAGCTCTTTACAAGAGTCTGTGTTAGTAATTCTCCTTTGTATTTTTGCATCATCTGCAAACATATTCAGATAGCTCTCATTTCCAGTGTTACTGTTTATATCATTTATATACACTAAAAACATGATTGGTGCCAGCACTGAACCCTGTGGTACTCCACTAATCACTTCTTTCCATGATGAGTAGTTTCCTCTTAGTACTGTTCTCATTTCTCTTTTTATGAGAAAGTCTTGCATCCAACAAAACAGTTTGCCTCGAATTCCTCCTTGATGGTACAGTTTCCATAAAAGTCTTTGGTGTGGTACTGTGTCAAAAGCTTTCTTGAAATCTAAATAGATACTGTCCACCCATCCTTCCCTTTCCTGTATTGTGTTTGTTACTCTGTCATAGTAGCTCAACAGATTAGTAACACATGATTTTCCTTTTCTGAAACCAAACTGTCTTTCAGTTATCATACTGTGTTTTTCTAGATGGTTTACCCAGGCTTTTCTTATAAGCTTTTCTAATACCTTGCTTACAACACTGGTCAGTGATACTGGTCGGTAGTTGAGTGGATTTTGTCTATTTCCTTTCTTGAATAAGGGGACAATATTTGCTTTTTTCCAAATATCAGGTAGTTTACCTTAACTCGAGGATTTCTTGAAAAAAAAAAATAATGGTTTACTTAACTCCTTTGCACATTCTTGTAGTACCCAACATGAAATTTCATCAGGACCACTTGCTTTTCCTCTGTCAAATCTACTTAACTCCTCCTGTATTACTTTTTCTGCTATTTGTATATCTGGTAGTATGTGTGGACATGCATGTTCCACATAGTCCCTCTCAAAATATTTTTCTTCTGTAAAAACTAATTGGAAATTCTTATTTAGTGCTCCACAAATATCCTTCTCTTGTGTATAAGTGATTCCCTCGTCCGTAATGGATTGTATTATATCTTTTACTTTGGTTTTGCTTCTGATATAGCTGTACAACAGCTTTGGTTGATCACTACTTTTATTTATTATATCCTCCTCAAACTGTTTTTGGGTTTCCCTCCTTATTCTTGTATAATCGTTTCTTGCCTGTTTGTAATTATTATACGCCCTTTCACTATTGTGTCTTCTGTATCTATTCCACAACAAATCTCTTCTTTCTTTTGATTTTTTACATTCTCTATTGAACCATTTCTGTATTTTCTTATCTGCTTCTTTGTGGTGTGGGATGTACTTCTGGACTCCTATTTCATAAAATTCACAGAATTTTTTGTATACAGCATTTAAATCTTGTCCTCTAAGCTCATTTTCCCAATCAACTTCTAAGAAATACTTCTTTAGGTCTTGATAATTTCCCTTTTTATAGTTAAGGATCTTTTTGTAACTGTCATTGCTGTTTACTATGTCATATGCTATCCTGAAGTTATAATTTAGTACTGCATGATCGCTTTTGCCGAGTGGAGGGTGATATATTAAACTGTCAATATCATTTTCTTGCCTAGTAAATATTAGATCTAGCACTGAAGGTACATCAAGTCGTCTTTTTCTGGTGGTTTCTCTCACATGTTGTGTTAGGAAGAACTCTTGTACGAGATCCAGGAGCTTTTGGTGCCAACGGCTTTCTTGGCTAATTATATCTAGAGTATTCCAATTTATATTTGTATTGAAATCCCCAGTTAGTATAATTCTTTCTGATTTCTCTTCCATTTTATGTAGTAATGATCTTAAACTCTGAATTGTACTCTCTGCCAGGTCCTCATATTCATCTCTTTTCCATGTGTTTGATCTGGGTGGCATGTACAAATTGGCTACAATTACTTTACCTTCAGATGTGTTGATCTCTACTGCAATCGGTTCTACTTGTGATGGTATATCTAGTTTTATTTCCTTGACTTTTAGATTTTTCTTAGTTAATATTATAATTCCTCCTCCTTTTTTTAAATTTCTGTCTCTTCTCCATATATTGTATTCCTCTAAGTTTAGTATGTCATTGGATATCCTTGGTGTTAATTTTGTTTCAGTTAGGCATATTATTTGTGGTTCATTTTCTCTGACATAATCATTCATCTCTAGTAATTTTGATATTCCATCCACATTTGAGTACATCAACTTTATCATTTTGTTTACATACTTGTCATGACATGGTTCTACTACCTTCCTCCTTTTTCTTCCATCCTGTTTGTGTACCACTTTCGTACCTGCAATCCTATTACTTTGTAAAAAAATTTCTTCTTGTCCTCTTCTGATCTTCCCTCATTTTTTGTTTTTGATTCCTCCCTTTTCTCTTTCAGTAATTCCAGTTCCTCTTGTGTTAGGCATCTTTTTATCCATATATTTTTGAACTCCTTGTTTTCCATAAGATTCTTTGCATTTTTTAGTATCTCTTTCACAGTGTTTACACTCTGGAAAGTCACCTTTAGAGGTCTTGTCTTGCTTTTCTCGTATTTCTCTAACCTTTTGTGTTCCTCTATGTCTTTACTACAGATTTCCTCTGATACTTCTTTCAGTAAGCTCATTACATTTGCCATCTCCTTTTTGTCTCTTGTGATCTTGTTTTTTACTTCTTCCTCTTCTATACCAGTGATTACTATAGATTTGTTTATATCTACTGAATCTCTGACTAACTTTGGATTGTTTTGGATTATTCTTTTCACTTCTTTTTTAATGCTTTTTTCCTCCACCCTTGTATCTAAGTCTTTTTTTACTTTCACCATTTCAGCATACGTGGTTTCTACATCATTTTTGTAGCTTTGCACAGCTTCATTCCCCTGTTTTATCTTCTCCTCAATATCACTGCTCTGGTCCATAAGACTACTTGCTTGCCTAATTGTCTCTGTGTCATTTTTGAACTCTTCCATAACACTCTTATGATTGACTACTGTACTTGCCATTTCACTCACTTTCTTCCTAAGCGTACTCAGTTCCACTGTTAGTTCACTGATGGTTGTGTCTTTCTTATTGGCCTCCCTTCCTAGTTTTTCTATTTCTTCCTTTTGCAAGTGCATTTGCTTCTTTATTTCATCAATTTCATTTTTGAAAGCCATTTCTAGTTTGTGTACACGTTCAACCAGTCTATTGTGAGTCTCCACTTCAACCAGTTCTTGGTAGAAATCGTCATTTTGCTTTTTACTTTTATCCCTTTTCTTTTCCAAATTTGTTTTACTAAAGTATGTATCCATTTTGCAATACTAAAAGAACAGAGTATGTACTTACAGAACATGTACACTTTCCCCGCGTTGCTGTAGTCTAAACAAACCCAGCTGACTCAGCGCATTTTTTTTTCCCCTCGTGGTTCTCTTTTCTGTTTGAACAAGTCTTGTTTAAACTTATTATTTTTTCCCTTTTAATAATGAAAAATCATTTAGTCTAACCTGGTACAGAGCTTGACTCATACAAAGATACTAATTTAGGTAATGCCACTGGCCGTGTTGGTTTGGTATGGAGCACCGATGTCGGACGTCTGTGTATGTGTGTGTGTGTGTGTGTGTGTGTGTGTGTGTGTGTGCTTAAAGGCAGGAAATAAAAGAGTAATCCAGCGGGAAAATATTAGGCACAACTAGACAGAGAGCAGAAGAGGATATGAGGAGGGAGGAAAAGAGGAGGGGAAAAGAGAGGAGCTTGAGAGAGAGCAGTGAGCTGAGGAAACAGTAGGTGACATTAGGGGAGAGGAAAGGGAAGAATGCTAGGTGGCGTTGTACAGGTCAACTCTGGAACTGTCTCCTTCTCCCTGTATTTCCTATTGCCTATGATGTCCAGTCTTTCAAACGCAGTGTGTCCAGGCATCTTGATATGAACGCATCTTGAATTTGGCTCTCTGTTATCTTGTTTTTGTTTTTCTTGGAGGGAACAGTTTTGCTGGCTCCTGGCCTTTGGTTCCTTCTTTCTTGCACAAAAAAAAAAGGCCAAGTGTGGTTCCTTGAGGGTGTGGGTGATGTGGCGGCAGCATCAGCCCTTAATGTTGGTGGCATACAAGACCCCAGTGTAGAAGTGGCGTAGGGACTGGCTGAGTTACCAGCCACTTTTGTGTTATCAGTGGCACCACACAATGTTTTTATGGCCTGTACTTCCTGCCGCCATTCAACCACCGTCTGCCCGTAACTGGTGGACTGTGTGTTGGTAACTGTGTGCTGGTAACTGGTTGACTGTGTGTTGGTAACTGTGTACTGGTAACTGGTTGACTGTGTGTTGGTAACTGTATACTGGTAACTGGTTGACTGTGTGCTGGTAACTGTGTACTGGTTACTGGTTGACTGTGTGTTGGTAACTGTGTGTTGGTAACTGGTTGACTGTGTGTTGGTAACTGGCTGACTGTGTGTTGGTAACTATGTACTGGTAACTGGTTGACTGTGTGCTGGTAACTGTGTACTGGTAACTGGTTGACTGTGTGTTGGTAACTGGTTGACTGTGTGTTGGTAACTGTGTACTGGTAACTGGTTGACTGTATGCTGGTAACTGGTTGACTGTGTGTTGGTAACTGGTTGACTGTGTGTTGGTAACTGTGTGCTGGTAACTGGTTGACTGTGTGTTGGTAACTGTGTGCTGGTAACTGGTTGACTGTGTGTTGGTAACTGGTTGACTGTGTGTTGGTAACTGTGTGTTGGTAACTGTGTGCTGGTAACTGGTTGACTGTGTGTTGGTAACTGTGTGCTGGTAACTGGTTGACTGTGTGTTGGTAACTGGTTGACTGGTAACTGGTTGACTGTGTGTTGGTAACTGTGTGCTGGTAACTGGTTGACTGTGTGTTGGTAACTGTGTGCTGGTAACTGGTTGACTGTGTGTTGGTAACTGTGTGCTGGTAACTGGTTGACTGTGTGTTGGTAACTGTGTGCTGGTAACTGGTTGACTGTGTGTTGGTAACTGTGTACTGGTAACTGGTTGACTGTGTGTTGGTAACTGGTTGACTGTGTGTTGGTAACTGTGTACTGATAACTGGTTGACTGTGTGCTGGTAACTGGTTGACTGTGTGTTGGTAACTGGTTGACTGTGTGTTGGTAACTGGTTGACTGTGTGCTGGTAACTGGTTGACTGTGTGTTGGTAACTGGTTGACTGTGTGTTGGTAACTGGTTGACTGTGTGTTGGTAACTGTGTGTTGGTAACTGGTTGACTGTGTGTTGGTAACTGTATGTTGGTAACTGGTTGACTGTGTGTTGGTAACTGTGTGCTGGTAACTGGTTGACTTTGTGTTGGTAACTGTGTGTTGGTAACTGGTTGACTGTGTGTTGGTAACTGTGTGTTGGTAACTGGTGGACTGTGTGTTGGTTACTGTGTTGGTAACTGGTGGACTGTGTGTTGGTAACTGGTGGACTGTGTGTTGGTAACTGTGTTGGTAAATTGTGGACTGTGTGTTGGTAACTGGTTGACTGTGTGTTGGTAACTGGTGGACTGTGTGTTGGTAACTGGTGGACTGTGTGTTGGTAACTGGTGGACTGTGTGTTGGTAACTGGTGGACTGTGTACTGGTAACTGGTTGACTGTGTGTTGGTAACTGTGCACTGGTAACTGGTGGACTGTGTACTGGTAACTGGTTGACTGTGTGTTGGTAACTGTGTACTGGTAACTGGTTGACTGTGTACTGGTAACTGGTGGACTGTGTGTTGGTAACTGGTTGACTGTGTACTGGTAACTGGTTGACTGTGTGTTGGTAACTGTGCACTGGTAACTGGTGGACTGTGTACTGGTAACTGGTTGACTGTGTGTTGGTAACTGGTTGACTGTGTACTGGTAACTGGTTGACTGTGTGTTGGTAACTGTGTACTGGTAACCGGTGGACTGTGTGTTGGTAACTGTGTACTGGTAACTGGTTGACTGTGTGTTGGTAACTGTGTACTGGTTAATGGTTGAATGTGTGTTGGTAACTGTGTGTTGGTAACTGGTGGACTGTGTGTTGGTAACTGTGTTGGTAAATTGTGGACTGTGTGTTGGTAACTGGTTGACTGTGTGTTGGTAACTGGTTGACTGTGTGTTGGTAACTGGTGGACTGTGTGTTGGTAACTGGTGGACTGTGTGTTGGTAACTGGTGGACTGTGTGTTGGTAACTCGTTGACTGTGTTGGTAACTGGTGGACTGTGTGTTGGTAACTGTGCACTGGTAACTGGTGGACTGTGTACTGGTAACTGGTTGACTGTGTGTTGGTAACTGGTTGACTGTGTACTGGTAACTGGTGGACTGTGTGTTGGTAACTGGTTGACTGTGTACTGGTAACTGGTTGACTGTGTGTTGGTAACTGTGCACTGGTAACTGGTGGACTGTGTACTGGTAACTGGTTGACTGTGTGTTGGTAACTGGTTGACTGTGTACTGGTAACTGGTTGACTGTGCGTTGGTAACTGTGTACTGGTAACTGGTGGACTGTGTGTTGGTAACTGTGTACTGGTAACTGGTGGACTGTGTTGGTAACTGGTTGACTGTGTGTTGGTAATTGTGTACTGGTAACTGGTGGACTGTGTGTTGGTAACTGGTGGACTGTGTACTGGTAACTGGTGGACTGTGTGTTGGTAACTGTGCACTGGTAACTGGTGGACTGTGTGTTGGTAACTGTGTACTGGTAACTGGTTGACTGTGTATTGGTAACTGTGCACTGGTAACTGGTGGACTGTGTGTTGGTAACTGGTTGACTGTGTGCTGGTAACTGTGTGTTGGTAACTGGTGGACTGTGTGTTGGTAACTGTGCACTGGTAACTGGTGGACTGTGTGTTGGTAACTGGTGGACTGTGTGCTGGTAACTGGTGGACTGTGTTTTGGTAACTGGTGGACTGTGTGCTGGTAACTGTGTGTTGGTAACTGGTGGACTGTGTGCTGGTAACTGGTGGGCTGTGTGTTGGTAACTGGTTGACTGTGTTGGTAACTGGTGGACTGTGTGCTGGTAACTGGTGGACTGTGTTTTGGTAACTGGTGGACTGTGTGCTGGTAACTGTGTGTTGGTAACTGGTGGACTGTGTGCTGGTAACTGGTGGACTGTGTGTTGGTAACTGGTTGACTGTGTTGGTAACTGGTGGACTGTGTGTTGGTAACTGTGTGTTGGTAACTGGTGGACTGTGTGCTGGTAACTGTGTGTTGGTAACTGGTGGACTGTGTGCTGGTAACTGTGTGTTGGTAACTGTGTGCTGGTAACTGTGTGTTGGTAACTGGTTGACTGTGTTGGTAACTGGTGGACTGTGTGTTGGTAACTGTGTGCTTGTAACTGGTGGACTGTGTGCTGGTAACTGTGTGTTGGTAACTGGTGGACTGTGTGCTGGTAACTGGTGGACTGTGTGTTGGTAACTGGTTGACTGTGTTGGTAACTAGTGGACTGTGTGTTGGTAACTGGTGGACTGTGTGCTGGTAACTGGTGGACTGTGTGTTGGTAACTGGTGGACTGTGTGTTGGTAACTGGTGGACTGTGTGTTGGTAACTGGTGGACTGTGTGCTGGTAACTGGTGGACTGTGTGCCGGTAACTGGTGGACTGTGTGCTGGTAACTGGTGGACTGTGTGCTGGTAACTGGTGGACTGTGTGCTGGTAACTGGTGGACTGTGTGCCGGTAACTGGTGGACTGTGTGTTGGTAACTGGTGGACTGTGTGCTGGTAACTGGTGGACTGTGTGCCGGTAACTGGTGGACTGTGTGCCGGTAACTGGTGGACTGTGTGCCGGTAACTGGGTCACTTTCTACACACAGTACTGTACGTCTGTGGTAAAGGGCCAGCTTATCAATGTTCAGGTTTTATTGTGGTACAGGTAAAGGTGAATCTGCCACCAGGTGATGTACTGGGGTTGAACAGTGGCTGGAGAGACGCACCAGAGGATGAGAGAAAACTAACACTGGAAGCATACTAAATACTCCAAATATCAAACACATATGGCAGAGTGTACTGAAGGAAGTAGGTGGGAAGGGAGAGAGAGAGAGAGAGAGAGAGATTAGGGAAACAATAAAATAACGAAGTAAGGAAGGGAGTAGATAATATTTCTAAACAATGGGTAAGCAAAGCCGCATAAAAAGGCCAATATGATATATAAAAGGGAGACGTTAATATGGTAAAGGTGGTGGTTACAGCGAGACTGGCCCATTCTATTAACATTTCATGCAGTGTGCTGCAGCTGTGGTGTTGTGAGGCACCGATATTACACGATACTCCATTAAACACTGAACCATTTTGTACAACATCAGTGTTTAGCCTCACAGGGTATTCATATCTATTTGTTCATCACCAGCCATTACCATCTCGTCCCATCCTTCTCACTGCATTATTTTTTTTACCTCCTACCCCTCCCTCCCTCCCTCCCTCCCTCCTTTATTTTCTACCTCCTACCCCTCCCTCCCTTCCTCCCCCATCCTACTCACTCCTTTATTTTCTATCTCCTATCCTTCCCTCCCTCCCCCATCCTACTCCCTCCTTTATTTTCTACCTCCTACCCCTCCTTCTCTCCCTCCCTCCCCCTTCCAGTCGTCCCAGCCCAGGTTTATAATACTTATGTTCGTCGACCGCACCTGTGTCATGCTGGCAAATCCATCAACAGGTAACACACGTAGTTTTGCTGATTACTATGCGTGTCTTCCTGGTTCAGTGAGTGTCATTGTTTTCACTGAACAGGCTCTTGGGTGTCAGTGTAAGGCAGGAGGCAGCTGTGGGCCACGACTGGCAAAGGAAAAATTAACGACCAGAAGCAGACGACTAAAGCAAGTGCAAAGCGGAAAATGTACAAAGATATATAGAGGCAGGAAACTGACAAAATACGAGACAGCAGTTGTCAAGGGAAAAAAGATTAACTTGAAAGCACTCAGACAGTGCATACCTCTGCCAATGCTGGACCCGGATCCGCCCCAAAATCAATTAAGTTCTTTCTTGGCCCATGGAGCATCCTTCCACAAAATTTCATTGACATTCATTGAGAACTTATACTCTGCGGGATACGTAGCATCCGGATCTGGATCCAGATCTGCCCCAAAATTGAATCAATTTTTTCTTGGCCCAGGGCCCACCCTTCAAAAAATTTTCATTGAAATCCATTGAGAACTTTTGGAGATATCGTGTGAACAAACAGAAAAACATAGGTGAATACATAACGTCCTCCAACTTCGTTGGCAGAAATAAAAATATGAGAGACCAGTTGACAGGAAAATAAGGTAAAGTAAAGACATGGGAGAGGCAGGGGGCTGGAGAAGGAGAAACAGACTGAGCTATAGACAGGAAGGAAAAAAAAAAAAAAAAAAAAAGACCGCCTCAGAAGGCAGCCACAAATGTAACTGGAAAACACTAAGAGAGCGCGTATCTCCGCCAATGACATTGCCATTAAAAAGGATCTGGATCCGGATCATTGGAGATATTGTGTGCAATACACAGGATCCAGATCCCACCCCAAATTTAATCAATTCTTTCTTGGCCCATGGCCCACCCTTCAAAAAATTTTCATTGAAATCCATTGAGAACTTTTGGAGATATGGTGTGGACAAACAGACATACATATGTGAATACATAACCCCCTGCATCTTCGTTGGCGGGGGTAACGAGGAGAAGGAAATAGGAGGGATGATGACAGGCACGGCTGACAGCCAAGGACACAGGAAATTAGATTAACTTTTTTTTCTCTGTGAGTATTTTCACTCTGGATCCTGCTCTTGTGTGTGTGTGTGTGTGTGTGTGTGTGTGTGTGTGTGTGTGTGTGTGTATTTTATTTATCATTCTTACCACTCTTACTCTTCCATCTACTTCTCTGTTTATTACTTGTATCCTCCTCACTCTCTTCCACGTCTCCACTCTCTCTTCTCCTCTCCCTTCCCTCCTCTCTTCTCCTTTTCCACTCTCTACTCTCTCTTCTCCTCTCCCTTCCCTCCTCTCTTCTCCTTCTCCACTCTCTACTCTCTCTTCTCCTCTGTCTTCCTCTCTCTTTTCCGCTTCTCCACTCTCTAATCTCTCTTTCCCTCTCCTTTCCCCCCTCTCCTCTCCTGCTCCACTCTCTACTCTCTCTTTTCCTCTCCATTCCCCCTCCCTTCTCCTCCTCCCTTCTCTCTTCTCCTCTCTCTTCCTCCCAGCCATCATCACACAGTACTTCATTTCTCCCTCTTGTCCACCTTCCCTGCATCACCTAAATATATTTTTGTTTTCATGCACACATTGTATATTATAAGCATTTATTCACCACATGTTTTTCTCAGTCAGTCAGCAAGTTTCTGTCTCTGTCTGTCTGTCTCTAACACTCTCTCTCTCTCTCTCTCTCTCTCTCTCTCTCTCATACACACACAAAACACACACAAACAAATATACATACACATAAGAAAACACAAACAAACAAACAAACAAACACACACACGTCGAGCAAAACAAGCTTCTCTTGCTACCGTAGGCGAGGGTGGAATAAAAATATAAAATGAAATTATCACAATCTGTGTGGGGAAACACAGGAAGCAGAGCAGCGACGGTGTACAGTGGGTAAGGGAGGGGGGGGAGAGGAGGGGTAGTAGTGGGGGGAGGAGGGAAGAGATTGAGAGAGAGAGAGAGAGGGAGAGAGAGAAAGAGAGAGAGAGAGAGAGAGGAGGGGGCTGGGAAGAGGGAAGGAGTACAAAGGAAAGCAAACAGCAACAGACCTTATGGTCCTTTCGAGGCTGTTTGTTACAGAGTAGACTATGACTACAAGATCTAACTCCTACATGCTGAAGAATAAGGATAGTAAAGCAAGAAGGCTGCCCCCTCCTCCAAACCCTCCAGTTAAAACCGGTAAGAGAAAGTGAGAAAAACCACCATGCAGCATGGAAAAACTGACATGGAAATTCCATAGGAAAGACTGAAAAGGCAAAGCTACATTCTATAATACTTTATCTATAAGCTATAAGTGAGGAATGAAGGAAAGGGGCAGGGGAGAGAGAAGGGAAGGAGGAAGAAACAGTGAATGACTGAGGAAGGGAGGGGAGTGGAAGATAAAACAGAGTGGAGAAAGGGAGAGAAGGAGCAGCAAAGGGAGGGAGAAAGGTTGGATAAAAGTGAAATGGAAGAAGGCAGAGTGACGGTGTGGGTGGAAGGGAGAGAACAGACTGGAAAAGGAATGAAGTCAGTCGAGACAGGGAGACGGATGATGGGAAAGAGGGTGCATGACAGACAACACTGTGAAGGAATAGGATCAGGGTGAGGAAGAAGGGAGGATGTACTGTAGGGTATGGGAGGGAGGGAGGGAGGAGGCTGAGTGAGGGGGAAGGGATGGGACAGGGTGAGGGGGCAGGGTGAGAGGAGGCTGAGTGAGGGGGAAGGGATGGGACAGGGTGAGGGGGCAGGGAGAAGGCTGAGTGAGGGGGAAGGGCTGGGGCAGGGTGAGGGGGCAGGGAGGAGGCTGAGTGAGGGGGAAGGGCTGGGGCAGGGTGAGGGGGCAGGGTGAGAGGAGGCTGAGTGAGGGGGAAGGGCTGGGGCAGGGTGAGGGGGCAGGGTGAGAGGAGGCTGAGTGAGGGGGGGAAGGGCTGGGGCAGGGTGAGGGGGCAGGGAGTGGGGGTTACAACATGAGGGGGCAGCGAGAGGCAGGAAGAGACACCAGAGTGTGACATCCATCACCGCAGTGATAGTCATCTGCACAACACATTTTGGTAGATCAGGACATTTCACGCCTTAGGTTAGTGCTGTTGCCAACACCTTCACAAAATGTATGGGAATAATTAGCCCTGACTGTGGTGTTAAAAAAGTTGATTACAGAAAGAGAGCAAGAGTGGACCAATGCATTAGCCTTTGTGTTGGCTGTGTCTTGTTTATTTTTAAGTTCTAGATTCTGCACTGTACAGTAAGTTACTTCTGTATTGAGGACAGTGTCACTGGCAGTGCTGTATGTGTACGCATGTATCTGTGAATGCAAATATATATATATATATATATATATATATATATATATATATATATATATATATATATATATATATATATATATATACTACTTCATCAGTTGTCCAGGTCATTAGTTTACCCGTTGTTCAGGTTCCAAGGTAAACCATTCCATAGTTGTCCAGTTCACTAGATGACCATTTGACTGGTGTTGGGGTTCACCAGAGTATTAGTTTACTAGTACATTAGTTAACCAGTTGTTTAGTTTACCAGTACATTAGTTAACCAGTTGTTTAGTTTACCAGTCCATTAGTTAACCAGTTGTTTAGTTTACCAGTACATTAGTTGTTTAGTTTACCAGTACATTAGTTAACCAGTTGTTTAGTTTACCAGTACATTAGTTAACCAGTTGTTTAGTTTACCAGTCCATTAGTTCACCAGTTGTTTAGTTTACCAGTACATTAGTTAACCAGTTGTTTAGTTTACCAGTCCATTAGTTAACCAGTTGTTTAGTTTACCAGTCCATTAGTTAACCAGTTGTTTAGTTTACCAGTACATTAGTTAACCAGTTGTTTAGTTTACCAGGTCAGTGTACTGCCAGTACATTAGCTATAGTTCTTTTACACTAATCTGGCCCAGATTTTTTTTCTTTTGGAGCTTATTTCACGTAGTTCAATGACAGAAACGGACAATACTGCAGCTCTACATCATTCTCACAGCACTTCTTCGTGACTAACACCATATTCGAGACTTATTTTATTGTTATAACTCGGCACTGAAGCTGGGGCGATGGAAATTTGAGGCCAAGTTAGAGTAACAAGGGTATAGGGCACAGCACAAGCCCTGCCACCAAGTCAGATATCTGGGTAAGCAGGATGGCCGTCTATTTTGGGCCTGTGATCTGAAGCGATAAAACCCAACGCCTCCACTGAATGGCTGTGGCCACTCAGTAAAATAGCGTGTTGACTCAGTGAATTAGTGGTGAGTCAGTAAGTATGGTGAGTCAATGAATGGACAGTGTGACTCAGTAAAATAGCGTGTTGACTCAGTGAATTAGTGGTGAGTCAGTAAGTATGGTGAGTCGGTGAATGGACAGGGTGACTCAGTAAAATAGCGTGTTGACTCAGTGAATTAGTGGTGAGTCAGTAAGTATGGTGAGTCAGTGAATGGACAGGGTGACTCAGTAGTGTGGTGAGTTTTTTAATATTGTGGCACAAAGGATGTTTTGGGTCAGTGAGTCAGTGTGGTGAATGATGGGTGAGTCAGTGTGTGAGTGTGGTGGGTCAGTGTGGTACATGAGTGTGGTGAATGATGGGTGAGTCAGTGTGTGAGTGTGGTGGGTCAGTGTGGTACATCAGTGTGGTGAATGATGGGTGAGTCAGTGTGTGAGTGTGGTGGGTCAGTGTGGTACATCAGTGTGGTGAATGATGGGTGAGTCAGTGTGTGAGTGTGGTGGGTCAGTGTGGTACATGAGTGTGGTGAATGATGGGTGAGTCAGTGTGTGAGTGTGGTGGGTCAGTGTGGTACATGAGTGTGGTGAATGATGGGTGAGTCAGTGTGTGAGTGTGGTGGGTCAGTGTGGTACATGAGTGTGGTGAATGATGGGTGAGTCAGTGTGTGAGTGTGGTGGGTCAGTGTGGTACATGAGTGTGGTGAATGATGGGTGAGTCAGTGTGTGAGTGTGGTGGGTCAGTGTGGTACATTAGTGTGATGAATGATGGGTGGGTCAGTGTGTGAGTTTGGTGGGTTAGTGTGGTGAATGATGGGTGAGTCAGTGTGTGAGTGTGGTGGGTCAGTGTGGTACATCAGTGTGGTGAATGATGGGTGAGTCAGTGTGTGAGTGTGGTGGGTCAGTGTGGTACATCAGTGTGGTGAATGATGGGTGAGTCAGTGTGTGAGTGTGGTGGGTCAGTGTGGTACATCAGTGTGGTGAATGATGGGTGAGTCAGTGTGTGTGTGGTGGGTCAGTCAGTCAGTGTGGTCAGTCAGCCAGTCAGTTTGGTAATGTAGAGAGTGCATGTCACGAGGCAGTGAAAGAGTGCTGAGTCAGTGGGTCATTGTGGTGAGTCAGTGAATGAGTTGTGAGTCAGTAGGTCAGTGTGGTGAGTCGGTAAATGAGTGATGAGTTATATCACGAGGCAGTGTAAGAGTGCTGAGTCAGTGGGTCAGTGTGGTGAGTCAGTGAATGAGTTGTGAGTGAGTCAGTCAGTGTGGTGAATCGGTAAATGAGTGATGAGTTACTGAGTGAATGTGTTGCCTGAGTGAGTGAGTGAGCCATTGTTGTTGAAGTGAATCCTAATGTTGCAGTGATGGCGTCTGGTGGTGGTGGTGGTGTGGTGGCGGTGTGGTGGTGCTTGATGTTGCTGTGCCACACCATGCAGATACACCGCATCGCAGCAATACGTAAGTTACTGTATTATTACCACACTACACCTGTCTGCCTTACCATCACACCTGTCTGCCTTACCATCACACCTGCCTGCCTTACCATCACACCTGCCTGCCTCACCATCATACCTGTCTGCCTTACCATCACACCTGTCTGCCTTACCATCACACCTGTCTGCCTTACTATCACACCTGTCTGCCTTACCATCACACCTGTCTGCCTCACCATCACACCTGTCTGCCTTACCATCACACTTCTCTGCCTTACCATCACACCTGTCTACCTCGCCATCACACCTGTCTGCCTTACCATCACACCTGTCTGCCTCGCCATCACACCTGTCTGCCTTGCCATCACACCTGTCTGCCTTGCCATCACACCTGTCTGCTCACCATCACACCTGTCTGCCTTACCATCACACCTGTCTGCCTCATCATCACACCTGTCTGCCTCACCATCACACCTGTCTGCCTCACCATCACACCTGTCTGCCTCACCATTACACCTGTCTACCTCACCATCACACCTGTCTGCCTTACCATCACATCTGTCTGCCTCACCATCACACCTGTCTGCCTTACCATCACACCTGTCTGCCTCACCATCACACCTGCCTGCCTCACCATCACCTGTCTGCCTTACCATCTCACCTGTCTGCCTTACCATCACACCTGCCTGCCTCACCATCACACCTGTCCGCCTTACCATCACACCTGTCTGCCTTACCATCACACCTGTCTACCTCGCCATCACACCTGTCTGCCTCACCATCACACCTGTCTGCCTCACCATCACACCTCCCTGCCTCACCATCACACCTGTCTGCCTCACCATCACACCTGTCTGCCTACACTGGCCTGACACGTGGCTGCCTTGCCATGCCACGTGTCATACACTGTACTCACCTGGGGTAGGTATTACATGGCAGGCAGCTCATGCCAGGTATCATGGCCAGTGCACTGGGTATTATCCTCGTCCAAGCTGCTCTGTTACAACCTACCACCACTCTAGCTGGCCCTCCTTCAGCCACAGTTGCCACACCACCACACTCCTTGGCCGCCCTTATTGCTGGCTTCCTGTGGCCACCACTGCCCTGGCCCTTGCCTACCACCTTGCCATATACCTCACCTAGCACAATAATAATAATAATAATAATAATAATAATAATAATCAGTAGTAGTAGTAGTGGTGCAGGTATCACTGCCATGGAATATAGATGTTAATGATGTTTCAGAGACCACTGGCCATCCCAGCACACCTACTGGACCTTCTGACCCCTCACACCCCTCCCCTAACCTCTCTCCTGACTCACCTCAACATTCCCCTCATCCTTCCTCCAACCCTTCTCTTAATCCTTCCTCCAACCCTTCTCTTAATCCTTCTCTTGATCCTTCCTCCAACCCTTCTCTTAATCCTTCCTCCAACCCTTCTCTTAATCCTTCTCTTAATCCTTTCCCCAACCCTTCTCTTAATCCTTCCTCCAACCCTTCTCTTAATCCTTCCCCCAACCCTTCTCTTAATCCTTCCTCCAACCCTTCTCTTAATCCTTCCTCCAACCCTTCTCTTAAGCCTTCCTCCAACCCTTCTCTTAATCCTTCCTCCAACCCTTCTCTTAATTCTTTCTCCAATCCTTTTCTTAATCCTTCCTCCAACCCTTCTCTTGATTCTTCTCCCGAGCATTCTCTTGATTCTTCTCACAAAACCTATCCAGGCTCTTCTGATCACTCTCCTAACCCCTCTCCCGACCCTTCTAACTTCTCACCAGATCACTCACCTAGTCCCTCACCAATCCCAAAGCCTACTCCCTCCACCAAGCCCTACCCTGCATCCTTTCCTAGCCTCTTTCCTAGCCCATCGCCCAATCCCTCACCAATCCCAATGCCTAGCCCCTCCACCAAGCCATCAGCAGACCCCATCACTGAACCAGACAACTCTACAGCTGCCAACCCTCCTAAAAAAGGTTAGTTGTGTGAGTCAAAGCAAAGGCAGAGGGACTGAGAGGCAGGGTGGAGGAAGGGTGTGGGAAGGGTGTAGGAAGGGTGGAGCGAAAGGAGTATGATGGATGGGAGGGTGGAGAGGGAGGGTGAAGGAAGGAAGGAAGGAAGGAAGGGATGAGAGGGATAGTGACTCGGTAAGGGAAGGGAGGGGGAGGGTAAGGGAAAGGAGGGTGTAAGGGAGGGAGGAGAGGGAGGGTAAGGGAAGGGAGGGTGTGAGGGAGGGAGAAGGGGGAAGATAAAGGAAGGGAGAGAGGAGGGGGAGGGCAAGGGAAGGGAGGGTTTGAGGGAGGAGGGGGAGGGTAAGGGAAGGGAGGGTGTGAGAGAGGGAGGACGGGGAGGGTAAGGGAAGGGAGGGTGTGAGGGAGGGAGGAGGGAAGAGTAAGGGAAGGGAGGGTGTGAGGGAGGGAAAGGAGGGTAAGGGAAGGGAGGGTGTGAGGGAGGGAGGAGGGGGGTAAGGGAAGGGAGGGTGTGAGGGAGGGAAAGGAGGGTAAGGGAAGGGAGGGTGTGAGGGAGGGAGGAGGGGGAGGGTAAGGGAAGGGAGGGAGGAGGGGGAGGGTAAGGGAAGGGAGGGAGGAGGGGGAGGGTAAGGGAAGGGAGGGTGTGAGGGAGGGAGGAGGGGGAGGGTAAGGGAAGGGAGGGAGGAGGGGGAGGGTAAGGGAAGGGAGGGTGTGAGGGAGGGAGGAGGGGGAGGGTAAGGGAAGGGAGTGTTGTCCCTACACTCCAGGGTGACAGGGAGGAGGGAGTTTGTGAGTATTAAGGTATGATGAGTGGAAGAGAGAATGAGAATCGGGGGGAGGGGGCAGTGGAAGGAGGGTAAGAAAAGGAAAAGTGAAGGGAGAGGGGGAGAAGACAGAGGAAGGAATGAACTGGAATGAACTGTGAGAAGGAGATGGAGAGGGAGGGAAAAGTGAGAGGGGTAAAGAAAAGCAGGATGAGGTGAGGAGGGATGGAGATAGGAGGGAGAGAAAGGCAGGTGGTGAGAGAAAGGCTGAGGGGCTTGGGTTGTAAGGATGGGGTGAGAGGGAGGAGTAGGGAAGGGGGTTTAAAGGAAAGGGGTAAAAGGGAAGTGTCAGAGGGAGGTCGTGAGGGTGTTAGGGTAGTGGTGTGTCAATCTGGTAAGGGATGGATTAAGAGACGCCTTTAAGATTGATATGTAATTGGATTATCAGTCGTTATAAACACCCTCACTTTGGTTGGTGGATTCAGATATATTATTCTGCATAACGTCATTCAGTTTTGTTGATCCTAGTGATATGGTAAAGTCAAAGACTAAAATAACTGTCCGGAGTCAGCCTTTCACTGCTGCTGGTGTATCTAAACGGTTATTTTGGCTAACACCACAATATTTTATTTAGCCAAGAGAAAACGACCCCTGAAAAATTGTTAAGGAGTCCACAGTTATCGCCTTTCCTGGTCTTCCTTTCAGAATGCCACAAAGTCACGGTGCCAACAGATTACAACCCTCACCCACTGGCACTCAGGAAGAAAGACAAGGAGATGCTTGAAGCCGAGTTTGAGTATCACCAGTCTGTAACAAATGCCGCATCTGATTTAGTGTTCGGAGTCAGAACTTTATCAAACAGATCACTCGAGGCTGCTCTTATTATAACCTTAAGTGCTGGCGAGTCTGCTGACGTGAACGCCTCAGAGTTCCAGTGTTTTGATAAGAGTGGTGAAAACTCAACACTGACCCTCACCATCAACACTGTCCCCACCACCCCTGCAACCACCACCACCCCTGCAACCACCACCACCCCTGCAACCACCACCAACCCATTAACCACCGCCACCCCTGCAACCACCACCAACTCTACCGAGCCTGACAACAGCACACAGGTGGTGACTCTCAGGATCAAAATTCAAGTTAGTTGTGGTGTTGTGGGTTCACAGGTGTGTGTGTGTGTGTGTGTGTGTGTGTGTGTGTGTGTGTGTGTGTGTGTAACAATTAACACTGGTATAAATGTAATAATTCTGACATAAAGTCCAGCACATCAGTACTAATGAAGGCACTCGAGTGTGGTATAGTAAGATGTTGCCACAATATCCAGTGATGTCTCACAGTTGTTTAATGCCTTCAGTGCCATGATGTAGCCTTGTATGTTCTTCTTGCTGCCTTCACACCCTTGTACTGAACTCAAGATAAGTACCTTATACTGAACACTTTAATGAAGGATGCACCAAATCCCTCGAGGTGCAAGAGGCTTGCCCATCTATATTATAATGAGCCGATTTCAGTATGTTGTTTGTTTGTTACCGCAATACAGCCAAAACCGACGCATGTAACGCATTTTTTTACTGCAAGGTACCGTTAAATGCTGTAATTTGAAGAATAAAACAATTTCCAGTCCAGTCGGGCCACCGGTTCCCGAGTTATGACTCATTTCTGGCCTTTTGTTTAGAGTAGAGGGATGGATTCGTTCTCAGTCCGGCATAGAAACTACCAACATGATAAAAGAGAGAAGAGTGACGTGTTTGTTGTATTATCACCCTCTCTCCTCTCCTTCCCCCCTCCTTATACTCCTAAAAGTATATAGTGTAATGATATACCGGTAATATAATTTAGTATAAGAGCAAACACTACTATCCTCCCTCTCTCTCTCTCTCTCTCTCTCTCTCCTCAATGGGTGTCCCAGCAGGATAAAAATAACGGAAAATTCCTCGCTCCGTCTCGCTCACGGCTTGAGTAGGCCTAATTCAGTTTCTGTTGCCTTTTGACTGAAGATAGGAAGTGACTTAAAATCGAGCGGAGGCCACCGAGGGTGGCCTTAAAGCGAGTACTAAATAAAATCTGGTGAAGGTTGTAAGGAAATATGAAGAATAAATCATCAGATTAAAGAGGTCAAACGCCCCATGCCACTAATACATAATATTTTGTTCTTGTTGCAGGTGGAGCGAGAACAGATGAAGGTCAGCGTGACCAACGGGGACCAGATCACAGAGACGGAGCCAGGCAAGTGCCCAGTCCTCTCCTTGGAGTTCCCTGACCTGACCCTGGAGGTGACATGTCTGCCTGGTGGTTCCTGTGGGTCCATGACGTACTGCACGACACGTGAGTATTACCACATACCTCACCACTGCCTACAACACCACCACCAGGGACTGTGTTGTATACTAAGCATATACACTGTACTCAGGCCACAAACTGACACACGAAGCCACCAGCCACACTCTTCTCTCTCTCTCTCTCTCTCTCTCTGCCGTCATATTTATATACATCATCATCATCATCATCCAGACCTCTGTTCCCACCTGGTATGAAGTAGGGTTCAGAGTGCCAAAACTCGGTGATAAAAGTATAAGGTAAGCAAAGGTGATGCTAATTAACGGGCCACACTCACATTTACTGACCATTTAAGCCCCAGACTCCTGACTCCACCCCACAGGCCTAAACACCCACACTTGCCCTCCACCCCACAGGCCTAAACACCCACACTTACACTCCACCCCACAGACATAAACACCCACACTTACACTCCACCCCACAGGCCTAAACACCCACACTTACCCTCCACCCCACAGGCCTAAACACCCACACTTACACTCCACCCCACAGGCATAAACACCCACACTTACACTCCACCCCACAGGCCTAAACACCCACACTTACACTCCACCCCACAGGCATAAACACCCACACTTACACTCCACCCCATAGGCATAAACACCCACACTTACACTCCACCCCACAGGCATAAACACCCACACTTACACTCCACCCCACAGGCATAAACACCCACACTTACACTCCACCCCATAGGCATAAACACCCACACTTACACTCCACCCCACAGGCCTAAACACCCACACTTACACTCCACCCCACAGGCCTAAACACCCACACGTACACTCCACCCCACAGGCATAAACACCCACACTTACACTCCACCCCACAGACATAAACACCCACACTTACATTCCACCCCACAGACATAAACACCCACACGTACACGCTTCATACCATTTGTCACCCACACCCACACATACTTACTAGTGATAGCTTTTTATAATAGCTTGTAGTGGAGAACTATGAGGTGACAGGCGCCAATTTTAGCCAATTACATAAGGAGAGAGAGAGAGAGAGAGAGAGAGTCATTTATTTTGTGAGCCTTCGGATGTGTGCAATGTCTCTCTCTCTCTCTCTCTCTCTCTCTCTCTCTCTCTCTCTCTCTGTGCCATAAAATGCCACAGATCAAGCACCACACTTGAGAATGGTTCTTCACATAGTGTAGTAGTTGCACTGAATGTGGGTGTACGTGTATCACTTTCATGAATAACATTTGTACTTGCACAGCCAAGGACTTTTAAATTGTGTTGTGCCATAATACTTTGTCTAATTTCTGTTCCTTGTGCACTAACATTTAACTTAAACACGCCATTCCTTCCTTCATTCTCCGTAACCAAATGTAACTTATAAACGCCATTTCTTCCTGCCTTCATTCCTCGTAAGTGAAATAAGCTTCTCCCAGACCTTACTTTTAACATCATTCTTACGCCAACATCTAACATCCATCCTTCCCCTGATGCTAACAAACCTTTCCTTGTCTTCCTAACTGCCCCTGCCTCCTCAAAAGCCCCTCCCCTCTATTTCTTACCTTTTCCTCCCTCCTCTCGTCTACTTCCAACATTCCATTCCCTTCTGCCTCTAACCTTCTCATAACCTATGCTCTTAACTTACCCTTTCACCTGCTCTGACCCTCCTGCTTCCTGTGTTCCTAACATCACACTCTCCTGCCACGTCCCTGTATCCAGATTTCTTCTGCTCTTTCTACTAAGCCCCCTCTTTCACACTAACCATCTTCCCCTCCTGCCCCTATCCCATCCATCTACCCCTTCCCTAATTCCAACCCCCTACTCACCTCCCTCCATTTGCTGATAACCCTTTTAACTCATCCCTTGCAATTAACCTCATTCCCTCCTTCTTGTTATCATAACCCCACCGTTCCCTCCTCCACATGCACTAACCCTGCTCTCTCTTTCCCTCCCATGCTCTCACAGGCCTCATCTAACCTCTGCGGCAGCCCTCCCCCCTCACCTGACTCAGCCCTTACATGCCTCTGACTCAGCCCTTTCTTGTATCTAACCTTCCGTCTCTTACGCTAACCTTGGCCCTCTCCTAATAAGCTTGCCCTCCCCTGTTAACAGCCCAGCCTTCTCCTTCCCTCGACTCAGCCGGTCTTGTACACACCACTACTCTTGCCTTTTTTTGGTGATATCTAGTTTTACAAGCCCCAAACTCTGCCATCTCTGTCCCAAACTCCTTCCCTTGCCCCAAACTCTGTCAGCTCTGCCTCAAACTCCTTCCCCTGCCCCAAGCTCTGCCTTCCCCTGCCCCAAACTCCTTCCCCTGCCCCAGACTCTACCTTCCCCTGCCCCAAACTCCTTTCCCAGCCCCAAACTCCTTTCCCTACCCCAAACTCTGCCTTCCCCTGCCCCAAACTCCTTCCCCTGCCCCATACTCCGCCTTCCCCTGCCCCAGACTCTACCTTCCCCTGCCTCAAACTCATTCTCTTGCCCCAAACTCCATCTTCCTCTGCCTCAAACTCCACCTTCCCTTGCCCCAAACTTCTTCCCCTGCCCCAAACCCTGCCCCAAACTCTACCTTCCTCTGCCCCAAACTCTACCTTCCCCTACCTTAAACTCTGCCTTACCCTTCCCTACAGTATGCCTTCCCCTGCCTTAAACTCTACCTTTTCTTGGCCCAAACTCTGGCTTTCCCTTCCCTACATTATGCCTTTCCCGGTACCAGACTCAACGTTCCTGTGTCCCTGAGTCTGCCTTCATCTGCCCCTAATCCAGTCCACACCTGCCCAGCCCTGATCCCAACTCTGCCTTTACCCTAACCACACAGTACCATTCTTATCCCAGCCTACCCTTTAACCCTGTCATATCCAACTTACAACCCTGCCTTACGTTGCCTTTCCCTAACCCCACCCTTAACCCAACCTCCTGCACTCTACCCCTAACCCTTCCATGCCTTGCCTGAACCTCCTCAAAACCTACCCTAACCCTGTCATGGCCTAACCTTCCCTTATTCCTGACTTCCTACCCTACAGAATGTGTCACTGACAACATAGCAGCCACAGCCTGGCACCCAGTGGCACTCCTTAGCAGCACCCAGGCTGGGCAAGACGTACTGGAGGCTGAGATCCACTTCCAGCCACCCGGGCATGGTAGGCCGTGGGCACTACACCTAGGGTTCAGCACAGCAAGTAGGTACCACCTAGTGGGTGAAATGCAGATACAGTACAATGCGGACTACGATACTGATGATGCTTTGTTGATGCGGTGTGGTACAGACCATCAGGCCACATCTGTTAATACATCCATTGAACACCTGAGTACACCACGCCCGATCAAACTACAGGTCAGTTGGAGAGAGAGAGAGAGAGAGAGAGAGAATCCCACACAAGTGGTAGGTAGCAGCTGTAGCACTGAGCTGGTAATGTACATTGTATCAAAGGGCAAGGTACTGCCATTTTCGTTACATCTATTTGGTAGGTAAACCCAGCCCCTTGTGCACTTTGTACAAAGCTTTTAAAACTAAGACTCATCTCTTCTCATACCAGATGGACTAAGCTATACAAGTAGTGGTAGTAGTTGTAGTAGTAGGAGTAGTAGTAGTAGTAGTAGTAGTAGTTGTAGTAGTAAAATCACCTCCATCCATTGGTGAATTATATTGTGAAGATCAAAACCAACCTTCCTAATACAGTTCACCATTTGAAGTTGTAATGTGAAGGTTAACACTAACCCTCATATTACAATCCGTTGGCCCCAAGCACGCCAACGGCTGTGGTTACCAACCATCTACAGTACTATTACTATTATTATTTTAGTTTTTTATTTATATTACAGTGTAAATAAAGACATTAAACTATTGGAGTCACTGGTCTATGCGACTCTCGACCACTGTAGCTTCGTAATCCATACCCGCCAGAGAGACAGGCCTGAGGGCTGATGATCTTGTACCTCTGAGACATAGCAGAGCAGACCTCACGAGGGAGAATGAGAGTCGACATCTCATCCAGGCCATAACAGAACTCTGCGGTTGACGTTTCTTCTCAGAAAGAACCTCTGCCAGTCTCAAATAGAATCTCACTGCCTCTGGACCCATCTCATCTGATGTCGTGAACACAAGGGGAGTGAATCGACCGTGGTCCACATGTTGGATTCTTTCTTGATAATTTCTATTTTTTTTCTTGCTCATTCCTCTTGTGTGCAGCTTAGAGAGACAGTTCACGATGATATGCTGCCATGGGATCGAATATCCTGATGTCGAAGAACGCCCTCTGCCCACGTGTCCAGAAACCTCGAGCACTGACATCCACTCTTGCATCATTTGATGTGTTTGCTGTTCTGTGGGTGAAGTGCTCGCCGTCCAGGGGTAGCAGAGCTGGCTCAATCGTGACATCATGGCATATTTCCTGCAGCATTTTGGCAGTGAGGTCGCGTACTTCATCGTGTCGGATGCAAACAAAGCCTCCCTTCTTGCATACCATTGCATGGTTTGCATCAAAGGCAGTGCCACAAGCACAGTGTTGAGGTAGGTTCTCTATTGGCCACCCATATCTCAAGGCTGTGGCGTCAATAAATTCTTGTTTGTTGAAGTGGAAACCTTTTGCCTTGAGAGGCAGGGTTGTGAGCCAGTTCGATGCCCCAACCTCCTGTGCAATTTCAACTCTTCTGCACTGGTCCGGTGTTAGATGTTCGATTATGTGCTGCAGTTGGTCTTTTTGTCTTGCTTCACGCTCCTTGCTTATCTGTGTCTTTATGTCTTTCTGCCTTTGATGGTCGATTTCACTCGTCTCAACCTGGGCACAGATCTTCTGTGACAAGGATTCGGTGAGCCTGAGTGAATTTCTGTGTTCATAGCTTGCCACGGCTACTGGATTTATAATGCCAAGGCCTCCCATCCTGGGTGGTAGTGCTAGAAGGTCCCTCTCTTCTGGTGTGGGGATGTGGCCATTGGTTAGAGATGGGAGGAATGAATCCCTGATTGCATCCTCCAGTGGTTGTAGCAGCAACTCGATGTCTGGTATGGTTCTCATCACGAAGGTCCACTTGTGCTTTACACCATAGGTAAATGCACTGTATGCTGCATGGGGTTCTGTTTTCACGTGGCTGGATAGTGTATGAATTTCTTCTACCCATGTCTTTACCTTGTCACTCACATATTTGTCTGAATTCCTTGGTTCCAATCACAGCCCCTAGATGCCTCTGACCTTCCTTAGTCACTATCAAGTTTGTGCCTCTAAATGCTTCTTGTGCATCTTGATAGTAAGCTGGTTTCACGATCAAGTTGGACTTACTGGCATTAGGACAGTAACCTATTTCAGGGCCATGAGATGTAACAAGGTCCCACCATTTCCTCACATCCTCAACCTTGCCAGCACCCGTGAGATCATCTGCATAGGCTACCTGTTTTACATTGGTGGCCTCGTATTTGATCTGTTGTTGCAGCACTGTCATCGCCAGGGCGTACATAGCCATGGCAACGGGGTCCCCCTGGGTAGTTCCTTCTGTGGACTGGATTACACCGACATCGTGAGCCGCTGTCTTACCCACAATGTAGAGGTCTGCTGGTTCTTTGTAGGTGTTTTCCACATACTGGGCAAATGCTGGGCATTTAACCTTGATATTGTGCAGCATTGCCTCCCAGTTGATGGAATTAAATGCATTTGAGGCATCAACTAATAATACTGCCTCACAGTCCTCTTCCTCAAATATTTTCCTCATGGAGTGAACTGTTGCCTCACCTCCTGCTGGCTGGCCTGCACACACCTGGAGGTTGCCAACCGCCTGCTTCACATCATCTTTCACCACCTCCATGATGCATTTTCCTATAATCCGTCTTAAGACTTCACCCACCCCGATGGGCCTGCATCCAGGATTCTTATCAAGGGGGATTAGTCTGCAAGCCGTCAGTGCTTCGATGTTACTGCACTGACTTGAAGCCAGTTTCCTCGCCAGTGAGGCAATGGTGTTACATAGGTCTGTCGCTGCCTCCCCAAACTTGATGTTACTGAGGATTACCTGCCAAGATTTTGCATCCAGGCCTGACGGTCCTGCCCCTCCCTGTGTGTGCATTGCTTTCTGCCACACCATATCTCCAGTTATCCTGTCATATATGATGGGATTGGGAGGAGTGTAGTTGCCGTCAAGCTTTGACTGGGCACTTGCTTGTCATGCAGTCGGGTGTTTTTCTTTTGCATTGTTTCATCTGTCAGGTCAAGTACTCCGTTTGGTGATTCAGCTGACAGGGATCTTGTTCCCATCGAGACCTTCCCCTGTCTCATCTTGCTGCCAAAAATCCTTGCCACATCGTTGGTATTCTGATTTCTTCTGCCTCGGTTGTTTATTCTCATCTGCAAGGCCCTTGCTTCCTCAAGTAGGTTGTCGATTTCACCTCTTTTCCGTGTTTCAACTCGCCTTTGGATGGCCTTAATATTTTCTGCAATGCTAGCTCTCGGGCAAGTCTTGTTGAGGAAGAGATGTGGTATTAGTGCAAGGACCTTAAGAGAGAATGAGACAATGGGTGAGTTATTGTTGTAGCTGGCTATCAGGCGAGTGATTTCCTTGATCATGTCAGTTGTAGCATTGCATTTGGGAGGTTCAAAAAGGTTACTTGACGACCATCCAACTATTTCATTATATGTGGTGTTCACCCAGGTTACTGCATTTTCTCGGGATTTGCCCATCCAGTATGTGGGACGACCTTCTCTCATAGACCTGTGAGGCTGTTCTGCTTCCTCGTTGTTTGTGTCACTACCGTTCTGAGGACGTATAATACCTGGATGATTCCCTCTTTCATGCACTCTTCTATGGTGGTCTTCACCCTGAGTTTCATTTCTATTAAAACTTCATGATGTTCCTCACCCCCAACTTCACTACTATTCACTTCTCCATGGTGATTTAACCCACCCAGCACTTCCATATCTCTCGCATCTTGGCGTCCATCCCTATCCCTCGCTTCACCACGGGGTCTTTCACCACCACGTATGTCCGTGTGATCGTGCATATTGTCAGTGACCGCCCCATCAATTTCCATGTCACCGATCTGTCACCCGCCATGTTGGAAGCGGTCAAGTGCCGCTTCTGGTGGGCTGTGATTCCCTAACACATTCATACAGAAAGGTCCCATCCTACAGTATGTACACGGCGACCTATTTGTTGCACATGAGCACCTGATACACTTATGCTGCCTACTGGAGCACTGACAACAAAACTGTGGGGTGGCCATGGTGTTCAAGTTTTTATACTATGGTACAGTATTAATAATAATAATTATGGCTACTTCTTGTAGTACTTTTAAATGAGAATTAAATGTAACGTTACTAGAACTATTATTTTACTATACAAATTTTAAATTAAGGTTTGATATAAGTGAAGAATGTGCTTGTTTTACTTCTGTGTTTGTAGATAATATGATTAAGTTATGAAGCAGTTTGCTCGTTTTTCTCTAGTTTTGCATATCAGTTAATATTTGTTCTGTTTTATACTAATAATCGACTGAACTGATAACGATATGTATTTAAAGTTTGGTATGAAGTAAAACAACGCTTCTTTGTTCAAGGGTTAAGTAGGTGGCCAATGGGTGTGGTGCATTAATGTGGAGCCTTGTTTATTAGTGATGGGTCTTCAGGCGTTAAGGTGTAGGGGTGAGGGTGGTGTGTGGCGTAGCGGCAGTGTGTGTGTG